>NC_072404.2:36843750-37154375 GCF_028858775.2 Pan troglodytes
TGATTCTGTCGGCAGTGAACAGGCATTGAATGAGCCTGGCTCTGTTCTGAGAGCTTTGCGCGTATGAACTCATTAATCCTCACAGCAGCCCTGTGAGGCGGGCACTGTCGGTCACCTACTGTCCCTGACATGGCACAGAAGCCCTCTCCATAGCCTTCCTTTATGATCCCCTAAAAGCTGCAGGCCTCTTTCCTGCAACTCTCCTCTGCTGCCTGGCGCTCCACACTCCTGCCTCCCCACCATCCTCTGCCACTCTCTCCTGCTCACATCACTACCTGTGCTTCCTCTGCCCACTCCATAAATATGGGTTCTCCAGGGTTCCTTCCTCCATGCTCTTCTCACTTTATGTCCCTTCTCAAAGTGAGCTGTCTCATCCCATGGCCTCAATCACTACCCACAGGCTGGAAGGAAAATGAGTGGCAGGGCCATAGGTAGGGTCGTAAATACCATGTTAAGGATTGAGGGTGCTAAGAGCCCAGAAAGCGTGGGATTGTTGGTGGGGGGCTTGTGACATGGCCAGATATTCATTTTGAAAAGCTTCTGGTCATAGCTGTGTGGGGTTTGTGTACCTGTGGTCTCAGTGAGGGGTCCTGAGCCTCTTCACTGAGTAGGGTGAAGGGATAGAGAGTGGGGCATGGATTTCACAAGGTTTCAAGGTAAAACCAGCAAGGGCTTGATCAGGAGCACTAAAGGGAAGGAGCTGAAGTGGGGTGACTCCCAGGTTGCCAGCTGGGGCTGGAACAGGCAATCAGGTTTGGGCAGGAGATGCTGCACTGAGTCTTGGACTGCTGTGTTTGAATCATCTTTGGTTCTTCAAGGTGGGGGTGTCCAGCAGGCAACTAGCTGTGGGCTCTACCCTCACAGAGTGGACAGGACAGAGTTGTCCACATGAAATTCTGTAACATCCATGAGCAGGGTGAGCTCATCCAAGGTGGGCAGGGTGGGCGGCCAAAGGCAGGACAGCTACCAGCACCTGCATTCGGTCAGGGCTGCAGGGTGGGACCCAGTAAGGGCTGAAATTGTTCCTTGGATTTGGCAGTGAAGAGGTCGCTGGTGACCTTGGTGAGAGGTGTTTCAGCAATTGTGGGAGGACGGAGTCAGAGAAGCAGGGATGGAGCAGGAAGAGGTGGTGTCAGGCAGTGCGAGGAACTCTACAGAGGCTGGCAGGGCTAGAAGGAGAGGCAGGCACGGGGGAGACGGGAGCCGCTGGGCCCCTAGACCTGAAAATCTGGTCACAAAGCTTGACAGTTTCCTCTTCCTTGCAGCTCATGTCCAATGAGGCACCAAATCTTGGGGATTCCTCAACACCTCTCAATTCGTCTGTCCCTTCCTCTCCATCAGTCTGGAGATGCTGTGGGGGCCTCTGCAGCAGTCCCGGCCTCCACCTCTTCTGGTTCCGGGTCCTTTCACAATTCTTGCTTGGCACGTGCAGGCTTCTGCCTGGCTGGCTTTCCCCTCTTCTCCAGCTGACGAATTTGTGTCCCCTGCTGGGCCTGCCTTGGGAGTAGGTCGGGGGAGTGGAGCAGCAGCCTTAGACCAGCCTGTTCCTGCCCCTCCCCTTAGGGCGGATGGGGGGCCCTGCTGAGGGGGTGGATCTGAAGTGGGATCCTCAGTGGTGGCTGAAGAGGGGCTAGGGTGGGCACGTGGGAGAGGCTGCTGCAGAGACCCCTGCATCTCAGCATCTCATTCCTAGGGATCCAGCCCTGGCCTGCTGTGTCTCCCCTCCCCACACTCCTGTGATGTTGTGCAGCTGTGGGGCTGTGGGTCTTCGGGGGTGTGGGGCGGTGTAAAAACAGGTGAGGGCTCCCTCCTTCCCGACCCAGGAGCTCCTGAAGTGCCTTGCGTCTCCATTCCTGTTTGAGGGATATTACCGGTACAGGGCTGAGCCCTCCCTCAGACTGTAGGCCTTGCCTTTCCTCTCCTAAACCACTCCCGGCCCCCTGCAAGGGCCTGGCTTGTAAGCCGTGGAGCACACCTCAGTGTGTGTATATATAAGTGTGGGTGTGTGTGTGTACATGTGTGATGTGTGTGTAGTGTGTATGATGTGTGTGTGGTGCATGTGTGAGTGGTGTGTGGTGTGTGTATGTGGTGTTTGTGATGTGTGTGTAATGTGTGTGTGATTGTGTGGTGTATGTGGCATGTGTAGTGTGTGTGGTGTATGTGTGATGTGTGTTGCTGTGTGGTGTCTGTGATGTATGTGTAGTGTGTGTGTGTGATGTGTGCGGTGTCTGTTGTGTGGTGTGTGTGTGATGTGTGTTTGTTAGTGTTGTGTGTGTGTTGTGTGTGTAGCATGTATGTTGCTGTGTGTGGTGTCTGTGGTGTGTGTGGTGTGTATGTTGGTGTGTGTGATGTGTGTGGTGGTGTGTGTGTATGGGTGTGTGTGGCTGGCCCCTCTCACCATGGCTGTCTTACCCACAGGCTGTCCTGGGATGTGGGACAACATCACGTGTTGGAAGCCTGCCCATGTGGGTGAGATGGTCCTGGTCAGCTGCCCTGAGCTCTTCCGAATCTTCAACCCAGACCAAGGTGGGTTTAGCCCAGTCTCTTTAGGCCACGCTGGCCTAGCCTGCTCCCCAAATTCGGCCCCAGGCAAGCACCAAGGACAGGGAGGCCACCCTGTGGGCAGACAGTCCCTGCTCCTGAGCTCACATGTGGTGTGGGGGATGAAACCACAGACACTTGCACACACGGGGACACAGGTACACATGGGAACCGTCGTTGTGGATGAAAGCAAGGCTGTGCCCTCACGCGTGGGATCCATGCCAGCTGTCACTCACCCTCCAGCCCAGGCCCCTGTCTGTCAGCTGGGTATGTGGCCCGGTGGCCCCCTCCCAGGGTGCTTCTGTGAGGGTAATGTGAAGCGATGCTGTGGACGCCACTTAGCACAGGACTTGGCACGCTTTGAATGTGCAGTAGTAAATGTTAGCTGGGATAATTGTCACCATCCTCCCACAGCCACAGATCCTCAGCGCCCAGTGGGAGGCATGGAGAGAGACGCGCATGTAGACACCCCCCTCAGGCAGAATGAGACGCGTGGGGAAGGCAGCTGGACACAAGACACCCACGTCCACATTCAGAGCCACTTAGACGCAGGCACAAGGCCCGATGGGGCTGGCGCACACTCACGTTTTCTCAGCAGAGCATTTTCTGGGCCCTAGCTGCCCTCAGGCAGTTACACGGGCTCAAGATGGGAGGAGCTGGGCCTTGGGCTACCTGGGGAGAGGGTGCCACACAGGGGGAGCAGTGCCACAGTGCTGTCGGTGACTTGTGGACGTGGGCTTGGAGGCGCGGGTGTGTGATGGCGCCTCCCTGAGAGGGAAGGCTGGGTGGGTGCGGTGTCCTGCAGACCTGGGTTTGGGGCATATCTGTGTTTGAGGTCTCTGGGGGCCACTGAAGTGCTGTGGAGATATCCAGGGGCCACCAAAACGATAGAGCAGCCCGTGAATGGGCAGAGTGGCTGAGCTTTGTGCACAGGTGGATGTAGGGTGAGGGCAGGGGAGAGAAGGCGATGCTCTACCCACAGGCAGAAGCCCTGGTAGCCCCATCTCCATTGCAGGGGGTGTCTGAGGGAAAGGGGTAGCTGTAGATGACTTCTTTGGATATGGGTCCCTTGGGCTCTTCCAGAACGGTTCCTGCCTTTCGGCTGGGACCTGTGAACTCCTCCATGGGCCTTCTACCCCATCCCTGTGAGTGTCACAGGAGGCAGGGTGGCCAGCTGAAGGCACTGAGTTGGGGCTGGGCAGGGAGAGCTGGCGGGACTGGCTCCAGCCAGGTGACTTACTGAGCCACCTCCTGGCCATCAAGCCATGGGCGGGGGCTCCCAAGGGTATCAGAGGGATCTGAGTTGTGTGTGGCCATGTGACCTGGCCTTAGCGTTCTTCTTTTCCAGCCTAAGGCTTAGGCTGATGTCCTAGAAGGGGCGAGTTTCCAGGCTCCACTCCAGCACTGAGTCCTGCCTGCTGCAGTCCCCTGTCTTCTCTGAGAGGCAAAAGGCAAATTTGCTAATTTGCTGTCAAACCTCAAATTCCAATAACTGACTCTGCCCTGGAGGGGGAGGGGCTTGCAGGAGGTGGCAGAGAAAACAGTGGCCTGTGTTGGGGGTCCCAGGTCCCCCCGTCTCTGGCTCCCACCCCAAGGTTTGTCTAAGATGCACTGCACTCTGCAGCAACACCTCCACCTCCAGACCACCGGCCGGCCCGGGAGGAGGGTGGCATTGAACTCTCCCATCTGAGGGCCTGGGGATTGGGTGTGACCTGAGCAGGCCAGAGTGAATTTTGAAAGGGGATACAGGCAGCGGAAGTGCTGGAGTGAGAGATACAGTGGGACTGGGGGGCAGTCAGGCATGGTGGCAGCCAGTGAGTGATTCAGCCTGATTTCCAATTCATTCCTGTAGAAGCCAACTTAATCACTTCCTCCATTCATGTATTTCTTTTGTTCCGTCATTTATATAAAGTTTGTTTATTGAACATCTACTCTGGGTCAGATTCCATGCCAGACTCCGTCTTCTCAACAACGAAAGGCAAAATGAATCAATGGTAAAATAAGATTTTCCTAAGACACACTTTCCTCCACACTCCCTCCTTCCTCTGGCAGTGGCACAATGAAGGTGTTATTTACACCTGATTCTTAATGGTTCATTAAGGCAGGGCCTTTTAGCACCTCTGTTCACAAAACTTGATTGGTGAGACTTGCCTTGAATACTTTGCAAGGAGAGAATGGGATTCCTGTGTTTCTTCTCAGTTCCCAGGTAGCCTGTTGTGATGACTGTGGCTGTGTAGGATATTGGAGAGACTGGAGATGTGGGAGCACGGATCTCCCTCCTCCTCTCAAATGCCTCTGCTTGTTTCTCTTCTGGAGGTCTCCAGTGTCCCCAGCTTATAGTCCTGATGCCTTCTGGGTCCCCCAGAGCCCCTCTTTAATGTTTGGGGTTGGGAAGGAGGAGGAAGTGATCAGCAAGACCCAAGGAGAGCAGCCCCTGACTTTTCTCACCCCGCTGCTCACCTCTGACTTTTCTCTCTCTCTCTTTCTCTCTGTTTCAGTCTGGGAGACCGAAACCATTGGTAAGAGGAACCTTGGTGAGGATAGACCGCTGTCTTTCTGTCCATCCAGCAGGAGCCCAGCCTCAGGAGATCCCAGGCTCCGGCTGCTGGGATTGGGGTGGGGGTGGAGTAAGAGGCTCACTGGGTATCAGGTTCTTTCCTCCTTCCTTCCTCCCCTCTCCCCGACCTTGGCCATTCTGGAGGTCGGGGGGCACAGGAAGATGCACAACACAAGCACGACCTCAGGTCCCTCACAGGCTTGTTTGGGAGGACGGGACTCACCAATGGAGGGGCTAAGAAACAAGCTCACGCATGAGTGTAGCTGCATATATGTGCATATGCACAGACCTGAACATGTGCATCAGTCCATGCAGATATTGACATCCCTGACAGCTAAGAAGCCGGAATGCACAGTGAGCAAGAGAACAGAAGAGCAAATGATGCAGCATGCAGGCAGAATAGTGAAGAAGTCAGGGGAGGCTTCCAGGAAGAGGTGGCATGTCAGCTGGACCTTGGGAAAGGAGTTTTGAGAAGGGGGGATGGGGTGGAAATGGGGTCTCCTTGCTAACAGGGGGTTTGGCATAAGAAAAGGGTGGAAATGGGAATAAAGGGTAGGGAGAGAAGAAAAATTGTCTGAAGATGAAGTCTTCTGGATTCCCTTTGATGAAGAGCAGTTTTGGAGGCTGAGGTGGAGGGTTGAGCACCAAAAAGGAAACCCCAAGCCCTGGGCCCACGTTGCTGTGGTTTGCCCTTTTTTTGAAAAGGCCCAACCATCCCTTTTCATTTTCTCCCATTCCTCTCCATTCTGGAGGCCCTCCCATCCTCCTGGCAGTGCCCATTTCCATTACCTGTGGTGGTGGAGAACTGAGTCCTGGACCATCCTGAACATCACAGAAATGCAAAGCAAGTGAGAGTGGTGTTAGAAGGTGTAGTGTGTGAGAAAGGTGCGCGGCTGCTGTGTGTGATATCGCCTCTTGGCCAGGACTCCATCCCCTACTTCCTGTAGACCAGGGGTAGCCTGAGCCTTCCAGGGTGGAGAGTAAACAGTAGCTAACTGTAAGCCAGGCATTTTGATATATGCCTATGTCTGTATTTTTCAGGAGAGTCTGATTTTGGTGACAGTAACTCCTTAGATCTCTCAGGTAAGGGGTTAGGCTGGGGTTGACCATGGACTGGCTGGAGGGAGGGCATCTGCTGACATGTGAGCTTTGAGAACCCCATCCCAGGCTGGGCTCTGCTCCTCTGTGGCTACGTGATCTTTGGCAGGTGACTTTTTTTCTCTGATAAAGGTACAGATTATCTTCATGGAAAAGCACTCAGATAGAACATCGTGTGTAGAATTTCAGGGGGGCCACAGATGTCTTAGAGTCCCTTTGTGGACTTCAAATAAAGAGCTCCTGGATTGGATGATCCTTGACTGTTTCTGAACTCCAGCATCTAGAACAGTAGCTCTCAAACTTTAACCCTGCATCACAGCTACCTTGTGCACTTGTTAAACCCAGGTTCCTGGCAGTCTCTAATTTATTCTGCCTGGGGTGGGGCCTGAGAATGTGCTTGTCTCGCCAGTCTCCCAGGTGATGCTGATGGGCTGATCCAGGACGGGCACCCCTTCGGGAAACGCTGCCCAAAAGTTTCGTGTTCCTGTGCAGTTACTGGGGCGAATCAGCCTAGTGAAGTAGGCACAATCACCGCGGGGTTTTGACAATCTCAAGAGCACTCCATCTTCCGGAGATTTCTATCAGAACAATGCAGTGGCAAATTCACAGAACAGTTCTGAACAAAAGGGTTTATACTTCTCTGAGCCCACACTGTGTTATAAAAAGGAAAAAAAGAAAGAAGGAAAATAAAAGAAAGGAAACCGCTTTTCCTTCTAGAACACTGTTTTCAAAAAAATTGTTTTTCAAAGCAGCTTCCCTTTCCTCTTCCCACCATCCTGATGTGAGCAAAGCAGAGAGGAAATGAGGCCCAGGGAGGGGAAGGAACTTGGCCACGGTGGTGATTTCCCTGGGACATTCAGACTTTCTGAAAGAAGTGTTCAGAGGGACTTAAAAGGAGGTTGCCTGAGACAGATTTGCTGGAAGAAGGGACAGTTTGGCATCAGCTGTGGGACAGAAGTGAGCTCCTTTGCTCTCTCTGGGCTTGCCAAACTTCCCCCTTAGCCTGTGCCGTAGAACTCAGAGCTGGAGAAGGACTGTTGGAGTCTCCCTGTTGTGGGCAGAACTCTCCTTTCGGGCAGAGTTACCCATCCCCGGAAGTTCATCTCTGACTTTCTTGGCTAAAGAGAACTGGCCTTAGATCTTCTAATGCAGGAAGCGAGGGACACAGATTGGAAAAGTGGAAGGATCTGTTCTCTTGGCCTCTGCCTCCCACAGAGGCTGACCTGCTGCCCTCCTTGCCTCTTTCCTGAGCTCCCTGGAGGTGGCCTTGGCCACAGAGGGGAGGTTTCTGTCCAGCAATATGGGTACTGGAGCCCCTTTTCTGCAGGTGTCTCTTGTTTTATACAATGTCTTGGTCTTTGAATGCTGTGAAGGGAAGAACCAACCACATGTGTCCTGATAGACCGGGTACACTCCCAGTGTCAGGCGGGGGCCACACTCAGGTGCTGGGCTGGAGGAAAAGGGAGCTGCTTGCTCACCTCCCTGCCCTGGACATGAGTGGCTCACCATTATAAACCATCAGGTGAAGGGAGAATGAAAAAGCAATCATGAAAGACTAACATGGCCCCGGGCAGGGCAAAAACCAGCCTGGACTCTACTGTGCAGCCAGCAAATGACTCATTTAATGGCCATGACTGATCCCACCCCCTCGAGTGTCCCACTGAATGGCCTTAAAGTCAACCAAAAGCAAATTAAAGTACATTAGTGACAGGAAACAGCCCTCCCAAACTCTGAAAGACAACACTTTAAAAGAAACCCAAATATATATCTTCGTAAGATCCGGCCCTACATTAGTGGAAATCTGGACCTTGTTAATGCAGCAAGCCCTGTGTCCCCTTGATGTGAGATGTTGCAGCTGCTGTGAGGCTTAGAGCTCTGAGGGAAAGCATCACATCAAGCTGTGTTCCCAAGGTGTGCCAAGGACCCCACCCACACCCTGCAGTCACCAGAGGGGATTCCTGAAAGTGCCCAGATCTCCTGACAGAGAATCCCTAAGGGCAGGCCTGGAATCTGCATTTGTGATCAGTCTCCTAGGTGGTTCTGCACACTGACATTTGAGAAGTGCTGATCCAGGGCCCAGGGGAGGACTCAGGCCCATCCCTGATGAGCATTTGGAAATGTTCGAGAGGGGAGGGATGCAGGGATGCTGGATTCAGCTGGCGCAGTCTCCCCATCTTTGGTTGAGATGAGGTTGCTCTTTGTCTCTCCATCCCTCTGATCAGCAATCACTGATTTCTGAAACCTTTCCCCATGCTTCCCAGTTGGTCATAGGGGTTTCCAGGAATTCCCACTGAACACGTAATTTTTGCATAAGAATTTCAGGGCCCTCTTAATCATTTCTGGGCCTCGCTGAGTTTTCTTTTTGCTGCAGACATGGGAGTGGTGAGCCGGAACTGCACGGAGGATGGCTGGTCGGAACCCTTCCCTCATTACTTTGATGCCTGTGGGTTTGATGAATATGAATCTGAGACTGGGGACCAGGTGAGTGTCTGCACCCTGCTCCCCAGAGGTGGTGAGGGTAGGGCTGAGGAAATTTAGGTCAGTAGGCAGCATTCATGAGCACCTGCTGGGGCTGAGAAGCAACTGGGATGCTGCCTACTCCTCCCCACCTGCACCTGGCTACTCTTCCAGGATGCTGGAATTAATGCCACTGGGTTAATGCCAGGCCCAGCACGGGGCTTCCTGGACCTTTGTGTAGTCCAAGGCTGTGTCTGTTCTGATTGGACAGCGCTCTTGCCTTCAACAGCATATATTGAGCATCTGCAGAATGCTGACACTGTGCAAAGGGGAGCAAGAGGCTTGGCCAGGGGTGGGAGGTGGTGGAGATGATATCAGCAGAAGAGAGGAAGGAGGAGCTAGGCCTGGAGGTGGGCAGGCCCTGGCCTGGGAGACTGGGTGCAGGCCTGAGGCAGCCTGGCTGTGGGCAGGTCTCACATGAAGTCCTGCATGTCCTGTGCTCTGCTTCAGGATTATTACTACCTGTCAGTGAAGGCCCTCTACACGGTTGGCTACAGCACATCCCTCGTCACCCTCACCACTGCCATGGTCATCCTTTGTCGCTTCCGGTGAGACCCTCAGCAACATTCAAGCAAGCACCAGAGCTGGCCAGGGCCTCAGAGGCCTTGGTGCATCTCTCCCCTCCCCACTTGATGTCAGCCCTAGAAGACCCCTTTGAAGGCATTTCCCCCACCCCAAGGATAACAGATGGGAAACTTCACTCCAGAGAGGGCAACTGACTTGTCCAGGGCTATGCAGCCAGGCAGAGCCTGGGCAGGAGATCTGCATTCCTTGCTTTTGTCTTCCTGGTCTAGATAGACAGAGGCCACAGGAGGGAGAAGTCTGGCCATGTGGGGTGGTGGAGCTGGGTTATAAGGGCCTGGAAGTCAGTGAGGATTTAGAGAGGTGGCAGGAAGGAGGGTGGCCTGGGTGGGAGACCTGCTGAGATAAAGCCACAGAGTTGGCCCACCACAGATGCCCACATGGAGGGTGTGAAATGCTTTGGGGTCCAAGGCTTCTTTCTCCCCTGGCCCACTCATGTAGGAAGCTGCACTGCACACGCAACTTCATCCACATGAACCTGTTTGTGTCGTTCATGCTGAGGGCGATCTCCGTCTTCATCAAAGACTGGATTCTGTATGCGGAGCAGGACAGCAACCACTGCTTCATCTCCACTGTGAGTGAGCCAAGCAGACACATTAGGGCTCTGCCGGGAAGGCCCCGCACCATCCCCTTGGTTCCCCAGGATGCACATTACCTGCCTGACACCCTGCAGGTCAAGTGCGTCCCTGCAGGTGAAGGCATTGCCCCACCACCCCTGGTTTATGTGAAAACTCACGAATTAAGTTACTAGTAGCCGATGAGCCAATGTACGACATCACTTCCAGCCAAAATGCTTCCTGTCTCTTGGCCTGGGTGTTGCATTTGGCAAGGCAGAGGAGGAAGGTCAGGTGGAAACACCAAGTCCCACTTGAATGAAGAGGAAACTGATGCTGAGAGAGGGCTTACCTAGCCCCTGGTCATTTAACTAGCCTGGGATGGAGCCCAGGTGCTGATTGGCCAGGGGTCTTTCCAGACACCTCCCCAGGTCTCACACTTCTGGAGGAGGTAGCATGTGGAGAAGCTGGTCTTTGAGGAGGTAGGTTAGGAAGAAGAGTGTAAAGTCCAGGGCCTTGACCAGGAGGACATGCTTGGGGAGCCTCTATGAGTAGAGATTTCTGGAAGCCAGGAATATGTATCCCCCCACCTGAAAGGTGTCCAAATCCTCATTATACCAAGCCTCCTGCAGGGTCCTCTGGCTGCTTCTCTCCCTACTCCCCTCCTCTGTGGGAGATAGGGAAGGAGCAGGAAAGTGAAGTAGGATGAGCTGGTGGTGGGGAGGCTCTGTGTCTGCCACCCGTCTTTGTCCTGTGTGTGCAGTTTTGCCTCCATGGGCAGCTTTGACTCAGAATCATGGGATGCTGCAATTTTCAACTCTTTGATCCAGGAATATTGACTCTCTTAGATCCTTGGGATGTTTGAGCCTGAGCATGCCAGAGCCAATGGGCCCTAGGATTCTCCCCTGCTCCTGGTCCTGTTGGGCTCACGCCCCTCACCCTGGCGCTTCTCCCTGCAGGTGGAATGTAAGGCCGTCATGGTTTTCTTCCACTACTGTGTTGTGTCCAACTACTTCTGGCTGTTCATCGAGGGCCTGTACCTCTTCACTCTGCTGGTGGAGACCTTCTTCCCTGAAAGGAGATACTTCTACTGGTACACCATTATTGGCTGGGGTAGGTTCCTGGCTGTGGTTTGGAGAGGCTCAGGTCCCGTGGTCAGGTGTGTCCAGGTGTGTCTTTGGTTCCGCCTTCAGGAAGTGTCAGGTGAGGAGGGGCCACTGCCCTGCCCGAGTCTAATGGCCTAGGCTCTGTCTTGGACTCTTTCTCAATCTTCTTGCCTGTGGAAAGCCCACTATCTCAGGGAGGAGTTAAATCCAGGAGTCCTCTGAGAGATAAGACAGCCCTTGGTCTGAGGGAGATATAGACCCTCAGGAGGCCTGGGTGTGAGGGACAGTTAGAATTCCCAGGAATTCCAAGTCTCATGGGGGAGCAATAGCCCCTCGGAGCCCCAGGTCTACGGTGGACATTGGACATGTTGGTTTTCCTGTTCTCACGGACCTCTTTTTCTTGTTTTCCCAGGGACCCCAACTGTGTGTGTGACGGTGTGGGCAACGCTGAGACTCTACTTTGATGACACAGGGTTAGTACATGCTCGAGAGTCAGGGCCACAGCACAGAGTAGATTCTTACAGATGGGTTCTCAGTAGCTGCCCTGACTTCACATGAACTGCCCGCAACAAACCATTCAATGCCAGGCCCAGACTAAAGCCCAGCACTGGGCACCACCTGAGCCATGGCCCCATGCAGGTGACCCACCCAGCTGCGTCTCAGCCAGCAACCCAGCAAGAGAATGTGCTAGGTGTCTGAGCCCTTGTCTACTTCTGTACTCAGCTGAGTGTCTGTTTTCCTTTTAGGGAGGGGATGAAGCATGTTGAGGGGGAGGTCACATCCTAAGAGCTGTAGGTCTTATGGGGAAAAATGGTCCTTTCCCAGGAGCTCACTGGTGATCCTGACTTTTGGGCTTCATGCCCTGCCTTGATAGGTGAGCAGAGGGAAAGATAGAGGCTCAGAAGGAGGGGATTTTCAGAGCCAGGACCAGGCTGGAGTCTGTAGCCCGCTGGAGAGCTCTTGTTCCAGCCAGCCCCTCCTCAGAGAGCCACGGTGGTGAAAGTGTCGGGCACCCAGCTAGGCAGGGCAGTGTCCCGCAGGCTTCTATGCTGCCGACTCACGGACGCGATCTTGCTTCTCTCTGTCCATCTTTCAGCTGCTGGGATATGAATGACAGCACGGCTCTGTGGTGGGTGATCAAAGGCCCTGTGGTTGGCTCTATCATGGTGAGTGTCCTTGGGATGAAGAGGAAGGGAAGAGACAGGGTCTTGGGCAGAAAGGCACGCGAGGAAGAGAAATGAAGGAGTCCCCACACAACCTGACTTCCTCCTCTGTCATGGCTGCATTATAATCTGTAACAGGGATGCACAAACTCTTTAGCTATTCCCCTAACACTGGAGATTTATATTGTCCCATTTTTTCCTTATTACAAAAAATAGAAATAGTTTTGTGCATAATTTTGAGCATGTGGAAATATTTCTTTAGAATAAATCCTTAGAAGTGGAATTGCTGGGTTGAAAGGGGTACACATTTAAAATTTCAGATCCCAAATTGCTTTGCAAAAACCCTTTAACAATTTATTCCTCCTCAGGAAGAGTGATTCATTTCCCCATTTCATTGTCTACGCTTAATCAATAATTTAATTTTTTGCACAGGCTTCTGGAGGATAATGCTGGCTTATAATTTTAATGTACATTTCTCCATCTCGCTAGCGTAACTGAGCACTTGTTTCCAAACATTAATTGACAATTTGTTTTTATTGTGAATATTCCTGTTTATTTCTCTTGTTCAGTTTTCTATCAGATTTTATTAGTTACAGTTTAAAGGATAGTTAACACTTCCTATGTTGTGTATGTTGCAAGTATATTTCCATTTCTGCATAGCATTTATACAGTCAAATGGTGAAGATTTCCCTTAGTGAATTCCAAGCCTTATTTCTGGTTGATGGAGGCCTTTCCCAACCCAAGACATAAAAATATTGTTCTTGTTTGTAACACTTTTGTGGATGTAAAACAAAGTCTACGCTTTTTGTGGACTATTACATGTGCATCTTCAATCCAGCTGAAATTTTATTGTTTTGTCTGGTCTGAAATGATATTCAATTTTATCTAATTTTCAATGGATGGACATTCTACCCTCTCAATCCTTTTTATTGAATCCTTTCTCCATTATGTTGAAATGTCATTTTATTATAAACACTCAATATACTGGTCTTTGGTTCCAGACTTTCTATTCTGTGTTACTAATGTATTTGTCCATTCCCATGGCAGATGCACCATTATGCTAGTTACTGTAACCTTGTAGCATGTTCTGGTATGCAGATTTTCCCTTCATTATTCTTTTGTTTTCTTCAGATTTTCCTTGCACGTTTACTGTTTCTGGTGTACTTTTGAATATCCTTGTCAAGTTGCACCAAAAATGTCTAGTTAAGATTTGTGTAGGAATTGCATTGCGTTTACTAATTTGGAGGAGAATTTATTTTCTTAAAAGATTGAGTCATCCTCTCCAAGAATGTGGCATGATTCTCCATGTATTCAGTCTTTCTCATAGAGTCATTTTGGTTAAGTTTTTTAGTTTTCTTCCTTGTTCTTGTTATGTTTACCTCTAAGGTGTTTTCCAGTTTGGGCTTTAAGTGAGTCTAGGAATCATTCTTTCATTGTATTTTCTAATGGGCTATTGCTGGTGTACAGGAAAGCTATTGTTTTTTATGTATTGTGTCCTTTCTTAGTAGTGTTTCTGAATTCTCTTATTGGTTTTTATCCCTTTTCACTTGGTTCTCATGGATTTTCTAGGTGGAAAATTATATAATCTTCAAATGAAAATAAATTTTGCTCTTTCTTTCCAGTGTTTACATCTCTTGGCCCTTGTTTTGTAGGGATGATGTTTGCTCTAGTTTTGGCAGTTACCCTTCATTGAATTGGGAAAGTTTTTCTTCTTGGCTTGTTTCAGTTTTTTTTTTTTTTTTAAATCAGGAATGGGTATTGAACTGTATCAAATGTGTTTTGGAGGCATTCATTCAAGTAATGATTTATTTAGTGATGGATATTTATAGTATTCCAGTTTTCCTTCATTATGAGCAGTGCCACAATGAATATATTTGTGCATATCATGAGCATACGTGAATACGTCCTTAGAATAAATCTCAAGAGTGGAATTTCTGGGACAATGGGTATGTACATTTAACATTTTCATGCAGATCAGATTGCTCTCAGTGAGCAAGGTACAAGAGCGCTCATTTCCCATGTCTTTGTTGATGTTCCTGTTGCTGAATTATACTTGCTGGTCTTACGGGGGATAATGGAAGCTTGTTTTAATCTGTTATTGTAACAAATATTAGATTTTTGGGGGTGCATTTCTGGGATAAAACCTTTATTAACATGATCTGTTTATTCTTTTACTGTATTGCTAAATTTTGTTTTTTAATATTTTGTTTAAAGTTTTTGGCATTGTTCATAAAATTCTATGGTCTTAGGTACACGTGTGTGTGTATCTGTGTGTTTTCTCTCCTTATTCTGTTTTTGTAGCAAAATTTTGTTAGCCTCATAGGTAATCCTGAAGGTTTTCTTTTTTTTATTTGCCTTGAAACAATTAAGCAGTATGTAAATTACATCTTTGTTAATGTTATTCTGGAGCTGGTCTATAAAATTATCTGGACCTGGTACCTTTTAATGCATACACCTTTAACTACTTTTTAACTTCTTCTGAGGTTATTGCTCTACTTAGATTTTCTATTTCTTCTTACGTTGATTTTGTTAATATTTATTTTCCCATTTTGTTCAATTTTCTCTCATCATTTAAAATATTGTGTATGTCTATTGTCTTGCCATCTTTCTCATTCCTAAATTTGTTTAATTATATTTTCTCCTTTTTCATTGACTAACACATACAGTTAGCAGTATTACTAAGTACCAGGTATTGATGTTTTTCCTTTTTTTAAAAATAATTTCAACTTTTATTTTAGATCCAGGGAATACATGTGCAGGTTTGTTACATAGGTATATCACATGATGCTGAAGTTATGGGTACAATTGATCCTGTCACCCAGGTAGTGAGCATATTACCCAATAGTTAGTTTTTCAACCCTTGCCCCCGATCCTCCCACCCTGTCTAGTAGTTCCCAGTGTCCATTGTTGCCATTTTTATGTCCATGAGTGCTCAATGTTTAGCTTCCACTTCTAAGTGAGAACACGTGGCATTTGGTTTTTCTGTTTCTGTGTTAATTCACTTAGGATAATGGCCTCCAGCTGCATCCATGTTGCCGTAAAGGATGTGGCTACATTCTTTTTATGGCTGTGTAGTAGTCCATGGTGTATACGTGCCACATTTTCTTTATCCAATCCACTATCGATGGGCACCTATGTGGGTCCCATGTCTTTGCTACTGTGAATAGTGCTGTGATGAACATACCAATGCGTGTGTCTTTTTTGTAGAATGATATATTTTCCTTTGGGCATATACTCAGTAATGGGATTGCTGGGTCTAATGATGGTTCTGTTTTAAGTTCTTTGAGAAATCTCCAAACTACTTTCCATGGTGGCTGAATTAATTTACATTCCCACCAACAGTGTTTCCATGTTCCCTTTTCTCTGCTGCCTCCCCAGCGTCTGTTGTCTTTTGACTTTTTAGTAATAGCCATTCTGACTGGTGTGAGATGGTATCTCATTGTGGTTTTGATTCTCATTTCTCTGATGATTAGTGCTGTGGAGCATTTTTTCATATATTTGCCGGCTGCTTGTACATCTTCTTTAGAGAAGTATCCGTTTATATCTTTTGCCCAATTTTTAATAAGATTATTTGTCTTTTGCTTTTGAATTGAGTTCCTTATAGATGCTGGATATTAGACCTTTGTTGCATGCATAATTTGCAAATATATTCTCCCATTCTGTAGGTTGTCTGTTTGCTCTGTTGACAGTTTCTTTTGCTGTGAAGTTCTTTAGTTTAATTAGGTCCCACTTGTCAATTTTTGATTTTGTTGCAATTGCTTTTGAGGACATAGCCATAAATTCTTTCCCAAGGCCTATGTCCAGAATGGTGGTTCCTAGGTTTTCTTCTAGGACTTTTATAGTTTGAGGTCTTATCTTTAAGTCTTTAATTCATCTTTAGTTAAATTTTGAATATGGTGTAAGGAAGGGGTCCAGTTTCACTCTTCTGCCTATGGTGAACCAGCAATCCCAGCATCATTTACTGAATAGGGAGTCCTTTCCCCGTTGCTTATTTTTGTAAACTTCAGACACTGATCAAACTGGGCATGTAGCAGAGAACAAGACTGACAGAATCCTGCCCTCATGGAACAGCCTTTGTCATTCAATTCATCTGTAAAAACCAACAAACAAGATAAAAGCAAAAATAAAACTTTATTTTTATTGATCAGTTCTCCTATTTTTTCTCATTTCTTTCTGATAATTTTTTATAATTATTAATTTCTTTCTTATATAAGTTACGTTTGTGGTAATCTTTCCCTAGCTCTTGATTTGAATGCCTAAGTGTTTTTCAGTATTTATTGTTTTTTTAATCAGTTAGTTTTTGGCTCTTCATTTTTTTCTCCAAGGGCTGCTTTGGCTATGCCTGAAAGACATTGATGTGTAGTCCTGTGGAGTCCTGTCATTGTGCCTTGTTTCTATTTCTTTGCTTCCCTTCCTCCTCCTTTGTGACCGTTCACATAGCTTCCTACTTTGTTTAGGAAGCTTTTGTCCCTAGTCTTTATCTGAAGGCAATGCTACTATTACCACTCCCAGACAGCCCTTTAATTAGCAATGCTTATGGCTGTCCATTCTGGTTCCCCATATTTGATGACTCTGAACTTGGAATTTCTCTACAGAACAACTCTCACTTCTGCAATAGTCTTACTTTATCTCTTTTGGGCTGTAGTTTTCCCATCACCCTGATCCTGTTTTCTCTTTCTCTTTTAGAAATGGCTTACTTTTCTGACTTACTCATGATGTCCTTTCCTATTTCCCATACTTCTATGGAATCCTTTTTCTTCTATCTCTTCCTTCATTTTAATGATACTATGGGAGGCTGGAGAGATAAATGGGAATTATCACACTGCCATCTTGGATTAGAAGTGTAGATGGGATCTTGACTAGGTGGGGGAGGGTCCTGCTGGGGAAATAATAGCATCTTTGCCCAGAATCATGTCCATCTGCTTTTTTTTTTTTTTTTTTGCTCCTTAGGTTAACTTTGTGCTTTTTATTGGCATTATCGTCATCCTTGTGCAGAAACTTCAGTCTCCAGACATGGGAGGCAATGAGTCCAGCATCTACTTGTAAGTACCATTGTGTGGCTGCCACAGCCATTTCTGACAGCCGAGCGGGCCCTGCATTCAGGTCACAGCAGAAGGCGGCCTGGGCTTTGCTGATAGGGTGACCTAGCATCAGCATTTGCAGATCTTCTTCTGATTAAAGAGCCTTTAATATAGTTGCCCTTCCAGCATTCAGCAAACCCAGGAGCTCCTCAGCTGCATGGCCATCATATGGATGGGCAGGAAGAGAGAGAGAGAGAGAGAGCCTGAGAGAGAGACTGACTAGGAAAGTCAAGAAGGAAAACATCAGATTTCCTAAGGGAGGTAGGGTCTTGGTTGGTTAGAAGTTGAGTTTCCTTTGGGGTTCCTGGTTCTGTGGGAAGCTCATGAATATCACTGAATACATTGTTGCCTGATATTCCGACCCCCAGCCCAGACTGTGGAAGTTGCCCAGTTCCCACTAGCGAGTCAGGCGGACACATTCTCACTGGTCTGGGTGTTGGAAGGTGGGTACTTTCTTTCCTCCACAGGCCCTCGGGGCAGCTCTACCTCTGCATGTGGTCCTATTTCTTCAACTCCTTCCTTTCTGATGAACATCTAATTGGTTGGGGATTATTGGGTTACAGGGCAGCCTCTTACCATAGAGCGTAGGGCTTTCTCCACTTCCATGGCCACTTGATTTCCAAGAAGTATTTCTGCAGTCATGTCCCTAACAGCCTATCTTTGCCTGCCCTTTCCCATTTCTCTCTCCGCCCTGTCTCATTATGAAATCAGACATAGCAGCTTCCACCTCCCATCTCTGGCTGTGAATGGGAGCATGACCAGCTGGGTGTGTGGGGTATGAGGACATTTCTGATGCTGGGGAGGAAGGTTGGTTGTCCCCTGTGGTTGGCTGGAGGGGTGGATGGGCACACTCTGGTTCTGAGGGCAGTCCTTGGGGTCCGTCTGTTGGTAAGGCAAAAGCCCTATGTGTGGCTTCTCCGCTCCTTCAGAAGAAAGCGGATGAGGAGGAGCTGAGGTATCTTCACTGGGTGCCTCATTGGGTCCATGGTCCTGCCTTCATCAGAGACCCCAGTAGATGCTGGGGTCACAGCATCTACTGGCTGCCCAGTAGATGACAAGTGGGACAGTGAGAGATCCCAGTACAGGGTTCCCTCAGGGTCCCCTTCCTCAGCCATTCTCCTAGAGGGAGAGGCAAGAACTGCTCGGAGACCAAATCCTAGATCCTTCCCTAAGGCTCCTTGAGGCTTCCTCAGGGAGGTGGAGCTTGTTCTTGGTCTGTCAATCTGTTCAGCCTGGGGAACTCCCCATGTGGAAACCCTTCCTCAGGGGTGGGGGACTAGCACAGGGCCTGGGGTGTTCAGCCAGGTTTTTTCTACCTATACAATGATTACATTACATTGGAAAAAGTGCTTTTTTTCTATGCATTTACTGTTTTTTCTTTCATGTTTTTGCAAGTTTTTACCAATTCTTGCTTATATGTGTATATTATGTAGTAGAAAATTATTCATCAATATAAATCATAAAGTCTTAGAGGCCCTGCCCTGTGGGGTGGGGGGCCAGCCCTTTGCTACTACATAACCTGCCCTAGAGATAGCATTCCTGCCTTCATCTCAAGGATTCACAAAATAGGGCCCCACTGCTCGCCTCATCTCCTGTCTAGTGTTGGACACTGCCCTTGTGTCTGGCCTCAGTTTCTCCGGCTTGGGCGTGGATCAGGTCACACACTAATAGTTGTCTCCCATATTTGAAGCTGGCAGGGAGCTAAGGCAACCTCATCTCTCGTTTGAGCTCTAGTGGTCTTGATTTCCTCCCCTTCCTGGTAGGATTTGTTCTTCTACTGAGGGCCCCCCAACCTCTTCTCTGGGGGGGTCCTCTCAGCTTTCCCTACTAAATAGGATACCCTACTGAACCCTGAACATACTTTGCCAACTCAGACATTCTGCTTTGGGCAGCAAGAACCCCCAGGGCCTGGTGGGAAAGAAGTGTGAGCCAAGGTTTCAGGTTCTCCACAGACCAGGAGCCTTGAGTCTTGTTAGGTCTTCCTAATGCATAGATAAGAGCTACCTGTAATTAGCACATGGTTTATACATTTAAGTACTGTATTAATCTGGGACATTTAAAGATCCAGCTAGTTGGTTTGCTTCTGGCATTAAAAAAAAATCCCTTTGCAATCTCAGCAAATCTTTTTTTTTTAGAGAAAGTCAAACCTCTGCTAGTCTTGAGTGCCCATGATTAAAAACTCAGATGGACAAAGTCTGTGAGAGTGGGAGTGCCCACACAGGACAGGGAATCAGCTTGATCCCATTCAGTCCAGCAGCATGTTTGAGTGACAGGGTCAAGGAGACCCTGTCGGCCAAAGTGAGTAGTAATCCAATTGACCACACTGCTAAGAACTGTAGAGCACTTGGAAATACTCGCGACCACATCCATGCACATTTAACACCCACAAACATCCAGCGAATCTGGTGGAATAGGTAAACCACTGTCAAATAGAATCACCATGTTACAGCTGAGGGAACTAGTTATCAGTGAAGTGACGTGAATCCAGGAGGAAGGAGGATGCCATGGCTGTGGTGCGGGCAGGCCTTTCACCCCAAGCTTGACAGCACCATCATCCCTGTCCTCAAGGAATGCACAGATGAAAAGATAGCATTAAACAAGTGTGCAAAATTAGGCTTCCTGGAAGAAGAGGCCCCTGGTGGGTTCCAGCCTGTGTGAAAGCCCCCTCAGCCCAGAGTGCTTGGCAGAGCTGGCTTTGAGCTGGGAGGTGTCTGCACTGGGAGGAGGGGAGAATGTCAGGCGCAGGGGAGGTGAGAGGGCAGTGAATGGGGGGAGAGGGAGATTCCAGGGCTGTGCCGGAGTCCCCTGGGGTACCAGAGTTATGTGTGGGGCCAAGAAGCCCCTTCAGATCTGCCCACAACAGCTCTCCGGTTTTTTCCTCTTATTTCCAGAACAAATTTAAGCCCGCGAGTCCCCAAGAAAGCCCGAGAGGACCCCCTGCCTGTGCCCTCAGACCAGCATTCACTCCCTTTCCTGTAGGTTGGTTCCAGCTGCTCAGGTGATAAGGGTTTGTCCTCCATAGACCAAGACGGTATTCCTGGCCCAGCCTCAGAAGCACCTGTTGGGGTCTGGGGCCTCTGCAGGGGGACGGTGGCACTGAGCCACTCGTCCTCTCTGACCTGATGCTCCTGGTAGGATGAGTGGCTGGGGACAGGACTTGGGCAGTGGGCATCAGGGGCTGGGTCAGGGCTTAGCATGTGCTCAGGGTCGGCTTGGTCTGGGGCAGGGGTGAGGGGGGTTAGGGCTTAGCCCTCAGCTGGGGTTGGCATTAAGCCTCGGGTAGGTCAGGGTTAACTGGAGTTGACCTCTGTGAGCAGGTAACTGGTTCAGAAAGGGGAGAGGTGAGGCTTCCAGGGTAGACATTAACTGTTCGGGGAGAGCCTCAGCCCCCTGCCTTGAAGTGAGCCGGCTTCATTCCAGGGGCCTCCTCCCTGGAAGACAAGCACTGGAAGCTGCAGCTTGGGTGGAGGAGGGAAAACCCATTTGTACTCCCATGGGGTCTCCTTGGCCCCACTGGGGAGGATGCACACATCTCTGGAGATGGCTGTGCCGGGGCCAGGCAGCAGTGCAGCCAGGCAGCTTTCAGTCTAGAGGCTTCCTCCACATCCAGAGCCTTCCAGCTCACAAAGCCTCCATCTTCCACTTCCATAGCACCTCCTCCCCTGCCAAGGAGCACCTGATCCTCAAAGTTCATGTTAGGGGCCGGCAGTAGGGACTAGTTACCCTCATGTTGCAGACAGAGAAACTGAGGCCCAGAGAAGGAAAATGGCACCACCTAAGATGACCCAGCAGTCAGTGGCTGAGCAAAACCCTGAGCTAGGGTGCCCAGACTTCTCAGCTGGGACCCCTCCAGACCGGCCGGGAGTATGGAGGAGTGGCTCGTCCTTGTGGTTGGGGAGGAGGTGATGGTGGGCAGGAAGTTCCCAGGATCTGTGAGCTGTGCTGCTAGCTGGGGTGCCAGTGTGGTAGGGAGTACTTCGGGGACTGGGCAGGGCTCCGGGGGTGCACAGCATCTTAGCATCAGGAGAGACCCTATGGAGTGTGTTCAGCTCAGTCCACCACATTCTGTGGACCGCCAAGTGGCCAGCACCACAGTGATCCCTAGGAATGCAGACGTGAAGAAGACAGGGATGCTGCCTGCAGAGGGCTCCCTGCAGGTGTCTCTGTCTAGCGTTCCTCTGGGTGTTTCCCAGGGCTATAGCCCAACCAGCCCTGCACACAACAGCTGCGGAAGCATTTCTGGAGTTTGGCCCTCATAGAAACTGTGCTGGATCCCCGGCTGACAGATGTGAGTGCTAAGACATGGAAATAGCTGTGACTTTCCTGCAGACACACAATGAAGCTGTGGCGTAGCCAGCCCCAGAGGCCAAGGCTCTCTGAAAGGCAGACGTGGGGGTGAGCCCTGCACCTGTGATAGGGTCTCCCACTTTCTGAGTCAGGCTGCTCTGCTCTCCAGACAGCCCCACCCAACACCCTTGCCTGAGCTTTTAGTCTCTTTTGGATCCAACTCAGAATTTACCGCATCAGTCAGTCTAGGTTCATCCCTTCTTCCTGACTTAATTTATTTTCCCATTTCCCTAATTGTCGTGACTTTTAACACATTCTGACATCTTTCTTTCTCCCACCCTGTCTCTGGCTTTCCTGCACTATTTGTTCTTTTTCTTTTCCATGAGTCCTTTTGTGCGGAGCCATTGAAGGTTTGGGGAAAGCCTTTTCCTTAGACCCATCTCCTTCAAGAGCCCTCCAGGGCCAGTCCTCCCCCAAGCTGCTCCTTGATCTGCCCTCCCTGACCCCCATCAGAGCCACACAACTTTACCAGGTGCAGGGTTTCCTAGTGAACTTGTCACTAAATGGTCGTTGGAATACTTTCAAAAAATCTTTAAAAAAAAATCAGAGGAGTCTGTGTTTACCATGGAAACATCTAGGGTCCGAGAGGGACAGGAACAATCTTGAAGCTAAAGAAAGCAGGGCTGCAGAGGAGAACTTCAGAATTTGGGGTGAAGGTTTAAGCTTGGCATGTAGGAGGCAACAGATAAAGTTGGGGGGGGTCTCCTGGACCCTGATTTCTGTGGTTTACCCAAGCCAAGGTTGAGGGGTCACTGGCCGTAGGAGAGAATAACCAATTATTATTATTTTTAATTTTTAGACAGAGTCTTGCTCTATTGCCCAGGCTGAATTGCAGTGGCGAGATCTTGGCTCACTGCAACCTCTTTCTCCGGGGTTCAAGTGATTCTCCTGCCTCAGCCTCCCAAGTAGCTGGGACTGCAGGCACCTGCCACTACGCCCGGCTAATTTTTTTGTATTTTAGTAGAGACAGGGTCTCACCATGTTGCCCAGGCTGGTCTGAAACTCCTGAACTCAGCCAATCCACCCGCCTCGGCCTCCCAAAGTGCTGGGATTACAGGCCACTGCGCCCAGCCTGAGACTAACTAACTTTTCAGCTAGGAAAAGGTACATAATAAATTTGAAGAATAGAATAGGTACCATTTCTGTATACCCAGTTAAGCTATTTTAATTATTGAGAAAAACATACTTATTTGAGTCTGTCTCTTTGTATGACTGTGAAACAGACTTTTGACATTCATTGAGGAATCATGAAGAAACTTCTCAGATAGATGAATACCTCCTAATGGCGCTTCTCAAGCTTTGGCATGCATGTGGATCCCCCAGGGATCTAGTTAAAATGCAGATTCTGACCACAGGTCCGAGGTGGCACCTGGGATTCTGCATTTCTAAGAAGCTCTCAGGTGGTGTTGGTGTTGATGGTCTGGGGACTGCAGTCTGAGTAGCAAAGCATCAAACCAAACCTCGGCATTCCTCTTCTGGAAAAGGGGATCTGTAGTGCCCACCTCACAGTGTGGTGTGAATTGAATGGTGCTGTTTGTTGAATGAGAACCCCAAATCCATTATGCACAGATGCAGCGGGGGGTGGGGGGCGGACCTGGGCTTGCCCCATCTTGGAAATGTGTAACACAAATTCTGGCCTCAGCGAAATGACATGTCACCACCTGTCAGGTACCTTCAGGCTTACTCTTAAAGAGCTGGAATCACACAAGGCAGATCCTGAATGCCAAGGGTGTGGTCTCTGTAGCTGTCCTCATTTGCATCAAGTCCAATCTGATTTATTAATTCATTGACCAGCACCGGGAGCCTCAGAGCCATGTGGTACCTGAGGAGAGTTAGTGAAGTAGCAACTCTTTTGCAATCTGAGAAGATAATACAGCTCATCATCTATCTCTGACACATCTGTCAGAGAAGGGGAAAGTGTTCATGGCTTGTGTCAGCCCAAGTCCAAGCAGGACCACTGTGGGCTGGAGACACGGAGAGTCAGCCTGAGACCTCCCTGAGGAGACGGAAGTCCTGGGTCCACCCAGGAGAATGTAGAGTGAGACTGCAGCCTGGGCCCCCCTCCTTGAGGTGGTTTGTTTCTGCAAGCCATGGGGCAGTGCCCAAAGGTGCTCCTCTCAGTCTTCAGCCCCTGCCCATTGAACTTGTATCAAGAAGTCCAGCCTAACACTGTCCCCTACAACTCCCTGCAGTGATGGGAATGTCCTATGTCTGTGCTGTCCGATATGATAACCACTAGCTCCATGTGGCTGTTGAGCCCTTAAAATGTGGCCAGAACAACTGAGGATGTGGGTTTTTAATTTGATTAATTTAAATTCAAATAGCCACATATGGGTAGTGGCTATCATATTGGAATAGTTTAGGTCTGGATGAATTAACAATTCATTCAATCTGACTTACCTCTGTCCCCTATGTATGTGCTGATTCTGAGTTTCTGGGGGGCTCACAGGGAGGAAGCTATGGACCAGAGGAGAGGGAGAGGGTAGAGGGGAAAGACCAGTGGACAGACAACCAAGTTGACCTTCACAGCCAAGCCCAGAACTGGCCTGATTTGAGGCTCAGGTTGCCTGTGCTAGGCAGTGCAGAAGATCCGCAGTGTGAGTTTCCAGCTGTCATCTTGTTGAGTGGGACCTTGACGAGGCGGGGCTCTAAGCTTGGAGCCAACTCTGGAGGCAGCCTCTGGCTCCCTGTGTGAGACCTAGCCCAGGCCACCTTCTGAATACACACCTTCCCTCTAAGCCCACCCACCTATCAGTGGTCCCAGTGTGAGTGTTCGTGCGTGTGTGCGTGTGCGGCCATGCACACTCATGTCCACGTATAGGCGTGCGTTTCTCTGTCCAGAGCTGCCCATGTCTTGGCCCTTGGCTCCCTCATTCTCCTCCACATGACTGCCCTGGCCCTGTCTCCATACCCTCCTTTTTTCTGCCTTCCCTGTAAACTGAGTTTCTTCACTGCCTGGTGCCCCCCAGCTGACAGAAGTGCTAATCTTGTCACACCCAGCAGCTGCGTGCAGAAATGCTACTGCAAGCCACAGCGGGCTCAGCAGCACTCTTGCAAGATGTCAGAACTGTCCACCATTACTCTGTAAGTGTGCGTGGCCGAGGCTGTGGCCGGGAATCCTGGAGGGGTGGGGGACGCATGCTGCCACTGCCGCTGCTGGAGGAGAGTGGAGAGCCAGCCTCTGCCTCCCAGCCCCAACCCATTCCCGGCTGTTGCATGTTGGTGTCTGTGTGTCTTGTGAGTTCTCTGCAGCCTCATGGTCAGGGGGTGGGTGGGCAGGGTGTGGGGATGGATCTACGGCCATTGTGGGTGCTTCCTGAGGAGGCAGCACCCCCATGTTCTCTGCCACTGCTGCCTGGTGTGTGGCCTTCCTCAGTCCCCAACTTCTCTGAGCTTCAGTGTTTTCAACTGCCAAATTATTTCCAAGAGTCTTAGAGCCTGAGTTCGTATAGACCTTCCCCCACACAGGGCAGGGAACTTCACTCCAGTGTCCACAGCACTTTGTGTGTGAGTCAGCATTAACTCACTTAATCCCCACAACAACTCTATGAGCTGGGTCCTGGTATCATCACCATTTTACAAATGAGAAAACTGAAGTGCTGAGAGATGAAGTCACTCACAAGGACCCCTAATTGACAGAGGGAGGATTTGAACCCAGAGAATCCTAAGCACTTCGCCCCAAGGAGTCTCTGGCTGGAATATCAGATTTATTCAATTTGGACATCCCTTTTACTTAAGGTGCCATTGCTCCCCTGGGCAGCCCACTGTTATTTGGGCATCTCTGATGCCCTTCTTGGTATTTTAGGACTCTTCTGCCCATTGCTGGCTCCTCAGGGCAGGAGGACAGAGGCCTAGGCCCCGTGTCATTATGGGTAATGGCTCACATCATATGTTTCTGTTGCAAGACGTCAGTTAGCTTAGAAGCACAGTCCCAGAACCCTGGGCTCTAGAGACTCCTTGTCTGTCCCTACTGCCCCATTTGCCAAAGTGGCCACTGGGATGCCCTGGCTCCCCAGCAGAAGTCCCTGTCTGTTCTGGGGCTGCTGTGGGGCTGCTGGGGAGGGAAGGTGTTGCCCTTGGACTGTGCTGTGGGATGCCCTCACTACCATCACTGCATCCACCTTGTGGCTGGGAAAGGCCTGAAGGGTCACTGTTTCTCACACTCTGAATCCATCCCATGTAATTCCACCACAGAAGCTGGAGAGATTTGACTTATTGGTTTCCAGGGCCCTTTTTAGGCTACAGGGACAAGTACTTGGAAATGGTCCCACCTATGGGAACAGATGCCAGGAGGAGGAAGGCAGGGGCCACAGGCATGTTCTGGGGCCAGCTTCCTTTCCTGGGCTCCTTCAATAGATATCTTTTTAAAAGTAGCCCCTATAGGTAGGGCCACAGAGGAGTCCCCAAGACATCCATGTCCCTGTGTTTCTGGCCATTTTCCTCTGCATTCCCGACTTTCATTCCTTCTACAAGCACCCCCTGTTGCCTTCTGGTGCCAGGCATGGATAACCAGAGATGAACAAGACCCGAGCGCCCAAGAGAGAATTCAGTTTTGAGGATGCTGAGGCTCTCAAAGTAGGCCTGTGTGCCACCTGGATTTCTTCATGGAACAGGCAGCTCCCTGCCCCAGATAAATGAGGCACCACCCCCACCTTCAGGGAGTCACAGTCAGAGACAGACAGATAAGAGGAAGGATGGAAGGATGGACTGGTCAGGATTGCATCTGGGCTTAGCAGGAACCTGCTTGGATCCTGTTGGCCCTTGTCTGTGAGCAGGGCGGAAAGGGTGGACACCCACACTCATGGTCCTCTTCCTTTACAGGCAGAGCTCCCTCTGCCTAAAGATCTCCTCAGGCCGCTCCTCCTCCCCCTGTGTCTCCTCCTTCCTTCCTTCTCCTCTCTCAGTGTAAGCTAGGAAGTCAAGGGCCTCACACAGACTCCAAGAGTTCAGCTTCTCTAGAGATCTGGAGCTCCCATGTTCAACAGAACATTCTCTCCCAGAAAGGCTGAATGCGGGAGAGAGGGACACATGGTGTAATTGCCCCAAATCAAACGACTGCCTCATGCCTGCTGTCCACCCCGGGGGACTTAGCTGTGCTGGGAGATGGGGAGGCTGATCCTCTGGAGGAGACGGGCCAGGTGCAGCCTGGGGGCAGGCCACATCTGCGGGGCAGGCCACATCTGCAGGGCAGAGCTGGACTCTCTGGGGGAGACCCACAGGGAGCCAGTGTGCTCACTCTGGGTGAATGCTTGTGAGTGTCCCCTATAGAGCAGGACCCACAAGTGCACATGGTCCAGGTGTCCTAGCTGTGGGCTTCTGTGGCCCTGTGGCTTCAGAACAGAGCCCCACCGTGCTGTCAGCCTAGGGCCAGAGGCAGGCAGGGGAACTCCAGGAGAGCTGCCTCAGGAAGCACTGCAGTCCTCCGGCCCTTCCTCCCCTGCCTGGCCCACTTCAGAGCATTCTCTTCCACCTTTGACTCAGTTTCCCAGCAGGAGGTTCCTCCTGCCCAGTTGGAGATTGCCGATGCCCAGGGTCCGTAAGTTCCTCCTAGAATCCCTCCCGAGTTTCTTCCTCTGTGGTCCACTCACTGAGCCTTTCCTCCCTCCCTGCCATCAGCACTTCCCCATCACTTGGTGAGTGTCCCGGCTAGCCCCAGACTCCAAAAAGCCAACTGTCTCTGTGGCCCATCGAGGGCTGCTTCTTTCAGGCACAAAGAGCTTTCTTCCAGAACAGGAGAGCGGCTGCTCTGCCTGAGGACCCTGCATTTCCCACAAGCTTGTCAGTCCGATCCCTGTGTTTTGCCCTGACTTTGCTTTTCCAGAAGGTTTTGCACGTCACCCAAGGGGTCCCTGTAAATCGTGTGCACATTTTTAGTGGTTCTACAGGCTATTGACTGAGTGTCTTGCAGACTGGGGATGTCTCCCCACAATATCCCAGAGTCCTGGCAGCCCAGGCCACTTGCACTGGGAGAGAATGCTGAGGGGTCTGTGGACACGGGCCCCAGCTTGGAGGGAGAATAAGGGACTGGGGCTGAGTTCTCTGCCCTCCGTGGCTCTGGCCCCGAGCCCTGGAAGTCCCCAGAGCAGATGTTTTGCTTTCCTCCGACAGGCGACTGGCCCGGTCCACCCTGCTGCTCATCCCACTATTCGGAATCCACTACACAGTATTTGCCTTCTCCCCAGAGAATGTCAGCAAAAGGGAAAGACTCGTGTTTGAGCTGGGGCTGGGCTCCTTCCAGGTAGGTGTGGCACATGGGGAGGACAGAACTCACTGGGAGCCAGGGCCTGGTTGCTCACCTGCAAGTGGTGCTGGAGCCTCTTTAATCTTGACTGTAAAGTGAGTGCTAGAGTAGAGGTGATGAGGGAGCCCTGTCTGCTGTCTACCCTTAGGGCTCCTGTAAGAAGACACACTGGTGTCTACCCATCACTGCATCTGAGTATCCTGAGCCAGCTGCCCCCACTCCTGGCCCCCACCCTGGGTGACCTGAGATGGCATCTCCCAGCAGCCTGGGGTGCAGGGTGGAGTGTCCTCAAGAGCCCAGTGTGTCCACATCCTGCCTTCAGCTTTTTAGGCCATGTACCCCTTGAGTTCTGTCTTACCTACATCTAGGTCCCCAGCACAGGGCCTGGCCACAGAGAGCCCAGTGAGCTGCACAAATGCATGAGCAAACAGACATGAGTGAGTGGGGGGATGAGAGGGTGAACAGAATGCTGCCTTAGTGCCTGGAGGAAGGAGTGGATGGACTGGAAATGAGTAAGGGGCTAGGTGAATCACCATGAGGAAATGAGCAGGTGGGAGCAGCAGTAGGTGGATGAAGGCAGGGGCAGCTCCCTGGAGTGTCTGGGGATAGAGCGCCTCTCCCTAAGCCAGCTGTTTGAATTAGTATTTGATCTTGATGGTCAGAAAGTTACTCTCCATATCTGACTTGACCTTCTCCACCATTTTAATTCAAGGCCATTTAACCGGGCCCAGGTTCTTAGTCTGGTGAGACTGACCATGGGTCTCACCTGAGACTGGCCTCATGGGCTCATAGACAAAGCCCTGGCCCAGGAGTGAGAGCCCAGGGCTCTTGTCTCTGTGCTTGCTGACCAGTTCTGGGGTCCTTGAGCTATCATTCTTCCAACACCTTCAAACAACAGCACAGGGCACAGGGATTGCAAGGAACTAATTTGCAGCATTCAAGAAAATGCTCCTGCTTTTTTGGTGTAGATTTAAAGAATATATAGAGAATAGCTAAGTGCATACGCTGTGCCAAGTACTCGCTCTGCGTGGTGTTCTGCATTGCTGTGTATGATAGTATCTGGCCCAAGGAGGGCAGATTGGGGAGATGATGGTGGACAAGGATGGCACAGGTCTGTTCTGTCCTGGAGGGGTCCTACCCTCAGAAGCCTGCAGGATGGTTAGGAGCTAAGAGAAATTCTAGGGCATTCAGGGAAGGCTTCTTATAGGAAGTGGGATAAAGCTGGCCTTTGGGAATGGGAAGGATCTGACCAAGGGAATGTGAGATCCAAAGCTAGAATTTATCTGTGGGACAGGACTTGACCACCAGCCACGTGGCCTCATGGGTGTGCCCATCTTGGTAGAGTAGAACTGTCCCATCTTACCCCAGATCCCTGGGCAGGTGCCCCCATCCAGGTCATGGTGTATTTCTGCTTCCTAGAGTCATTCCCTCCATGCCCCACACAGCATTTCAGAAAGTCCTTTGCTAGCATCCTCAGGCTTATTTTCTCTATTCCCAGGGCTTTGTGGTGGCTGTTCTCTACTGTTTTCTGAATGGTGAGGTAAGACCTTGGCCGTCTGGCTTCTTGGCAGTGGAAGTGGGGCTTTCTGGGGAGCAGACAGGGGAACCACCTGTTGGCCACATGGGACTGACTCTTCAGAGAGGGCTCTGCCAGGCTCCCAGCACTGAGAGGAGGGGCTGGTCATACAGCTCCTGGCATTGTGTGGTGCCAGGACCTCCTGATACCCACACCCTGTGCTGGAATCTGTCCCACTTTGCCAGCTGTGCAGCTAAGGCCCCACCCAAAGAGCAAAGCTCCTGGTAAAAGCGTCGGCTCTGCTGAGCGCAGATCTCCCTGGGAGGGTCCTCTCCATAAGACACTCCATGGTGAGGAGGAATTGACAATAAGGAAGGGTGGGGCACAGGACATAGGACCTACAGGCCATGAGGCTGTGCTAGGCAGAGCTGCTGAGCCAGGAGCTGCCTGGCACTCAGGGTTGCCCTTAACTGGCCAGCCAGCCTGGCCCAAACTGTCCCCTGGTAGAAGGGAGACTGTGAGAATTTGGAAGAGACCCCAGGGAGAGACCTGGAACCTTCTATTAATACTCCATTGCCAGAGCTGTGGTTCAGGGGCTCCCTCTGTACCCTATTGGGGTAAAGCTCTTGAGCACAACCCAAAACAGAGGTGCCGGGGCAGCAGTGGGGACTGAATGGCTAGGGTGGATTTGAGAGTAGGCGGGAGTCTTTGCACCAGTGCTTGGGTCTTAGCTGTGTCACCTTGGCAGGCTCCTCCCTCTTTTGCATCTGAGCAACAAAGAGATTGGGCTCTGTGATCGCCCAGACAACCTACAGAAGGATCAGATTAGGACAGACAAGGAGAGGCAGAAAGGGCCCTGCAGGTAGTGGCCAGGAGAGCTTAGAAGTGGGCATGTATGTAGCTTGTTCAGAGCTTGCAGTGAAAGTAGGAGCTGGAACTGGAGAGGGTGGGTGTAGGCGCTGCTTCCAGTTGTGCAGTCTGTGCACTGCACGAAGGTGCTTGACTGAGAAGGCACACGGAGGCTGAGACTCAGCATGGCCCCCACTCACCATGCTAAGAGCTGCATGGGTGTATGTTTTCCCAGAGGGGTGCATTATTTAATGGTTCTCAACCCTGACTGGGAAGCTTTAAAAAATATGATGTCTGGGTCTTGTGCAGAGCTTTTGATATAATTGTTCTGGGGTATGGCCTGTGCATCTGGAATTTTTAAAGCCCCCCAGGTAATTCTAATGTGTAGCCCACTCTTACTGGTCAGCCAAGAGTGGGGATCCTTTCCTGATCCACCTGCCCTGTGGGACTGCTTGTTAAAGATTTCCTGAAGGACCCAATGGACTATTCTCTGCCTGGCCTGAAAACAACAGGGAGCCGTTAGAGGGTCTTGGTCAGAAAGTGGCAGGGGAAGGGGCTGTTCCGGTCAGCTCCTCAGAGGCTTTCCTGCCTACAGCTGCTAAAAGCCCCCACTGGAGACCTTGAGGGCTGCAGGCTGCAACTGGGGAGTGGGGAGGGTGCTGAGGGTGGCAGTGCCAGCCTGGGAAGGGCCCCAGGCCAGGACAGGGCCTGGAGGCTGCAGAGGATGTCCATCTGGAAGTGACCGCCCAATTTGCTCCCTGCAGGTACAAGCGGAGATCAAGCGAAAATGGCGAAGCTGGAAGGTGAACCGTTACTTCGCTGTGGACTTCAAGCACCGACACCCGTCTCTGGCCAGCAGTGGGGTGAATGGGGGCACCCAGCTCTCCATCCTGAGCAAGAGCAGCTCCCAAATCCGCATGTCTGGCCTCCCTGCTGACAATCTGGCCACCTGAGCCATGCTCCCCTCCTCCTCCTCTCCTCCATCCACAGGCTGGGACCGCAGGCAGGTGCCAGCCCACGCATGTTTGCGCCTCTTCCCTCCCCTTGGGCAGGCCCTGGGCTGGAAGCTTGGCTCCTGAGGGGGGAGAAGGAGGCAGGGCACAGACTGGGATTGTCCCCTCCTTGTTTTGGTACCGGTCCCACCCACTGTGGTCCCCTGGGCCCTGACCCCAGACATGTAAATACTCCTCAAATTTGGAAAAGTTGTCCCATCCCTTCCCCCTTTGCCCCAGTGTCCCTGCTCACTTCCAGTCAGGTCTCAGCTCCACCCCACTGTGTCTTGGTCAGCCTCAGTGATGGCCTGACCCCAGCTGTGAGGCCTTGTGAGCTAAGGCTGAAGAGACCTTGCCTGTGGGAGCTGGGGTGGTACCTGCCCCAACAGCCCCCCATCATCTGATTTTGGGTGTGACCCCTCGAGTGTGCATGCCACCCTGGGGCTCTTCTCAGTCCTGGGCCCAAGTCCCTGAAGCCTAGCAGAGGGCCAGCTCGGGTGGCCAGAACATCCCTTGGTGCAGGCCTCCTGGCACTCGCCTGGCATCTTGGTGTCCGGGTGCTCAGCTCCTGGGTCCCAGGGCAGTGGGACAGCTCCCAGGCTCTTCTCATCAGAGACTTCAGTTTGGGTGGGGAGTCTGCAGGTCAGGGAAGGTTCTGGTGCTTTTCGTTTGATCCAAAAGGAGCTGAGAGCCAGAAATGTGGCTGTGATTGCGAAAGAGACGGAGTTTGGGAGACCCATGGAAGAAAACCTTCGCCATCTCCATTGTTTTACCCCCAGTTCAAGATGGACAGGGTTCTTCTGGTCATCTCCCTTCCACCTCTTCCACCCTCATGGATGCCTTCCAGAAGCTGTCTCCAACCATGCACACCACAGAGAGCCCTTAAGCCCTCCCCTCCCCATTTCCCCTAAGTCAAAGCCATGACTAGGATGTACCAGCCACCTGCCTCTGATGTCGGCGAATCCTGAAGCACCTGCACCCGAATCTGGAGCCCGGGGCTGCCCGACCCCCACTCCCATGGATGATGAGGAGCCCCAGACACCAGCTCCTCTGGCCTGGACTCAACTATTGAAATCTCTCTGAGACCTCTGCAAAGATGTCCCTTTTATGCCCTTGACCTTGACTCACCATGGGCTGCTGGGGTGTCAGGAGAAGCCACACCCAACATGCCCATTAGCAGAGGCTGCTGCTGATGTGGCAGCTGCTCCCTACCACCCGCCCTGGCTCCCCAGCTGCAGGTTGCACACCCTCAGCCTGAGAATGTAAAATAGGGCAGTGCCCAGCTGGGGAGGTAGAGGAAAGTGCTAGAGTACATGGTCCGTGTGTGGCCTAGCTCATTCCATGTCAGCATTTGGTGTTACTCCTGTCCAAATTCTGTTTGCAGACTTGTTTCATGATGATGCTCTGGAATGCTTGGGGACTTTGGGTGGAGGAGGATGTTACTTCATTTTATAAAGAGGAAGGGGCCTGGGAGACTTGGGAAAATGTTTCTGGAGAGGCTTTCAGAGTGGCTGGAAAAGGCTCTTGTTGCTGTAATTTAGAGAGGAGCTCTGTGTCCTTGGCCAGTCAAGTAAGTTCCTGGATCTTTGGCAAAGCCAGAGGAAGAAAGGAGCTACCTGCCCTTTCCCGGGCATGCTTGGTGACTCAGATTGATCTTGGAGTGTGCAGTGGCCCTTCTACCCTGCACCTGACCTCATGATCCCCTCCACCTGCACTGGTGTGCATTACTGAAGCAAGGGTCCTGTGGACATCTTGCATTTTGGGCACTGCTAGGGGGTCTGTGCTGCTTGGAAGGAGCCATGGCCTGGGGTTCAGGGAACTAGACTCTATCCCAGTTGGGTTCAGACTGCTGTGACTGTGGACACGATGCTCCTTGTTCTGGGCTCCAGTTTTCCCATTTGTGAGATGAGGCAACTTCCAGTGCTTCTCTAGGCCCTGCACTTAAGTGATTTTTCCAGTTCAAAGTCAAGGCAGGTAAAAGGGCATTCATCATTGTGCCTCATATCAGGTTTTGATGAATATATGTGTGTGTGTGTGTGTGTGTGTGTGTAGAGGGATGGACAGGATGCTGTTTATTTTCCCTTTCTTGGAAATGGACCTTCTGTCCCTTCCATTTGGACACCACAGTGGAAGCTGGTGGCCTGGAAGGAAGGATTAGGTCATGGACATTTGAACAGGTGCCTTGGGCATGATGTATAGATGCAGTCATATATACCTTGCTGGGGTGGGGTGCCACCTCCAGTGGCCAGCTCCAGATCCAAGGAGCAGCCCCCTGGGGATGGACCCTATTCATTCATCATGACTCCCAACAGTTTTCATTGTGGAAGAAGAAACTTTGGCATTATAGAGACATCATCACAAAACAGTAAAAACAAAATCAACCCTGAACCCCATGCACTGTGCTGCTTCCTGAGCCTGGCCCTGCATCCTCATAGAGGTGCCGGGTTCCTATTGGTTAGTTGGTTGTTTTTCCGTCTGAGTGAATTTTTGCCAGTCTTGTGAGCAGATGTACCTGATGTATTCTCAATGTTCCAGGAGGTTCTGGCCTTCAGGGTCACAGGCAGTAGGGGGACAGCATAAGGTCTGTGTAAAACCCTTCCCTCTCTGACCCTCTGTTTTCAAATCTGTAAAATGGGCAATAAGACTAGATGATTTGTATATAGCCCAATGCATCTCTGGAACTCTGTCTAAACACCAGCCATCTACTTGGAATGGGCCCCAGGACTGTGGTATTTGCCTGGGCCAGGAAAGGATAAGAAATCCTGTCATGTGAAGACAGCTTGAGAGGCTTGAGAAAAGTGGGGCTGGGGAGAAGCAGGCTTGTCAGACTCCACCCCTGTTGATGATCATTCCTGGGAAGGGGTTTCTCGTTCTATGCAATCCTAAAGGACGAAACCCACCCATCGGAGGCCGAATTCTCCTTGGGATGAAGAAATTGCTCTTTCTCTGTCATGAGTGTCCAGCCAGGGAGCAGGGAGGCAGTGTCAGGGAGGGACTCTCATCCTGGAGGAAATGGGATTCCAAGTCAAGGATGCTGAGGCTGTCAGGGAGCCAGAGAGGGGGGTCCAAGTGCAGGATGTGGGTGGCTCTGTGGTTCAGTGGCTCTGTGGTGGTTCCTAGCACTGCAGACTTCATGACTCCCCACTTAGGTCCAAGTCACATTGTCTATCCCAGTGTGTAGCTCTGTCACCCTGCTTGACACATCCAGTGGCCTACAGTGACTCTTCTCTAACCCCACCCCCTCCAAGTTGGGTTCTTTGTGGAAGAAGGACAGGGAGCTAGAGCCAAGCCCAAGGCTTGAGAGACACCTGCATCTATAATCCCCGCCAAGGATGCCCACTCACCTCTCTCATCTGATCCTCACTCTTCGTGGAAGGGAAAGCTCAAAGGGACTCTCTCTCTCTCTCTCTTTTTTTTTTTTTGAGTAGTACCCTTGCCCTCTTCATGGCCACTTCAAAGTGAAGCCAGCAAAGTGATAATACTTTATCATTTAGTATTATCATATAGTATTAATACTTTGTCATAAAGTCCTCCTTGAGCCCAGGGACCATGGAAGTCAGCTAGAAGAGCCCTGAGCAAGGAGCAAGGACTTGGGCTTCTCCACGCTTTGCTCCTGGCTTGTTTGACCTTGACTTATTCCCCATATGTCTTTGAGGAGGCTCACAAAATACTAAAGCTGGGAGGAAACTTGGAGATCTATAGGTCAAACCTCCCCATTGGGCTGATGAGAAAATACACGCAGGCCTAGCATGGTGCCTGCCACCATGGTGGGATCCAATATGTTTTGTAAATCTGAATGAGTAAATGGCTCACCAATTTATGCACAGCCCTGCACATGAGCAGAATGTGACACTCAAAGCATCCACGCAGTACACATGTAACCTTGCACAGGAGTGGGGCTCTGGTGACCGAAGGTTGTCCAGGACTCTTGCAGGAGAAGCAATGGAGTCAGCGTGGTGTGGGGAGACCTACTTTTTAACCTGGGCTTAGCCACCTGCTCTGTGATCCAGGGCTTACCTTCTTTGGGCCTCGGCCTCCTAATCTGGGTAATGGGGAGGACTTCATTGGCATTGTTAGTCCCACAGGCCAAGGATAAGGTTGAAATGAGACGGCTTGTGTGTGAAAAGATTTTGGAAACTACACAGATGTGGGCTTGTTATTGGGATGAAGACTGCTGGAAGGGATTCCTTGCTGTTTATCTACTGCTTTGAGCCCTCCTAAGTTAACCTGTGCCTCATTTGTAAAACCACCAGCATCAGGAGTAAGGGGGAGGCCAGAGGGCTCAGATGGACACAGAATTCTAGCTTTACCTGCATCCGCTGATTCAGTTTTCTGTTGGGATCAGAGTGAGGATACTTCCGTATGGGTGATAGCAGCCATGCCCCTGGGAGTCAACTTCAAGGATCTGGGACATTTTGGTGTGCCCATTCCTTCTTTTCCTGAACTCACAGTCTTGGGGTGTTTCTGCACTTGGCTATGTGTGTCTTGTCTGATGTCTGTCTTCTGTAGCTTTGCCTCTGTCAGGGCTGGAGTGATGCAGCCCCTGGCATCTCAGACATGGTTCCTGCCTCACTCGTGGGAGCTGGACCAGCCTGGGTTTCATCTCCCACAGTAAAGCTAAGCCCCACAGACCTTACTGCTACTGCTGCTGCCATTAATGCTGTGCTCACTATCTTGTCCAGGATTTTAAGGATGTCAGACTGCTGTAGATGACTCAATAAATGTTTTGCCATTTTTCCTGGTGGCTGTAACTTGGCATAAGTGGAGGGAAGGGAGGAGAGGAGGGGGAAGGGGAGAGGACGACCCCCAAAATTTGATCATCCCATAGTAATCCAGTGTATACAAGGCCCAGTGGACTTTAAGATTCCAAAGGAGAAATATAAGAGTGGGCCTGAGTGAGCCTAGGATGGAACTCAAAAAGTAAATTAGAAGTCTTGGCCTTAAAGGATCTCCAGGGATCATGGAAACTGAGTGGAATCATGACCTTCCTATTGTACCATGGGAGCACCTACCAGATATCCCAAAACATTGACTGCAGAGAACATTTCATCCCAGGTAACTACAGGTATATCCTTGGCTTCCAGGATCCCATCCCCTAATACTTCTGGATATTCCAAACCATCAGTCCCAGCCAGACCAGATAACCAATTCAAGGTTACCCTTATTTCCTCGAGGTTCTGTTGATTGTCACAATCCCAGTGTCCATTTTCATATTGGTCATAATGTTCATTGCTAGCAAAAGAAGATAATTTTTGCTAGGTCAGAAAATGAGTTTATGAAAAAGATGTTGAGCTGGTCATAGAATTCTTGTAAGGCTGGAGAAACTAGACAAGGTATCTGAAGCCATATCATGCTGCATGACTGATGATGAAACTGCTGCCCCTGTTGCTGCTGCCACCCCAGTGATGTCTCTTCCATGCCAGGGACATGACTCCACAATTATTGCCACCTCTGAAAGCAGAGAGCTTTGCTGCTGTTCTCACCATCAAATGAGATTCCACTTTCAGCCCTCTTCCTCAAGTTGCCCACTTCCGCATCAAAGTTTCAACACCATTGGATTGGCTGTGTCCTCGCTACAAGGAAGACTGGAAATTGGACTTTTCTGGATTCTACCTTGAGGTCAGGGTCACAAGCCTGAAGATTTTCTAAACATAACAATAAAATCCTGGGAATAATAAATGCCCGCTACAACAGGCCTGAGGTCTATAGCAAATGCAGGGCCAGCTTCCTCCAGCAATCAGGTGGGCCACTCTGAAGAAGTCAAGTCAATGAAAAGATGGATTTTAGCCTAATAGCGTGTGAGCCCTGCAATCAGCTAGGGCTGTGTGGATCACTCACCAGATGCCCCCAGGTGTTCAGGGGGGTGTTCCCAAGCTGGGACACTGGTTAGTTCTGCTTTCAGAGGCTGTGTCTGCTCCTCTTTCTCCAGACCCACCTCTTCTTTCAGTCCTAAAGGAGATGACCAGGCTATGTTATATGACCCACTTAGCAGATATTTTGAGTTGCTTCCAAAATGGAACCTATGCTCAAGGCTGAAAATTAGTCTCCTTGTGTCAGTTTCTGCTGGCTGATCCTAAGGAAGACTTCCCTAGTGTTTAGAAAAATATTACTTTCACTGATGTGACCATAATGAATTGAGCTTCCATGTTTCATCCTTTGAAAGAGGTCACATCCAAAAAGCAAAGGTAAGAGCCAAAATTTAGTTGAAAGGCTTGAATTTCACATTAAGCTTGAATTTCTTGGCAACAGTGAAGATCATCAAACTCCTGGGTCCATGTGAGCATTTATTAAATCCTGTTTCCTCTGTCCACTTTCCAACATTGATAGACTAAGCCCTCATTTCTCCCAAGACCCTCTAAAAATGCCTTGAATCTTGGCTGTCCCTGATGGTGCTGTCTGTTTTACTGGTACTGTGTATAATTCCTCTTGGGAACCCAGTGGTTCTTAGACATTATCCTGTATCAGAGTCACCTGAGGGGCTGTGAAAACACAGATTGTGGGACCCACCCCCAGAATTTCTGATTCAGCAGGTCTGAGGTAGGGCTGGACCATTTGCATTTGTAAAAGGTTCTCAGCTGTGGCTGTTCTGCTGGTCTTGAGACAGCACTTTGAGATCCACTGTTCTACAGGTTCTAACTGAGGACACTGGAAGGGCAACATAGTCCCTGTTTGTGAACCATGGGCCTGGGCAATGATTACCTTCCCAGGAGGCAGAGAACAAGCATAGACATTCGCAACAGGAGCTTTAATTTCCTTTTCCTCTCAGGCCAGTGTCTTAGAACAGAAAGCAAAACGTTCCAAGAGGAAATCAGCCTGCAGATGTCCATTCAGTCTCAATCAGTGTAAGTATTAGACTGTCTCTGAAACAACTAGTATCAAGTTCAGTGGGATATGACAGCAAAAACTCCAATAAAAAGTGGCTTAAAGCAGGCAGAAGTTTACTTCTCTCATATGAAGTCCAGAGGTAGACAGTCCAGAACAGGTGTTGTGGCTTTGTGGTCTCTCTGAGGACTCAAGCTTCTCTCTTTTTGCTCCTCTATCTTTAACAGGTGAGTTCTAGTCTCGAGGGCACCCTAAGCTCCAGGGCCTCTGGAGCTCTGGATGTCACTGGACTTAGAAGCAAATGAGAGAAGGCAGAAGAACTCTTCCCCTTCTTCAGTCATCTTATTTTAAGAGGCCTATGTCTGCTTACATCTCATTATCCTGTGTGTAGTCACATGGCCACACCTCACTGCAAGGCAGACAATGCAGTGCAACCTTAATAACATTGGAAGGAAAGAAGGGATATTGACTAGCAAAAAGTAGTTTGTGTCATAAAAATCTTTGGGCAGTCCTTAGTGGTGAGTTGGGTTCATTCAACACCTGTGGAAAACCAGAGTCATATGGCTCTATGTCCTATTTTACTATATTGGGAACAAACTCAGGAATACAGTCTCCAGCCTGGACCATAAAGCCCCTGATCAGAAGTGGGGAGCTGTGCCTTCCCACACATTGAAACTAGTCTAGTTTCAAGGGGTGAGAGCATGTCTGCACCATTTCTGGTAGGCTCTCCCTCATGGATGCAGTTCCTGAGTGGATTCTGTGCCCTGGTGCTTTCTACATTAAGTAGTCTCTTTTTAATTTGGGGGATCCTCAGAGTAGTGATGGGGGTGTTGGGAGGGATGAAGGTCTTGTAATTTCTGACTGTCAGTTGCCCTAAAATGAACTAATGTAGATGCTCTGAGCCTCCCAATGTTGTTATACTGTGCCCTTGTGGATAGCCCGTTGCAGTAATTATTCTGGTGTGAACCTGGAAATTCCCTCTGCCACTGTCCTGGATGCAAAGTTGTAAATTCTGTGGGTGAAACCCAGTCATGAGGAGCTCTTCCATATGCTCTTTCTAGGCCAGAGAGGCAGTCCTTAGCAGATGGCAGACCTTTACAAAGACATCATATGTATCCATTCCAATTCATACAGGCTTTCAGCTGAATGGGGACTTTGCAGTGATATCTCAGCTTCAGTCAGCACATCTTCCACCAAGGCAGTGGGCAGGGCCTTTGTTCTGACCCTCAGGGCCCTCTCAGGACCACCCCTCTCAGTCACCCTCTTCTCCCTTCCCCTTTCAGAAGGCCCCCACCTGCAGTGTATTGTATTCTAGGTTCCTCTCCCTCACCCCAGGTCCCTCCTCCCCTCTGTCCCTGATATAAACTCCGGCATGGCTTGGGGTGAGTTCTCCTTGAGCTGATACTCTTGATGCCCTTATCTTTTGGGTGTCCCCAATACTTGAGAATCATCTGTAGTGTTCTCCTTAACCCTATTGAGACACTTTTTCCATGGACAAAAGCATCCATTCCTATGACATTAAGCCTGACTTCCATTAATAAACCCAACTATTTACCACCAGGAGCAGCTTTGGCTTGGGCAGTAAGTACCATGGAGAGAGCCAAGTGAACCTTGGGTCCAGCACCACAGACAGTTCCAAGACTGTACCTACTTGGCAGTCTGTGTGGCCTATTTTTATCTGATATGAACAAAGACAGATTTAGGTTTTATGAAGATGGAAACTCATATAATTTGGGGAATCCTCTTTAATACAAAATGAAAAATTTTTAATTAAAATTAGGTATAAAAATAAGGGTTTTTTTGAATGAGAAAAGTTGACAATTATCATAAACATTATGAAATCCAGAAAAACAACATCATCTTTGTATTAATTACTCTCTGATGCTTTTTGCCTACTTGTTTTGGTTGCATACTCTTTGATCATCTCTTTATTAGCTGATAACATTTATATCATTTTCTATTCATAAAATTTGAATATAATTTAGTCACATAGTTAATCAAAATCTGTGTTTTATTATTGAACATTTGGACTCAGCACCAATGAAAACAGAATCCTCCAATTACAGTGTTACACATATGATGACTGGAAGATTTTTTTCACAGACTGGCACCTGGCTCCATACACATCCAACTTTGTTTCTGCAGCACTGTGCACACTGCCAGGCACTGTAGGACATTTTAATATGATGATATGATATGATCTCTGCCTTTGTACATAATGCTGAGTGAACAACAAGAGTATTCCTGGAAGGACAGTATAATATCACTGTATAATGAAGCAATGACACACACTCATGTGAAACCCACTGAACCAAACTGAGTGTCTCTCTAACTTAACCTCCCCTTCGTTGGATCCCCAAAGTGTTCCTGGCAGTTGAGTGCTACCCAACATGTAAGAAGGTGTGGTAGAGGAGATGTTAGGGTGGAGAGATGCTGTAGGCTTATCCAATTTGGGGCAAATAATTTACTTTTCCAAATTTTCCAAAAACATAAGATCTTGTGAACACACTTCTGAGATCCAAGTGAGAGAGAGGGGCTTGGAAAGTGCTGTATATGACCCACATTTGTCTGTCATCACAGGAAGATATTTTTCAGTTTTACAAGACTGAAGCCCGTAATGCAGAGAACCAGAGATTTCTGAGGTCCCTGTTTTCAAATGATATCGTGTGCTCTCTGGAGCATTCAGGTCACTCTTTAGATGGATGGCTGTTACCCCTCCATTCAAGAATCTCTTACTGGAAACTAACTATGTGGTAGAAGCATGGAGGGCACAGTTTGGCATCAAGAATGAACCAGAAACATTTTGTCTTCGTAGTCAGGTGGAGAAGACTAAAATAAATAAACCAGGCATGGTGTGTGATAAGGTATAATTAAGGTATTAAGGGATCTGTGGGTTAATAAATATTTGTAATTGCTGCTTCAGCCTCCGTTGCCCTCAGCTCCCTCCAATAATTCCCTGATTTTGTTTTATGGAAACTTCCCACCTCATGATCAAACACAAGGTTTGGGTGCCTACACTCCTAGCCTCTGGGGTGGGTCCAGATAAACAAGCCAGGCCACATGGCCCTTATCACTCATTCCTCTGGCTGTAGTGACTGGCCCAGGGACAGACACACAGGCCATGTGAGGAGTCTATTTCTAGGGTTTCTGGGAAAGAGGGATTCCTCTTTTTTGTGAGGAAGCTTATTGGAGAGACACCCACTTGTCCCCTGGAAAGCATGACATGAGAATGTGAGGCTTGCAGGTGCCACAGTCATTTGCAATTATGGGGGAAACAACTGGAGCTGTTCAGAGAACATGGTAGGGATCCTCAAGATGAATCACACAACAAGGGAGGCAGAGGGGAATAACAAAAGGAAAGGGAGTCCTTGGCATTATCATCAGAACCACTTGATCGGGCCTCACCTGACTGATCTACTCATGGACTTTCCTAGGGACTGATGGGTAGGAGGGTTATTTGAATGGGCAAGATATAGAAAAGGCATCCTTTTATCATGAATTTTTAAAATAAATGCACTAAAGTACAGAGACCAATACAACAAATTCTGTGTCCACCCCAGAACTAACAATATGCTATTATGCTTGATTCAGATATTTTAATTTTTTTTTATGAAGGAACACATGACAGATGGAATTTGGTCTGCATTGTGGTATTTCTCAGTTTGATTTCCCTCCCTCTCCCCTTCCAGAGGCAGCCACTAACGAGAACTTAGTATGTATCCATACCATTTATGTTTTTGTACTTATAGTAAATATCCATCAACATTATTTAGCATGTGTGACTGTGTGCTTTTAAGTTCCATCAATGGCATCACACTAGATCTATCATTCTGCCTTTGTTTTCTAAGTAATTCTATGTGCTACTTATTTATTCATACTTGTACATTTAGATCTAGATGATTCCCTTTTAATTGTATAATATTACATCATAGAAACTTGCCAGGCATAGTCATTGTCCTCCCTGTGGAAACGTATGTACTTTACATTTTGAAGTTATTTCAAACAATGTCTTATGAAGATCTCGTTATTTACATGTGCAGGAGTTTCTCTAGACTTAGAATTGAAAGAGCTGGATCCAAGGGTGTGAAATTTTCAACAATTCTCAGAGAAGAAGGAAGGAGAGGCAGATAGCATTTCATTTTTACTACTAAGGGATGCCTCACTGTGTTTCTATTAATGCTTATCTTTTTGCCTTAAATTATATTTTGTTTGATAGTAATATAGTTGCAACAATTTTCTGGTTAATGTACACATGGTGTTATCTGTTTCTACCCATTCACTTGCAATTTTTTGCCTCTTTATGTTTTTTAACTGTACAATGACATACAGAAGTTTATTCAGTTTATGCAAGTAATTTCTCAGATTTATAAAGTAAAAAGCTAGACTGCCAGAGGAAAAATTCCTTACATTGATATCAAAATATCTTCTAGTCCCCATAAATCATCTGCAATCACTTGATAGAAAAAATATCCACAACCATATAGGTCATGCAGACTTTTAAAATGCTATTTGTATTCAGTTTGTTTCAAACTGAGCAAAACAGTGCAACTTTTACTTTTGTATACATTTCAAAATTATATTAATGTTCCTTCTCATTTCAACTCATCCCATTACCAATAAAACGGGAGTGAGATAAAAGGGGAGAAGATCCTTGACTACTTCTCATTTTCCTTGAAATAAACTAATAATTCATTACAATTTTAATAAGTCATTATAAGGATAATAAAAGCCTCAAAGACTTTTTAAAATAAAATTATATAGTAAATAAGTAAATAAGCATTCAAATGTTGGTAACCTAACAGGCCCTAATACAGCTTTCAGATAGTTTCATATTAACAGGCAAATATTAGCACAGAAAAGAAGTTTCCCAAGAGGGACTCATTTTAAACATAAATCATAGCTTAAATTACTACTATACAGATTATACTGAGCAAAGACAGAAAGAATGAATGCTTTCCTCCGTTCATGAACTGTGTAAGGCTACGTTACAAAGTCAGATAATGGACTGTGAATCACCTACCATACCGATCAACCATGTTTATTTAAAGTTTTCTTAATATTAGACATTTTTAATGGGGGTAGGAAAAAAGTAAACAACCATTTCGCTTCTTCTCTTCTTCTACTTTAGCCACATAAGCCAGTTGTAATGGATGATACAGGTTTCAGCTGCAATTTGTAAAATATTCCAAGAACTGCCATAGTCCCAAGAACTAGAGAAAACTGCCACCCACAAATAACCTACCAAAGTAAATATAAATACAGTATGATTCTAATTTTCTTTCATACAATCCCAGACAACCCCAAATAACTTTATAAAAAAGGAATTTACAAAGCTATCAAAACTATTTAAAATATTTAAATGCAGAGTGGTCAAATTTCCTTCCATCAGACCAGAAATCATCACAAAAATTATGATCACAGTTACAAGCAGAATGAAAGGAATGTTTAAATTTAGGACAACCAACCCCATGTGACTTTTAAAAACGCAATAATTTACTCAAATATACTGTAACTAGAAATGGCAATAATACAGGAAGCAAAAATAAGCTTGCGAGTGAAATTTCTAGAAGCTCATGGAAACCATCCCATCCCATATTGCAAATGCAAAAGGAAAAACAGTTCTTATAGAATTAAGAGTACTCTGGTCATTGTTGTTCGTTTGGTCCTGCAAGGTGTTAACCACCTTCACTTCCCGTATCACAAAATTAGCCACAAGAGGAGCAGGTGGATCTTGTTCATTATGAGGACTGGTTGGCTTTTCAGGTACATCGGATCCTCTTCAATTAGGAGGTCTCAGTAGGAACAAGACAACTGCAGTCACCAGCCAGGCCATCAAGATCATAGTAGCGCTGATGCCATTATCATCACAGGGTCCTGGTCATTCTTGTAAGTATCTGTCTCTGTGCAGCAGAGTTGGGGCTGCCACAACAGACTGGTCAGCCTTCTCATCGCATATTCATGAGAACATATTCATAGGGATCAAGCTCACTTTCTGCCATGATTACCCAGCTTGATTTTATTGGCTGTTTAAATACTTCTGGAGGCTGGGAAGTCCAAGATCAGGGAACTGGCAGATCTGGTGTCTGAAGAGGACTTGCTGTCTGGTTCATAGATGGTGCCTTCTCACCGTGTCCTCATAGAGTGGAAGGGGCTGTCTTTTTTATATTTTAGATATATCTTTTCTATGTAACATATTGATGAAAAATTTATTTTAATCCCAACTGATAGCCTGTGTTTAGATGGGCATAATTAGTCTATGGTTATTCACTGCGACTGAGGACATTTTGAGCTTATTTCATTACCTTACAGTCTATACGCCATGCCTTTGTTTCGCCCACTACCTGCTCACCTGCTCTCTCTTTTTTTTTTTTTTGCCTTCCATTGCATTATCTTATTTCCCTTCCCTTTCTTTTACTGATATGGCAAATATACATTCTATTCTAATTGTGTTGTTTACATTTACAATTTTAACAAAATACCTAATATTATGTTTTTCCATAAAACTTGAAAGTTGATCATCCTTCTTTCCTTCTCCAAAACAAGATACATACTTAAGCATGTGTAACTTTCTCCAAGATTTACATTTGCAGAATGTTATTGTTGTCTACTATTTTAGGCATACCTTATTTAAAATCCTAAATATAGTTACTACAATTGTTTGTAGTTTGAGCTTATTGAGCTCTATCAATATACTTCTTTGCTTAACATATTTGATTTCCAATCTTTCCTTCTTGTTGAAGTTAATCTTTTGAAGTAGTTCTGTGTAGGGGAGAGCACTCAGTCTTTATAAGATTGCGTTCAGAAAGTGGCTGTGTATTTTAGTTGGGCAGTTATTTTCTTTCAACACTTTTACACTGTGATTGCTACTGACATTTATTGTTTTTGAAGATAAAAATAGCCTGACACTTTTTTTCATTCTTTGGTTGCCTTTAAGCTTGGTCTTTATTATTGATGTACAGTTTCATTCTTACCCTGTTTGGCACATGTTATGCTTTTGCCAGTCTGTTAATTCAAGTCTTTAGTTCTGGAAAATTCTTTACCAGAATATATTTGAACGATGCCAGTTGACAACAGAAATCCAGAGTGTGGATGTAGGAGGAAAGCCAGGGGAGTGTAGTGACAGGGAAGCCAAGAAAGGGTTTCTAGAAGGAGAGGACAGTCATCTGGATCAAATGCTGCTAATGGTCTATGAAGAGTGGAATGGAAACCAGCAACTGGCTGAGAGGAAGGTGGCTGGGTCGTCTCTTGCCCCAGGCTTGAGAGGGGAAGGCTTGAGGGCCTCCATCCTTGGCTTTGACTGGGCACCCCCAGGACTGTCTAGAGCCCCATCCCTGTTTGGAACCTGACACTCAGCTTGGAGGAGAGGTCTGCATGCCCTGTAGCCTGTGTGAGACCCAGGCTGCACTGAGCCTCTTGGCAACACCAGGCCTGAGTTTGGGTCTGGCCCACAGGGCAATGTTATAAAAAACAGAGTAGCTTTCCCCAGGAGGGTCCGGGATTCATTCTGGCTCCCCAGGGCTTCTAGACCTAGAAGTCATCTGAAGTGGTGAGTCGGGGAGCTGGTTGGTCCTTTTGCAGTCCTCATTTATCTTTGCAGTTAGGGGCAGGCTTCACACCTTCAGGAACCAAGGGGCTACTCTCACCAAAGCCCAGATCTCATCCCAGCCTGCCCCATGGCTCCAGAGCTGAGAACCAGGCAGCGGAAATGACTGGGTGGGGAAGAGCTGGCAGCTGGCTCGGAGCTGGATAGCTCAGTTGGGAGTCTTCTGTTGCCCCTAGAATCCACTGGGACAGGCCCCAGGGTTGGTAGAAGCCATGGAGAGTTCTCCCATGAAAGCCCAATCCTCATCCTCATCCTCACTTCCTGGGAAAGGAGTAGGCAGGTTCCAGGCCTCACACTTAGGCCCTGGAAATGATGTAGTGGCAATGGAAAGGCCCCTCCCTGGGAAAGGGACCTGGCAGTTTGCAGTCCTTATTTGCTCCCAAGAAAGAATTTTGCTGGAAAGGAGTCCTCCCACCAGAGTGAAAGGGATACAGAGGAAAGGATTAGGTTGCGAATGGCATGATTTATATCTTTGGGGGGAAATTTAAGGAAACACTGCTCTCTGTCGCCCACTCAAGCAATCAAAATATCAGACCCAGCCCTGGTCCTCAGAATGTCCCCATCTTCAGCTTTGACTGGCCCCCCAATGACTGGCTGGAGCCCCATCCCTGATTGGAACCACACACTCAGCTCTGAGGAGAGGTTTGCCTGCCCTGTGGCCTATGGGAGACCCAGGCTGCACTGAGCTTCTCAGCAACACCAGGCCTGAGATTGGGCCCAGCCCATGGGGCAGTGTGAAAGGAAAAGAAATCTCAGGACCAAATCAGTAGGCCAAAGAGAAAAGTGAAGTTGGGAACTGGGGGCAAACCTGTCTCTCATTTTATTGCTAAATGAGATAGCTACAAAGATTAAAAAAAAAAATCCTCCCTCCCTCCCTCACAATTTGCCCACTGGGAAATTCCTTCTGGGACCCAGTGTCTCAACCCTGAAACAGTTCTGTTGAATTTCACCCCGACAAAGTACACTGATAGCTTCTCTTCATAGGTACGGGACAAAGCACAGGACTCAAAGCCATCCCTCGGCTCCCCTGAGACAAATGCATATCTGATTGCTTCCTCTGCCCTATGTTTATTTTATCTTAGGTAAAAGTGCAGATCCACTGAGCTAGATGAATTCATAAGTGACTGTTCCTCTACCCCTTCTGGCATAGAGAAAAGCTGATCAAACTCAAAAGAATGCGACTGTTTGCCTCTTATGAACTCACACCTTTTAAAAATGTCTTCCTCTTCCCCCATTAGCTACCCTTTCCCCTCTAAGTATTGAAGTCCTCAAAATCATCTTTGGAGAAAGGCACAGACCTGTCTCTCGGGCATGAATCCTTAACCTTGACAAAATAAACTTCTAAATTGAGACCTGTTGCAGGCACCTTTTGGTTTACAGTAGCAAACCTGGAAGCACAGAAAGGCAGATCCCAAGCAGAGGAACACTTACAGCGGGCCGTGACCCAACCACAGTCACTTAGCCTGAGTGGCGGGTGAGGCAGCAGACAACAGAATATGTCTGGAACTCAGAGCCACTCCTCCCCCAGCCAAGCTGCCCCTCAACAAGTTCCCCATCTTGGTTTCTTAGGGCAAAATTCAGCGTCTGGGTGTGCACTGCCCTCTTCTGGTCATTTGGTTGGTAACACGAGCAGCCAAGAGCTCCCCTTTGGAAATAGCAGGAGCTCTTCCCAGTTCCGATTTTTCTGCCAACCAGGCTTGTTTCCACACAATGACTCATAAGTGAGATAATGAAGGGCAAGAACAAGTTAAAATATTTACTATAATTTACATTTGGAGGAAAAACTTTAGTCTTACATTGCCTGTAGAAAGAATGTGTCGTACAGAGGATTTTGCAGTGGTTTAACCCTTTATATTTTTTTGATAAAGCACACATTTACTTTTTTTTTCTGATCATACAGAAAACTTATTTATTGAGACCACATAAATATAAGAAGCATGGCTTTGGTGTCATTTAGAAAGTGAACATGTGTCTAAGAATTTTCACACTAGATTGTAAACACTAACGTAACTGATCCATCCATCTTTGGATTTTCATTGAGATATTTACTAAGTCCATCATCCGATGCTTTTGAGGACATGAAAGTTAAAGAGATAAGAATCTTGATCTCAAGAAGCTTTATTATTTTTAAGAATGTTAATAAAGACTCTAAAAAGAAGGCAAACAGGGAAATGCATCCTCGCCAAAGCTGCTAGTGCCAGGACCAGGCGCCTTCCCCAGTCCAGCGGCTGCAGGTTGGGTTGCTAAGAGCTTACCCTGCCCTCTTCTGCAGACAATTGCTAGCAGATTTCTGAGGGGTAAGACTACCCCCTTCACCTTTCTCATCCAGGGTGGCCGGTAGCCAGTGACTGAGGGATGTAGGGGTAACCGCCCAGCCGCCTTGCCTCTGGTTGGGACAACCTCTGTGGTTCACATCAGTGGCTCCTGCTGGATCAGCATGAGGCTGATTCTGCTGAGGCCTGGCTCCTTCCTCCACCCATCCCCGCTTCCTCACTGCCCTTCAGTGTCTCCCCATGCACTCCTTCTGTAAGATCCCTGCTCAAGGATCTCTACTTCAGGCTCTATTGCTACAGAATCTAGACAAAAACATGTGCCATCAACAAGGCCCAGAAATGATAAGGTCCAGTTTCAGGATTAGGGAAGACTTGCCTTGAAGGTCAGGTTAGATCTGGGCATGGAAGAACTGTTCATCGAGCCTACTGACACTTATTGACTGAGTGCCTTCAATGAGCTGGGCACTCTTGCAGGCCTTGGGGCATAGCAGCAGATATGACAATCTTGTTATCGCTGGCACAATAATTCTAGCAGAGAGGGAAAGAAACAGGAAACAAATAATGGAGAATAAGATGAATTCAGTTAAGTTCTTTTTTTTTTTTTTTTGGAGACGGGGTCTCACTCTGTCTCCCAGGCTGAAGTGCAGGGACTGGATCACAGCTCACTGTAGCCTTGACCTTCTGGGCTCAATTGATCCTCCCACCGCCTCCTGGGTAGCTGGGATACAGGTGTGCACCACACCACACCTGGCTAATTTTTTTGTTTTTTGTTTTTTGTTTTTTTTAGAAATGGGGTTTCTCCATATTGCCTAGCCTGGTCTTGAACTCCTGGGCTCAAGCGATCCACCCACCTCAGCCTACCAAAGTGCTGGGATCACGGATGTGGCCACCGTACCTAGACAACTTACGTTCAATAGTGAAAATAAAATATGGCAACCAGATACTGTCACCAGATCCATTTTCCTACAATTCTCCAAAAATTTACCCTTGAGAAATTAGGTGATTCATTTATCTAGTTATAACAATTGGAACCTTTCTCCTGTCATAGTTCTTCATCTCCGATGGTACTGGCTCAGTCAACGTCAACTTCCATTGAGTTCCTGCTGAGGATACTCACTTTAAATCATGGCATTGACACCAAACTTATTCTACAGTCTGTATTTGGGGTCTGGCACAGTGGCTCACACCTGTAATCTCAGCACTTTGGGAGGCCCCAGCAGGAGGAGCCCTTGAGCTCAGGAGTTTGAGACCAACTTGGGCAACATAGTGAGACTTCGTCTTTACTAAAAATAAAAAAAAATTAGACAGGGGTGGTGGTGCATGCCTGTGGTCCCAGCTACTTGGGAGGCTGAGGTGGGAGGATCACTTGAACCTGGGAGACGGAGGCTGCAGTGAGCTGAGATCGCACCACTGCACTCCAGCCTAAGTGACAGAGTAAGAGTCTGTCTCAAAAACAAAACAAAATGAAACAAAGCAAAGCAAAATAAAACAAAAAACAAAACCCAAAATAAACCAAAGTCTGTAGTTGGGCTCTTGAAACATTCTCTGGGCTTTCCATGTAACATTACAAGCACTGAAGCATTTTGTTTGGGTTCTGGACTCACCGCAGAGAGGCAGCCTTCTAAAGCAGCGGTTCCCAATCTTTTTGGCATCAGGGACTGGTTTCATGGAAGACAATTTTTCCACGGACTGGGTGGCAGGAGGATGGTTTTGGGATGAAACTGTTCCACCTCAGATCATCAGGCATTAGATTCTTGTAAGGAGAATGCACCTAGATCCCTCCCTGCGCAGTTTACAATAGGCTTGAGCTCCTGTGAGAATCAAATGCAACTGCTGATCTGACAAGAAGCGGAGCTCAAGCGGTAATGCTTGCTCATCTGCCACTCCCTCCTGCTGTGCAGCCCAGGTCCTCTGGTCTAAAGGAAGGCAGCCAATACCTGTGACTACCCAAGAGATGCCCCTGGGACAAAGGAACTGTGCCTTTGAGAGAGCCCAGGGTTGACGCATCCTGCATAGCTGCTCTCTTGATTCCATTCTCCATGCCAATGTCCTGCAGCCACACTGTCCTTTGATCCCATAAGCCTTCCTAAGGCCTACAGCCTCAGGAGAGAAAATGTCCTTTTTTTTTTTGACCTATAAGCCTGGTGGCAGGCATGTATTTTATTCATCTTCCTATGCCTCATGGGCACAGCAAAATCCCATTACACAGGAGTTAACCAGTGAAGTTGGTGGAAATAAGTGAACTTCAGGGTCCTCCATAATGCCCACTTGCCCTTTTCCTTCTTAGGATCCCAATAGCCAGGCCAGAATCCTGTCTCTATTAAACAAGCCTCTAGCTTTCCAGCCAGTGTGCCTTGGCTCAGCCTGTTCTCCCGCTCAGAGGCTGCCTGGTAGAACAGAAAGGAACCCCAAGTGTGTAACTTAGGGCAAATGGCTTCTCCATAGAAATCTTGCATACAGTGTCCAGCTCCTGTCAGTATACAGTAGGTGTTCAAGATACTTCATTCTCTAGCTCTCCACATTACAACAGACCAAATGTTTGTGGCCCCCTCCCCAGCCAAATTCGTATGTTGAAACTTAACCGCCGTTGGATGGTATTAGGAGGTGGGGCTTTTGGGAGGCAATTAGATCATGAGGGTGGAGACCTCATTAATAGAATCAGTGCCATTATAAGAGAGATCTGAAAGAGCTCCCTCCCTCCTTCTTGCCATGTGAGGACACAGAGAGAAGACGGCCATGGATGAGCCAGGAAGTGGGTCCCCACCAGACACCTTGATCTTGGACCTCTGCAGGCACCTTGATCTTGGGCTTCTCAGTTTCCAGAACTATAAGTGAAATTCTGTTGCTTATAAGTCACCTGTTCTCTGGTATTCTTTAAAGCACCCTGAATGATATCCATCTTCCACCCAGTAGACTTTTTTATTTTACTTTTAAGTTCTAGGATACATGTGCACAACGTGCAGGTTTGTTACATATGTATACATGTGCCGGGTTGGTGTGCTGCACCCATTAACTCATCATTTACATTAGGTATATCTCCTAATGCTATCCCTCCCCCACTCCCCCAACCCCACCACAGGCCCCGGTGTGTGATGTTCCCCACCCTGTGTCCAGGTGTTCTCATTGTTCAATTCCCCCCTATGAGTGAGAGCATGCAGTGTTTGGTTTTCTGCCCTTGCGATAGTTTGCTGAGAATGATGGTTTCCAGCTTCATCCATGTCCCTACAAAGGACATGAACTCATCCTTTTTTATGGCTGCATAGTATTCCATGGTGTATATGTGCCACATTTTCTTAATCCAGTCTGTCATTGATGGCCACCCAGTCCACTTTTGAAAAGTCTTCCTCTGTTCCCATAACCTAGCAGCCCACCTTGCAAATCTCACCTCCTCCAAAAAGGCTCCTATGATGACTCTGATGCAGACTGACCTTAGATTCGAAGTTATTTTTCTCTAATTTGTGTGGGATAGGACCTTCCTAATGTAAGACTTAACAACTCCACAAAACCGAACATTCCTTTTTTTAACACTTGGGTTGTCATTAGGGATTTTCCAAATATTCTGATCCTTTTCTTTCAGGGAACAGAGTTGGGTGACTTTGGCCCGAGGTCGCTGAAGTTGGGTGTGACCATGTGGCATACAGTGGTCAATGAACAGCAGAAAGCTGAGCCACTTTGTTGTTGAAACACTAAAAACCTGTATATTTGGCATGCTCTTGTTCCCTCTGCTGGAGCAAAGAACAATGTGCACATGTAATTTGAGCCAGAAATAACCCTTTTCAGCACAATGTAGCTCATTATGACTGTTGCACCCAGTTTACTCTCCTGAGATGAAATCTATAGTATCTCTGTGTCTGTGTATGTGTCTGTATGAGTATGCATATATATTACTTATTTTTTTAAAGGGATTATAATGATCTAGCTGCAAACAAAGGAGAAAGAGGGGGCATTAAATTGTAATGCTTTACATCCAATAAGTAAATGCTCTTATTGGACAACACTAGGAGACATAAGGAAGTAGATGCTTGTACCTACATATCTCATCACCTCAATGCAGCAGTTGCAAGTGCAGACTCTTGCCGATGTGCCAGTGACTCAAAGACCACTGTTGTCACTGACATGATTACCCAGAAATACCAACACATCTTAGGAAAGTTTTTGACAAGAGAGAGTTTAATCCTCCCTCGATTGGCAAAGCAGTTACATTCCTGGGAAAATGCAGTGGATTTGAAACTATGCCCCAAATACTTTGTGTTAGGGGACCCTAAGTAGTACAAACAGGAGTTGTATTCTCTCTCTTTTTTTTTTTTTTTTTGCTGGAGTCTGGCTCTGTTGCCCAGGCTGGAGTGCAGTGGTGTAATCTCAGCTCACTGCAACCTCTGCCTCCCGGGTTCAAGCGATTCTCCTGCTTCAGCCTCCCGAGTAGCTGGGATTACAGGTGCCCGCCACCATGCCTGGCTAATTTTTGTATTTTTAGTAGAGACGGGGTTTCACCAGGCTGGTCTCAAACTCCTGATCTTAGGTGATCCACCTGCCTCGGCCTCCCGTAATGCTGGGATTATAGGCTTGAACCACCGTGCCTGGCCCAGGAGTTGTATTCTTGATCTAGGTTTAAATGTAAACCTACACTTGGCCTAGGTTTTAAGTAAAACCCTACGTGTTTTTGCCTATGTAAAGGTCTGTTAGGACACTGGAAAGTTGTGCAGGATATGGGACAGTTCTTTCTAGTGTGACCTGCCCTGAATACTGCAGGACATCCACTATCCCTGACCCTGCCGGATAATGCAAGTAACACCCCAGCTCCAACTGTCATGATGATGAAAAATGCCCCCAGTATTGCCAAAGTGGCCCTTAGAAGCTGGTTTTTCCCTTCTTGAAGAGCACCGAAGCCTTTTTGAAGAAGGATGCCACCTATGTGTCATCTGGATGCCTAATAATAGCACCCGGCACTGAGTTGGGTTGGAGGTAGCTTCCTGACTCTGTTGAACCAAGTCTTTAAAGCCGATTCTGTTAAGCCGGGTTTGTCTCGCCAGCACATGATGAAGGCTTGTTGCTATGGACTGAGCCTCCAGGATTCTATCTGTGATGGTGTGACTGGGGCCCGTGACAGAGGACAGCACAGTGGCTACGCCAAGGGCTGGATAACACAGAGATGCCCTCTGGGCCAGCACCCCCAAGTGCCATGTATATTTCCAGAGCATCTCTAAGTTTCCCTCATTTGGCTGTGAGACCTCATCCACAAGGCCTTCCCCTACCTCCTGTGATGATCTCTGGGGTCGCCACCGCATCAGTGCCTTCACAGCATTCCTTGGAGATGGCAGTGCATGGCTGGGCTGGCTCAGCTGAGAACAGCTGTCCACGCGGAACGGGAACCCATTGGAGGCAGCACGTATTCTCGGCTGCTCTGGAGAGAGTGGTGTTTCCAGATTCTGGTGGGCCTCCCTCTCCAACACAGCATACCTGGCTGACCTCCAGCTTGGCCCTGGAGGGGTTTCCCTCCTCCCTTTTTCTCCACAGCTTCATTTGAGAGTGGGATTCAGGAGGATTCTCCTCCACCAGCAGCTCACTTCCTGTTTGCATTGTTCGGAAAGCCAGGCAAGATCTGGGGATAAGTAACCCCTGTCCCCCACATTTACAGCTCTGAGGATTTTCTAAAAGGCTGATCAACAATCTGATTCCTGGGGACTCTGCTCTACTCTCTAATTTCAGAAAGCATGTTGCACTGTGGCCCTCAACTGGGCATCCTGCCCTTAGAGTCCTGTCTCTTGGCATATCCTAGGTCTCAGCTAGGTGGCGGCTTTCCTCTGCTTCTGAAGGTAAACAATAGTAGCAGAGGGTAGAAGCCAGCTGTTCCTTGCCCCCAGGCCTCATTTCTAGGGTTGGCACTCCATGATGGCAAGAGACATTATCTCTGGCAGACAGCAGAGGGTGGCAGGGGACTGAAGATCTCATTTTGCCCATTTATGCGATTCCTCTCTGGCCCCAATCTTATTTCCTGTCATGTTCCCACCTTCTGCCTCTGTTCATGTATAGGCTTTAGCACACGGCAGACATTTAGCACACGGCAGACATTTGACATTCTGCAACTCTGCAAGATGTTCAGTTTCCTGATTATTGAATACCTAGACCTTCTTAATAAGCCTGAGCCTCATTTCCATTCTCATTTCCAGTAGGCCAGCTTGAACCAAACCATATTGCTATCATAAAGAAGCTTACTAGAAAAATAAAGAAATGGGAGAGGCTATAGTGTGTAGGGATTTATACTGCAAAATAACACTTCAAAGAAATTAAGGAAGTGCTTACTGTAAAAAGTCAGAATCATTGTTAATTTGGGCGGCAGAGACTGGACTGTGGGTGGCCTGGAAAAGTTCTATTTCTTGATTTGCATGCTGGGCTCCAAGGGTATTTAGCTTATAATAATTCATCAAGCTATGCATTTTTGCATACTGTGTATATATGTATTTATTTTCCAGTAAAAAGTTAAACAATCCAATCAAAAGGCAGAGATTGTCAGGCTGGATTAAAAATCATGACCCAACTTTAGATTCTAGGAAACAAGTAGGTTGAATGTAAAATAATGGAAAAAAAGACGTAGCGGGTAAACAACAACCACAAGAAAGTGGAAGTGGCTATAGATATGCACCTAATACGGAAACGTCAAAACACACGAAGCAAAATGGACAGAAAGGCAAGAGAAAGATAATTCAACAATCGTTGGATACTTCAGTACCTCACTCTCAATAATAGATGGAACAACCGGACAGAAGATTGCTGAGGAAATAGAAGACTTGAATAATACTCTAAACCAACTAGACCTAGCAACATCTATAGAACATGTCACCTAACAACGGAATATATACTCCTCTCAAGTGCACATAAAACATTGTCCAGGAAAGATCATACGCTAGGGCATAAAATAAACATCAGTACATTAAATAGGGTAGAATAATAAAAAGTGTGCTCTTCAGTCACAACGAATAAAATTAGAAATCAATAGCACAAAAAATCAGGAAACTCACAAATATGATATAATATTCCTAAATAATAAATGAGTCAAGGAGGAAATAAAAAAACTATTCAGAAAGTGGCTGGGCGCGGTGGCTCACACCTGTAATCCCTGCACTTTGGGACTCTGAGGCGGGTGGATCACCTGAGGTCAGAAGTTCGAGACCAGCCTGATCAATATGGTGAAACCCTGACTCTAGTAAAAATACAAAAATTAGCTGGGCATGGTGGCCCATGCCTCTAGTCCCAGCTACTTTGGAGGTTGAGACAGGAGAATTGCTTGAACCCGGGAGGTGGAGGGTGCAGTGAGCCAAGATCACACCACTGTAATCCAGCCTGAGTGACAGGGCAAGATTCTGTCAAAAACAAAAACAAAAACAAACAGAAAAAAGAATTCAGAAACTACTTTGTGGTAAATGAAAATAAAGATCAATATATCAAAAATTTATAGGATGCAGCTAAAGCAAAACTTAAAGGAGAATTTATCATTGTAAATGTCTATATTCAGAATGAAGAAAAATAAAAAAACTTGTATGTAAATGTTTCAAGCAGCATTCTTCATAATAGCCCAAAGTGGAAACAACCCAAATGCCATCAAGTGACAGATGAACAAATGTGCTATATGATACAATAGATTGTTAATTGGCCAGAAAAGGGAATGAAGTACTGATACCTGCAAAAGCATGGATGGATCTTGGAAATGCTATGCTAAGTGAAAGATGCCGGTCACAAAAGAATATACATTATATGATTCCATTCGTGTGAAATTCCAGAACAGAGAAGTCTACAGAGACAGAAGGTGGAATAGTAATTACTTAGGGCTGAGGGAGGACAGGGAGGTGGATACAGGGATGATTGCTAAGGGTGTGAGGTTGCATTTTGAGTTGATAAAATGCTCCTAAATTGACTGGGGTGATAAGTGCAAATATCTGTGAATATACTGAAACCACTGAAGTGTACACTTTAAGTGGGTGACTTGGTTGGTATCTGGATTACATATCAATAAAGTTGTTTTTTAAAAAGTTAAAAAGTGTTTAGAAACATTGCTGTAAGTACCTTGGAATACACATGAGTCAGACATATTTGGGAGGATCTGTAAATTCAGATTTAACCAATATAATAATATTAAACATTAAAAGTTTAGTCTAACTCATCTTTATCCAATGTAAACTGTATTTTATACTAATACTATAATAGAATAAGCTCCACTTTTTATATTTAACGTCTTCAGCATTTTCTTATTGAATAGATTTTCTTATAGGGTTACTTTGGATGACTCCAAAGGGAAATCCAGAGACTTCCCTGATCAGCAACATGAGGAGGCCCAACCTCCTTAATCCTATTTGGCCAGTTCCTCAAATGCCCTTTTTAAGAAAATGTGTATCATGGTTTTCCACGCAGTCAGGAAACATAAACTTTCTAGGATGCAATTTAGTCATAATGCTTATATCTATTAGTTATTGCTATATCACAAACCACTTCAAAAGTTAGGGTCTTAAAACAACCATCAGCCAGGCGCCGTGGCTCGCTCCTGTAATCCTGGGCCGAGGCAAGCAGATCACTTGAGGTCAGGAGTTCGAGACCAGCTTGGCCAACGTGGTGAAACCGCATCTCTACTAAAAGTATAAAAATTAGCCAGGCATGGTGGTGGGTGCCTGTAATGCCAGCTACTCGAGATGCTGAGGCAGGAGAATCACTTGAACCCAGGAGCGGAGGTTGCAGTGAGCTGAGATCGTGCCACAGCACTCCAGCCTGGGCGACAGAGCAAGGCTCTGTCTCAAAAAAAAAACAAAAACAACCAACCAACCAACCAACCAAACAAACAAAAAAACAAAACCGTCGTTTACTTAGCTCATGATTCTGAAGATTTGACCATTTGGGGTGGGAACAGCTGGGTTCTTCTTGTTCCTTCTGGGTCCTCTACTTGGCTACAGATGGCTTTGTTGATCTTGGCTGAGCTCTCGCAAATGTCCTGGTGCCTTGGCTAGCTTATTGAAGCCCAGGCTTAGCATTAACAAGTGCCTTCCATGGTATTTAATTGGACAAAGTAAGTCAAAGGCAGCCCAGATTCAAGGAGTGCATACAAGGAGGGGAATAATCGTAGGCATTTTTGCAAACAATCTACTTCGGTGCTTATCTTCAGACCTGAGATATGGGCATGTTTGTGACATTCCTTGGAAAGAAAAGCATCCTAGAGACCTTTCTAGGAGTTATTGGTGAAGGAAGTATTTAGAAGATAAACTTTCATTAAATTCATTGTAGCAGGATCTGGGAATTAGGATCTCAAGGGGAAATCCCAACTCTTGTTGTTTGCTTCCCGTAAGAATAAGAAACAGCAGCATTATCAAGTGCTGTACTTTACTACAAATATTAACCGGCAACAATTGACCCTCTCTGGGACTTTCCATTTAGTTATTTACAGGAAGCTGTTCCTGTAATTTTCAACAGTGCTGTTATCTATGAGATTACTTTTCTTTTAGCTGTGCTGGGTTTTCAGATGCATTAATATAGCTTAATATCTCTTCCTGTTGCTTCTCTAATTAAAAGCTTGTTGGATTTCCAAATAAGAAATAACATACACAAGCACTGGTAATACAGGCTGCTAATAATTGGGAGAAAAACCTCAGCAAGGAACAGCATCAACCAGGCATGAGGGATCTTATGATCCGGCAAAGAAAGAGGCCAAGGAGTCTGGGGAGGATTGCAGGGCAGTGATCTGGCTCTGAGCAGCTGGCCTCCCTGAGAGGGGCTGCTGCAGATGGAGGACCGCCAGCAGACAGCCTGAGTATAGTGCATGTGCCCTGTCCCAAGATGGATGTTTGAATCCTGGGTCCAAGAGAAGAGCTCATGTCTGTTTTTCCAATCACTGCTTGTATCCTTTCCTGCTTCCCCAAGTCCCTCATTCCTCTCCTCCCGGCGGCTTTTGCCCTCTTTGGTCCAGGCCGCAGGAAACCGTTCCTCTAGTTCTAACAATCGGCCACTAGATGGCACTAGATGTTCGGATTAAAGTGCCTTCCTGAGCTCCACGGGCCCAGGGCGAGGGCAGTCAGGGTCTGAAGACAGCTTCTCTCGGCCACCGTCATTCTCTCTCCCACTTCGGTCTTCACTTCTCATCCCTTCCTCATCCCATTTAAACATTAGATTCCTTCCAGCAGCGGTGTTTGCGTGATTTCAAAGGTAGGGAAACCGTGTGTTTCGTATGGTGGGGTGCCGGTGGAAGAGAGGGAGTTTGTGGGTTCCACAAGAACCTTAGGTGCCCGCTAAGGACACAGATCGAACTCCAGGCAAGAAAGGCACATCGAATGCTTCCCTCTCTCGCGCCATGAGCACTGGCCTCTCTTAAGCAACCCCGCTGAGCTGTTGAATAGACCCCTCACACTGTTACTTCAAAAACTGAATTCTTGGTTGGGCGCGGTGGCTCATGCCACCCAGCACTTTGGGAGGCCGAAGCGGGTGGATCACTTGAGGTCAAGAGATCAAGATCAGCCTGGCCAACATGGCGAAACCCCGTCTCTACTAAAAATACAAAAGAAATTAGCTTGGCCTGGTAACAGGCACCTGTAATCCCAGCTACTCAGGAGGCTGAGGCAGGAGAATCGGTTGAACCTGGGAAGCAGAGGTTGCAGTGTGCCAAGATGGCGCTACTGCACTCCAGCCTGGGCGGCAGACTGAGACTCCATTTCAAACGTAAATAAAATAGGCCTGGCGCGGTGGATCACGCCTGTAATCACAGCACTTTGGGAGGCCGAGGCGGGCGGATCACGAGGTCAGGAGATCGAGACCATCCTGGCTAATACGGTGAAACCCCGTCTCTACTAAAAATACAAAAAATTACCTGGGCGTGGTGGCGGGCTCTTGTAGTCTCAGCTACTCGGGAGGGTGAGGCAGGAGAATGGTGTGAAGCCGGGAGGCGGAGCTTGCAGTGAGCCGAGATGGCGCCACTGCACTCCAGCCTGGGCGACAGGGTGAGACTCCGTCTCAAATAAAATAAAAAATAAAAATAAATAATAAATCAAATCAAATCAAATAAAACACAAAAATTGAACTCTTCCTTCTCTCCACCCTCTCTCATCCCAATCCATTCTTCTTTTTATAGTTCCATCCTCACTGATGTGAATTTTTTGTTTGTTTGTTTGTTTTCTGAGACAAAGTCTCTCTCCATCACCCAGGCTGGAGTGCAGTGGTGCGGTCTTGGCTCATTGCAAGCTTCGCCTCCCGTGTTCAAGCAATTCTACTGCCTCAGCCTCCCGAGTAGCTGGGACAGGGCCCGCCACTACACCCAGCTAATTTTTGTATTTTTAGTAGAGACGGGGTTTCATCATGTTGGCCAGGCTGGTCTCGAACTTCTGACCTCAGGCAATCCACCCACCTCGGCCTCCCAAATTGATGGGATTACAGGCGTGAGCCACCGGGCGGTCTCATGTCACCTTTTAACCCAATCATTTCTGGAAGCTAAAAGTCATCCTGTTTTCTTACATAAGTCTAGCGCCTTTTCCAATCTGCTACCATAATGCTCCCTAACTTCATGTCTGCCCCCACCCCTCCCTTTCCGTTTGTACTGAATAATGGCGCCGGTTTTGGGATCATCTATTTAATTACACAAGCCCTGGTATTCACACTGGGGATACAGCAGTGACTTCCAAGCTGAAACTTTAAGGATGAGTTGAAGTTAGCCAGGCAAATAGGGGTAACAGCATTCTTGATAGAGCAGATTTCAGCTGGGAGTGACTCTGCCTGGAAGGAGCCATTTGACAATATCCGTAGACATTTTTGGTTGTTATGCTCTGGGGAAGGAGTGGGGTTTTCTCCTGACATCTAGTGGGGAAAGCCAAGGATGCTCTAAACATCCGGCGATGCCCAGGACAGTCCCCCCACAACAAATATTTAGCTTCCAAATATTAGTAGTGCTAAGCTTGAGAAACCCTGTAATAGAGAAAGCTGCAGAGAGAACATGGCTTTTTTGAGAAACTGAAAGTTTTCTTAGAATGGGAATGAAGGTTGGGAGATGTGACTAGGGACCGCGGTGTGCAGAGCTGCACCTGGGAGTTTGTACTCTCTCCCCAGGCCAATGGAAGTAACTGGAGATATTGGAGCCACTGGAGACTGTATTCCAAAGGCCATTGAAAACCATTGATAGGAGGTATGGACCCTCACAAATATGTGAATGAATAGGCTCCATTTCTGTCACGGGTTTGAACCAGGCCTTCTTCTCCAGACCTCTGTAAATCAATATTGATATGCTATCAGCTTTCTGAAATAAACCATAAGTGTAATATTCACTTACTTCATAAACAAGCAAATACAGTAATTGAACTTGTGTGACAAAGCACTGTTCTATGCTTTTCAAAATGATTTTTACTTTTCATCATCCTGATGTGTCCAGAATCGGTTCCTTCCAGTGGGTTCTCGGTCTCGCTGACTTCAAGAATAACGTTGCGGACCCTCGCGCTGAGCGTTACAGTTCTTAAAAATGGTGTGTCCAGACTTTGTTCCTTCAGATGTTTAGATGTGTCTGGAGTTTGTTTCTTCTGGCGGGTTCATGGTCTCGCTGCCTTCAGGAGTAAAGCTGCAGACCTTCCCAGTGAGCCTTACAGCTCATAAAAGCGGCGCAGATCCAAAAAGCGAGCTGCAGCAACAGTTATTGCGAAGAACAAAAAAACAAAGCTTCCACGCTGTGGAAGGGCACCCGAGCAGGTTGCAGCCGCTGGCTTGGTTGGCCTGCGTTTATTCCCTTACTTGGCCCCACCCACATCCTGCTGACTGGGCCATTTTACAGAGAGCTGATTGGTCCATTTTACAGGGAGCTGATTGGTCCGTTTTGACAGAGTGCTGATTGGTGCATTTACAATCCTTTAGCTAGACAGAAAAGTTCTCCAAGTCCCCACCCGACCCAAAAGCCCAGCCAGGTTCACCTCTTGCCACAGTCCTCTGTAATAAATATCTTTTTTGTTTTTTAAATCCTTATTTTTTCAGGTAAGGACACAGAAGCCCAGGGAATATAAGTAACCTCCCAAAAATCGCACAGCAGGTAAGTAATAAGGTCGAGAGTTTAATCCAGAGCTGCAAGACGGCAGAGTCCAAGTTCACAGCCATAAGCTATACTGTTATTATGCTGTTTTGCCATATTTCCAAAGAGTAACAAAAGGAAATGATCACCCATCTTTTATATATTTCAAGGCTACTATTCATGTCTTTTATATATGTCGAGGCTACTATTTCAGTAGCCTTGAAAATAGAACATAGATTTAATGTACTTTCTTAGAAAACTTTGTTCTATGTGTATGCATTTTTTGAATAGTATAATCCAATAATAGTTGGAAAGAACTTGAAAAAAATACACTCCACATAGTTATGGTCATGAAAAATAAGTATTGAATTAAAAAGTTAGGAGTAAAATAATCGAACCCAAGAAAAGCAGAAAAAATAAAAGCAGAAATGTATATGTTAGAAACTAGAAACATTTATAGAAACTAAATAAATGCATGAGTTTGTTTGAAAAATCAGAGAAATATATAAACTATTAGGTCATCTAATCGTTTTTTAAAAGGAATACCTAAAACCATGTATTAGAAATGACAATGTAGAACTAATTGCAAAACCAGAGGAAAGTAAATGAACCAGCATAACATGATTTTTGCTTAATATTTACAAATATACCTATATGAAATTGGTTGACATTATAGGAAAATATGAAGTAACAAAATGTATCTTTTTTTTTTGAAATGGAGTCTTGCTCTGTCTCTCAGGCTGGAGTGCAGTGGCGCCATCTCGGCTCACTGCAACGTCCGCCTCCCGGGTTCACGCCATTCTCCTACCTCAACCTGTATCTGGGACTACAGGCGCCCGCCACCACGCCCGGCTAATTTTTTGTATTTTTAGTAGAGACCTGGTTTCACCGTGTTAGCCAGGATGGTCTCGATCTCCTGACCTCGTGATCTGCCCGCCTCGGCCTCCCAAAGTGCTGAGATTACAGACGTGAGCACCGCGCTTGGCTTTTTTTTTTTTTTTTTTTTTTTTGAGACAGTGTCTTGATCTGTCGCCCAGGCTGGAGTGCAGTGGTGTGATCTCGGCTCACTGCAGGCTCCGCCTCCCGGGTTCAAGCAATTCTCCTGTGTCAGCCTCCCGAGTAGCTAGCACTAACAGGCACTGGCCACCACGCCCAGCTAATCTTTGTCTTTTTAGTAGAGACGGGTTTCGCCTTGTTGGTCAGGCTGGTCTCGAACTTCTGACCTCAGGTGATCCACCCGCCTCAGTCTCCGAAAATGCTGGGATTACAGGCGTGAGCCACCGCACCCGGCCCAAAATGTATCTTAAAAGAGTTTAAACATATATAGGCCAAAGACAGTAGAAGAAATAGAGAAATTTGCCAAAGAGTTACTGCTAGCCTCCACAAAATGCACCAGGCCCAGATGATTTCATGAAACTATATGACCATAACTTTGCTGAACATGGAACTTTAATGCACTTTAAATATCTACAGAATAGAATGGAAAAAAAGAAAAATCCTTCACATTCATCTGATGATGTGAAAAACATGCTAATATCAAGCCTGTCAAAGAGAAAATAGAAAATGATAGATAAATCTTTATTTTGAATATTGATGTAAAAATTGTGAAAAGAATTCAGTAGCAGATCAATGCAAATAATATTCCATGAATTGTGTTTATTCTGATAATGTTAGAATTGTTCAGTATTAGGAAATGTGATGGTTAATTGTGTGTATCAACTTGGCTGGGCTCAGTTTCTAGATAGTTGGTTAAACATTATTCTGTGTATTTCTATGAGAATGTTTTTGGATGTGATTAACATTTATTTTATTTTTTTCTTTAAAAATTTTTATTTTTAATTGTGAGTATGTAGTAGGAGTATATATTTCTGGGGTACATAAGATATTTTGATACAGGCATGCAATGTGTAATAATTACATTAGGGTAAATGGGGTATCTATCCCCTCATGCATTTATCCTTTGCAATACAAAAAATCCAATTATACTCTTAGTTATCTTAAAATGTATCATTAAATTATTATTGACTATAGTCACTTTATTGTGCTATCAAATACTAGGTCTTATTCGTTCTTTCTACTTTTTTGCACCCACTAACCATCCCCACATTCCCCTCCCCCTCCTGCCCACCCCTCAGTCCAATTAGCCTGCCCAGCCTCTGGTAACCTTCCTTCTACTCTCTAGCTCCATGAGTTTCATTGTTTTATTTTTTAGCTCTCACAAATAATTGAGAACATGTGAAATTTGTCTTTCTGTGCCTGGCTTATTTCACTTAACATAATGATCTCCATTTCCATCCATATTGTTGCAAATGACAGGCTCTTATTCTTTTTCTATGGCTGAATAGTCCACAATTGTGTATATGTACCACATTTTCTTTATCTGTTTGTGTGCTGGTGGAACTTGGGTTGCTTCCAAATCTTGGCTATTGTGAATAGTGCTGCTGTAAACATAAGAGTGCAGATATCTCTTTGATATACTGATTTCCTTTTTTGGGGGTATATACCAAGCAGTGGATCATATGGTAGCTCTAGTTTTAGTTTTTTGAGGAACCTCCAAACTGCTCTCCATAGTGGTGGTCTTAATTTACATTCCCACCAACAGCATACGAGGTTTTCTCCACATCCTCGCCAGCATTTGTATTGCCTGTCTTTGGATAAAAGCCATTTTAACTGAAGTGAGATGATACGTCATTGTAGTTTTCATTTACATTTCTCTGATGATCAGTGATGTTGAACACGTTTTTATATGCCTGTTGCCCATTTGTATGTCTTCTCTGAGAAATGTCTACTCAAATATTTTGCCCATATTTTAATTGGCTTGTTAGATTTTTTTCCTATAGAGTTGTCTGAGCTCCTTTTATATTTTGGTTATTAATCTCTTGTCAGATGGGTAGTTTGCAAATATTTTAGCCCATTCTGTGTGTTGTCTATTCTCTTTATTGATTGTTTTCTTTGCTGTGCAGAGGGATTTTTTTTTTAACTTGATGAGTTCCCATTTGTCCATTTTTTTCTTTGGTAGCCTATGCTTGTCTGGTATTACTCAAGAAATCTTTGTCTACTCCAATGTCCTGGAAAGTTTCCCTCATGTTTTGTTGTAGTAGTTTCATAGTTTCAGGTTTTAGATTTAAGTCTTTAATCAACTTTGATTTGATTTTTGTATGTGGTGAGAGTTAGGGGTCTAGTCTGATTCTTCTGCATATGGATAGCCAGTTTTCCTACCACCATTTATTGAAGAGACTGTCTTTACCCCAGTGTACGTTCTTTTTAAAAATGAGTTTGCCGTAGGTGTGTGGATTTGTTTCTGGGTTCTTTATTCTGTTCCATTGGTCTATGTGTCTGTTTTTATGCCAGTACCATGCTGTTTTGGTTACTAAAGCTCTGTAGTATAACTTGAAGTCAGGTACTGTGATTCCTTCAGTTTTGTTCTTTTTTCTCCAGACAGCTTTGGCTATTCTGGGTCTTTTGCAGTTCCATATAAAATTTTTAAGATTTTTTTTCTATTTCTGTGAAGAATATCATTGGTATTTTGATAGGGATTGCACTAAATTTGTAAATTGCTTTGGGTAGTATGGACATTATAACAATATTCATTCTTCCAATCCATGAACATAGAATATATTTCCATTATTTTCGTGTCCTCTTCAATTTCTTTCATCAGGATTTTATAGTTTTCATTACAGAGATCTTTCACTTCTTTGGTTAAGTTAATTTTTAGGTATTTAACTTTATTTGTAGCTTTTGTTAATGAGATTACTTTCCTCATCTCTTTTTCAGATTGTTTGCTGTTGGCATATAGAAATGCTACTGATTTTTGTATGTTGATATTGTATCCTGCAAGTTTGCTGAGCTTGTCTATCAGTTCTAATAGTTTCTTTGTGGAGTCTTTAGGTTTTTCCAAATGTAAGATTATATCATCCTCAAACAGGGATAATTTGATTACTTTCTTTTCAGTTTGGATTTCCTTTATTTCTTTCTCTTCTGTGATTGCTCTAGCTAGGACTTTCAGTACTGTGTTAAGTAGCAGTGGTGAAAGTGGGCATCTTTGTCATGTTCTACACCTTAGAGGAAAGGCTTTCAGTTTTTCCCCATTCAGTATTATACTAGGTGTGGGTCTGTTGTGTATAGCTTGTATTATGGTGAAGTATGTTCTCTCTATACCCAGTTTTTTGAGAGTTTTTATTATGAAGGGATGTTGAATTTTATCAAATGCTTTTTCAGCTTCAATGGGGATAATCACATAGATTTTTTTCTCCATTTTGTTGACACGACATATCACATTGATTGATTTGTGTATGTGGAATTATCCTTGCATCCCTGGGATAAATCCCACTTGGTCATGATGAACGATTTTTTTAGTATTTTGTTGAATTTTGTTTGCAAGTATTTTGTTGAGGTTTTTTGCATCAATATTCATCAGGGATATTGGCCTGTAGTTTTGTGGGTTTTTTAAAAAATGTGTATTTGTCTGATTTTGGTATCAGGGTAATACTGACTTTGTAGAATGAGTTTGGAAGTATTCACTCCTCTATCTTTTGAAGTAGTTTGAATAGGATTGGTATCAGTTTTTCTTTAAATGTTTGGTAGAATTAAATAGTGAAGTTGTCAGGTCCCAGGCATTTATTTGCTGGGACACTTTTTATTATGGCTTCAGTCTCATTACTTGTTATTGGGCTGTTCAGGTTTTGGATTTCTTCATGGCTTAATTTTGGTAGGTTGTGTGTGTCTAAGAATTTCGTCCACTTCTTCTAGATTTTCCAATCTATTGGCATATAGTTGCTCCTAGTAGCCACTGAAGATCCTTTGAGTTTCTGCAGTATTGATTGTAATGTCTCCTTTTCATCTCTGATTTTATTTATTTGGATCTTTTTACTTTCTTTCTTAGTCTGCCTGAAGGTTTGTCAATTTTGTTTATCTTTTCAAAAAACCAACTTTTTGTTTCATTGATGTTTTGTAATTCAATTTCATTTACTTCTGCTCCGATCTTGAATATCTCTTCTAGTAATTTTGGGTTTGGTTTGGTCTTGCTTTTCTAGTTCTTTAAGATGAATCATTAAGTTATTTATTTGAAGTTTTTCTTCCTTTTTGATGTAGGCACTCATAGCTATAAACTTCCCTCTTAGTACTGCTTTCATTTTATCCCATAGGTTTTCTTATGTTGTGTTTCCATTATCATTTGTTTCAAGACATTTTTCAGTCTCCTTAATTTCTTCATTGACCCACTGATCATTCAGGAGCATATTGCTTAATTTTCATGTGTTTGTATAGTTTCCAAAATTTCTCTTGTTATTGATTCTAGTTTTATTCTATTGTGGTCAGAGAAGATGCTAGATATTATTTCAGTTATTTTGAATGTTTTAAGACTTGTTTTATGACCTAACGTGGTCTATCCTTAAGAATGATCCATGTGCTGTGGAGAAGAATGTGTATTCTGCAGCCATTGGATGAAATGTTCTGTAAATATCTATTAAGTCCATTTGGTCTATAGTGCAGATTAAGTCTGATGTCTCTTTATTGACTTTCTGTCTGGGAGATCCATCCAATGAGGAAAGTGGGTGTTTAAGTCTCCAGCTATTATTGTATTGGGGTCTATCTCTGTCTTTAGCTCTAATAGTAGTTGCTCTATATATCTGGGTGCCCCAGTATTGGGTGCACATATATTTACAGTTATTGTATCCTTTTGCTGAGTTGACTTCTTTATCATTATACAATGACCTTCTTTGTCTCTTCTTACAGTTTTTACTTGAAATCTATTTTGTCTGATGTAAGTATAGCTACTCCTACTCTTTTTTGGTTTCCATTGGCATGGAATATCTATTTCCATATCTTTATTTTCAGTCTATGTTTGTTTATAGGTGAAGGGTATTTCTCATAGGCAGCAGGCAATTGGGTCTTATTTTTTTTATTTTTTAATTTTCACTCAGCCACTCTGTGTCTTTTGATAGGAGAGTTTAGTCTATTTACATTCGGTGTTATTATTGATAAGTGAAGACTTACTGCTGCCATTTTGTTATTTGTTTTCTGGTTGTCGTGTGGTCTTCTCTTCCTTCTTTTCTTCCGTCCCATCTTACTTTTAGTGAAGGTGATTATTTCTGGTGGTATGATTTAATTTTTACTTTTTATTTTTTGTGTATCTGCTGTATGCTTTTTGATTTGAGGTTATGATGAGGCTTGCAAATACTATATTATAATCCATTAATTTAAAGTGATGACAACTTAACACTGATTGCAGAAACAAATGAACAAAAAGGAGACATACTCTACAAAACTCCCCCACTTTTAATCTTTTTATTGCTTCTATTTATATCTTATTGTACTGTCTATATCTTTAAAGGTTGTTGTAGTTATTATTTTTGATTGGTTCATCTTTTAGTCTTTCTAACAGTAGTTTACACAGATTAATTACAGTGTTATAATATTCAGTGTTTTAGTGTTTTTCTGTGTCTTTGCTATTACCAGGGAGTTTTGTACCTTCAGATGATTTCTTATTGCTCATTAATGCCCCTACCTTCCTTCCTTCCTTCTTTCCTTCCTTTTCTTTCTTTTTCTTTTCTTCTCTTTTCTCTTTCTTCCTTCCTTTCTTTCTTTCTTTCTTTCTTTCTTTCTTTCTTTCTTTCTTTCTTTCTTTCTTTCTTTCTTTCTTTCCCTTCCTTCCTTCCTTCCTTCCTCCCTCCCTCCCTTTCTTTCTTTCCCTCCCTCCCTCCCTTCCTTCTTTTGGCTTTCTTTCTCCCTTTAGCATTTCTTTTAGGACACGTCTGGTGTTGATAAAATCCTTCAGCTTTTTTTTGTCTAGGAAAGTCTTTATTTCTCCTTCATGTTTGAAGGATATTTTCACTGGATATAGTATTCCAGAATAAAAGTTTTTTCTTTCAGCACTTTAAATATGGCATGCCACACTCTCCTGGCCTGTAAGATTACACTGAAAAGTCTGCTGCCAGATGCATTAGAGCTCCATTGTATGGTATTTATTTCTTTTCTCTTGATGCTTTTAGGATACTTTCTTTATCCTTGATCTTTGGGAGTTAGATTATTAAATGCCTTGAGGTAGTTTTCTTTGGGTTAAATCTGCTTGGTGTTCTATAACCTTTTTGTACTTGAACACTGATCTTTTCCTAGGTTGAGAAGTTTTCTGTTACTATCCCTTTGAATAAACTTTCCATCCCTGTCTCTTTCTCAACCTCTTCTTTAAGGCCAATAACTCTTGGATTTGCCCTTTTGAGGCTATTTTCTAGATCTTGTGGGCATGCCTCATTCTTTTTTATTTTTTCTTTAGTCTCCTCTGACCGTGTATTTTCAAATGGCCTGTCTTCAAGATCACAGATTGTTTCTTCTCAATGAATTCTGCAATTAAGAGACTCTGATGCATTCTTCAGTATGTCAGTTGCATTTTTCAACTCCCGAATTTCTGTTCAATTCTAATTATTTTAATCTCTTTGTTAAATTTATTGATAGAATTCTGAGTTTCCTTTCTGTGCTATCTTGAATTTTATTTAGTTTCTTCAAAACAACTATTTTGAATTCTCTGTCTGAAAGGTTACATATGTCTGTTTCTCCAGGACTGGTCCTTGGTCACCTATTTAATTCATTTGGTGAAGTCATGGTCTTGATGCTTGTGGATGTTTGTTGCTGCCTTGGCATTGAAGAGTTAGGTATTTATTATAGTCTTCACAGTCTGGGCTTGTTTGTACCCATCCTTCTTGGGAAGGTTTTCCATGTATTTGAAGGGACTTGGGAGTCGTAGCTAAGTTGTATGTGCATTAGGGGGCACTCCAAACCCAGTAATGCTGTGGTTCTTGCAGACTCATAGAGGTACTCATAGCAGCCTTGGTGGTCTTGGATACAACCTGGAAGAACTATCTGGATTACCAGGCAGAGATTCTTGTTCTCTTCCCTTACTTTCTCCCAAACAAACAGAATCTCTCTTTCTGAGAGAGCTGAGCTAAGAGTGGGGTGACACAAGCACTCCTTTGGACACAAGTTCCAGGCACCACCACTGGGACTGCACTAGGTCAGACCTGAGGCCAGCACAGTGCTGCATCTCACCCAAGGCCCACTGTAACCACTAATTGGCTACCATCTATGCTCACTCAAGGTCCTAGGGCTGTACATTCAGCAGGTGGCAAAGCCAGCCAGGCTTGTGTCTTTCCCTTCAGGGTGGTAAGTTCCTTCAGTTTCTGGGCAGGTCCAGAGATGCCATTTGGAGCCAAGGCCTGGAATCAGGGACCACAAGAGCCTGCTTGGTGTTCTACCCCACTGTGGCCAAGCTGGTACCTAAGGTACAAGACTAAGTCATTTTTTACTTTTCCCTCTGTTTTATTCAAGCAGAAGGAGTCTCTCACCATAGCCACCACAGCTGGGAATGTGCTGGGTCTCACTTGAAGCCAGCATATCTCAGAACTTCACATAAGGCCCTTGACATAGTACCTGGATATTGCTGCTGGTTCTTCAATGCCCAAGGGCTCTTTAGTCAGCAGATGATGAATCATCCAGGACTGAGCCCTTCCCTTCAAGGCAACGGATTCCCTTCTGGCCTTGGGTGTATCTAGAAATGTTGTCTGGGTGCTAGGGCCTGGAATGGGGGCCTCATGATTTCCTAGTGCCCTATGCTACTGTGGCTGAGCTGGTATCCAAGATGCAAGATGAAGTTCCCTTCACTCTTCCATCTCCTCTCCTCAAGCAGAAGGAAGGAGTCACTTTTGTTACTGTGAGCTGTGCTGCCTGGGGTTGGGGGAGGGGTGGTGTAAGCACTCCCTTAGCCACCCTAGCTGGTGTCTCAGTAGGTCATGTGCCCCCCATATTCACTAGCTCTGGGCTCAGCACAGCACTAGGATTTGCCTAGGAATTGCAGTCCTTATGGCCTAAATTGCCTTTCGAGTTTATTTGACACCCCAGAGCATTTTAGTTCACAGTGGAGAGGCTTGCCAAAACTCAGGTTCTGACCACTAGGAGTGGTGATTCCCCTCTGGGAAAGGCTGGTCTACATGCTTCCTCCATGGGCGGGCATCAGCTGAGTTTAGCCCAGTTTTGCTTTCTGCCGTGGCAGGGCAGCACTGAGTTCAATGCAGGCTCCCACAATCACTGTGCTCTCCCTTCCCCTACTGCACAGATTATCCGCACCACACAGCCACTGATGGGGGATGTGGGGAGGGTGGCACTGGGGAGTCAAGACTGTCTTTCCTACCCTCCATAGTGCCTCTTTCAGTGATATGAAGTTAAAACCAGGTGATGTGATTGCTCACCTGATTTTTGGATCTAATGAAGGTGGCTTTTTTGTATAGATCGTTGTTAAATTGGTGTTCATGTGGGGTGGCGGGGAGAATGGTGAAGGCTTCTATTCAGCCATCTCGCTCTACCCTCTCTCTGAGATTAATGTTTAAATTGGTGGACTTTGAGGAAAGCAGATTACTTTTTACAATGTGGGTGAGTCTCATCCAATCAGATGAAGGTCTGAATAGAACACAAAGACCAACCCTTGCCCACGCAAGACAAAGAGGAGCTGGTACCATTCCTCCTGAAACTATTCCAAACAATTGAAAAAGAGGGACTCCTCCCTAACTCATTTTATGAGGCCAGCATCATCCTGATACCAAAACCTGGCAGAGACATACAAAAAAAGAGCACTTCAGGCCAATATCCCTGATGAACATTTATGCAAAAATCCTCAGTAAAATACTGGCAAACTGAATCCAGCAGTACATCAAAAAGCTTATGAACCATGATCAAGTCAGCTTCATCCCTGGGATGCAAGGCTGGTTCAACATACACAAATCAATAAACATAATCTATCACATAAACAGAACCAATGACAAAAAACACATTATTATCTCAATAGATGCAGAAAAGGCCTTTGATAAAATTCAATATCCCTCTGTATTAAAAACTCTGAATAAACTAGGTATTGATGGAACATGCCTCAAAATAACAAGAGCTATTTGTGACAAACCCACAGCCAATATCATACTGAATGGGCAAAAGCTGGAAGCATTCCCTTTGAAAACTGGCACAAGACAAGGATGCCCTCTCTCACCATATTCCCTTTGAAGCATTCCCTTTGAAAACTGGCACAAGACAAGGATGCCCTCTCTCATCCTATTCAACATAGTATTGGAAGTTCTGGCCAGGGCAATCAGACAAAAGAAAGAAATAAATGGTATTCAAATAGGAAGAAAGGAAGTCAAATTCTCCCTGTTTGCAGACGACATGATTGTATATTTAGAAAACCCCATCGTCTCAGCCCAAAATCTCCTTAAGCTGATAAGCAACTTCAGTGAAGTCTCAGGATACAAAATCAATGTTAAAAAATCACAAGCATTCCTATATACCAATAATAGACAAGCGGAGAGCCAAATCATGAATGAACTCACATTCACAATGCCTACAAAGAGAATAAAATACCCAGGAACACAGCTAACAAGGGATGTAAATGACCTCTTCAAGGAGAACTATAAAATAATATAAATAAGAGAGAACACAAACAAATGGAAAAACATTCCATGCTTATGGATAGGAAAAATCAATATCATGAAAATGACCATACTGCCCAAAGTAATTTATAGATTCAATGGTATTCCCATCAAGCTACCATTGACATTCTTCACAGAATTAGGAAAAACTACTTTAAAAGTCATATGGAACCAAAAAAGAGCCCGTATAGCCAAGTCAATCTTAAGCCAAAAGAACAAAGCTGGAGGCATCATGCTACCTGACTTCAAACTATACTACAAGGCTACAGTAACCAAAACAGCATGATACTGGTACCAAAATAGATATATAGACCAATGGAACAGAATAGAGACCTCAAAAATAAGACCACATGTCTACAATTATCTGATCTTGGACAAATCTGACCAAAACAAGCAATGGGAAAAGGATTCCTTATTTAATAAATGGTGTTGGAAAACTGGCTAACCACATGCAGAAAACTGAAACTGGACCCCTTCCTTACACCTTATACAAAAATTAACTCAAAATGGATTAAAGACTTAAAGGTAAAACCCCAAACCACAAAAACCCTAGAAGAAAATCTAGGCAATACCATTCAGGACATAGGCATAGGCAAAGATTTTATTACGAAATCACCAAAAACAATTGCAACAAAAGCTAAAATTCACAAATGGGATATAATTAAACTAGAGAGATTCTGCATAGAAAAATAAACTATCATCAGAGTTAACAGGCAGCCTACAAAATGGGAGAAAATTTTTGCAATTTACCCAACAAACAAAGTTCTAATATGCAGAATTTACAAGGAACTTAAACAAATTTACAAGAAAAAAACAACCCCAACAAAAAGTGAGCATAGGACATGAACAGACATTTTTCAAAAGAAGACATTTTTGCAGCCAACAAACATATGCAAAAAAGCTCAACATTACTGATCATTAGAGAAATGCAAATCAAAAACACAATGAGATACCATCTCACACCAGTCAGAATGGCAATTATTAAAAAGTCAAGAAACAACAGATGCTGGCAAGGCTGTGGAGAAATAGGTGGGAGTGTAAATTAGTTCAACTATTGTGGAAGACAGTGTGGCGATTCCTCAAAAATCTAGAACCAGAAATACCATTTGACTCAGCAATCCCATTACTGGATATATACCCAAAGGAATATAAATCACTCTATTATAAAGATACATGTACACGTATGTTTATTGCAGCACTATTCACAATAGCAAAGATATGGAACCAACCCAAACGCCCATCAATGATAGACTGGATAAAGAAAATGTGGTACATATATGCCATGGAATACTATGCAGCCATAAAAATGAATGAGATCATGTCCTTTGCAGGGACATGGATGAAGCTGGAAGCCATCATCCTCAGCAAACTAACACAGGAACAGAAAACCAAACACCACATGTTCTCACTCATAAGTGGGAGCTGAACAATGAGAATGCATGGCCACAGGGAGGGGAACAACACACACTGAAGCCTGTTGGTGGGGAGCAAGGGGAGGGAGAGCATGAGGACAAATAGCCAATGCATGAGGGGCTTAATGTCTAGGTGATAGGTTGATAGGTGCAGCAAACCACCATGCACATAGTATCCTGGAACTTAAAGTGAAATTAAAAAAAATTATTTGCCATATGAAATCACTGCCAAGCTCACCTCTTTATAAATTATTTTTCTCAAGGATCTTGGTTTAAGTTCTCACTACCTTTTTAGCTCTCGAGTATTTTTAAATACCTATTTTAAAAATGGATTCTAAACATTTCTAGTTGTCTTTAGTAGGGAGAGTTAGTCTGAAACCAGCTATTCTGTCATTACCAGAAGCATAAATCTCTGATTACTAATCTTTGAAGTATATACAAATTTCTGACACCAATTGCTTATAAGAGGCTTGTGTAGAACAATCAGGGCTCTCTATCAAACTAGGTAAAATTTTCTGACCCAGGGTTTGGTGTATAAGTTCATCTAACTTAATTTATTTTCTATAAACTGGATAAACATTTGTGGAATTTTCCTTTTTACCCACCGCTACAAAGAAAGTGATTATGATTCCTGTGTCTATTTTTCTAATTGTTTTTTTTTTAACCTTACAAAGACTTCCAGGAAGATGAATGGAGAAATTCTAACTTTATAATGCTATATTTAAATCAGAAGTCTGACCTCATTTATATTTTAAATGGATCTCTCTGGCTACTGTGTGATATATTAATTCAAATAGCAAATGACTGGAATGAACCTAAGTGTACATGAATACAAGATGGTTAAATAAATTATGATAAATTCATTTAATAAAACATAGCAATTAAAAATAATTAGGTAGCTTTCTATGTAATGACATGGAACTATTCCAAATATTACTGAGTGAAAAAAGCAAAGTGTAGAACAATGTGTGTGGTATTACTGCTACCATTTGTGTGAAAAAAGATTTTGTATACATATTTGTATAAGTGGATAGACTGTCTCTGGAATAAAACGCAAAGCTAGTAAAAGCTGCCAGCTTTTAGAAAAGCTGTTTCTAGGGAATGAAACAAGGTTATTGGGGACAGGTCCAAGATGAACATTAACTTTTTAATGCATATTCTTTTGTATTTTTTGGATGTTGTATTGTGGGCATGTTTTACCTATTCAAAATGTAAATAAAATTTTTACTTAAATAAAATGTATATTTTACTGCCCTCCAGTGATACAGTTTTCATTTGGGGATAGGTCTAGCCCATCTATTTTTTCATTTCTTTATTAAAATACATATTTGATATAATTAGAGAATTTTATGTCTTTTTTGATATAACATATTTCATTTTGTTTTATTACTTTCAAAATTATAATTTAAAAGTTTTGCATGATGTTTAGTTCAGGTATAACAACTTACTTACCTTTCCCCAATATTGGTCATTTACATATTTACATATTTCCTTATAATATATAATATGGTAATGAGCATCTTTGTTAAAGTGTATGCATTTGGTTCCTATAAATTACTCTAATGCTTAATGGTTATTTGATAAGATTTGATGTAAATAAAGCAAGCACTATGAGGAGTTGATAAAAGGTCAGAAATGATTATAGATGATCCCTTGAGATACTCATAATAAGCATGGCAATTTTCATTCATTCTAACATTTGTCAATATGGGTAAACCAAACAGAGTTGTTGCTCTTTAAATGTAGGTACAGTAAAAATTGAACTCACAGGAAATAGCACACTTAAAGAATCATTAATTATTACCAAATTGCTTGCACCACTGTGGCAGGGACAGAAAAGTACTCTGCGATGATGAAGTTGTCAATTACAGTTGATAATTAAGGGGCCAGGTGCATATTTAACTTAACAAGATAAATATCTGCCCAGATGTTGTTTGTCTGCTGCTTCATTACCAGGTAGGTTAGAAGACTTTCATAAACTAGAAAGACTATTAAATACACAACCTTGCTACATCAAGAAACCTTTAGTAAATCTGTTACTATAGCCAATATTCATTTAAGAAGGCTTTTATCAGACTTCCTAGAGAGTTGAAGTAAGCATATCTATATAATACCATCTTTGCAGATTCTCAGTGAAATGGATTTTTCAAATATAAAACAGATAGAACATACAATAGTATTGGGAACTAGAGAGGTTGCCTCCTCATGTTAGGAACATAAAGGAATTTTATGCAAGATTTAAAATGCCAGATTAAATGAAGACAACAAAGAATCAATCTGTGTCTGGACCATTCCAAGGAACCCAAGATCCTTGGATGTAAGAGGTTAATATTCTGGCAAAGTTATAGTAAGGTATCCTAAACTGAAGGGCAGAGACTAGGAGAAAAGAACTGGCTGCATCAAAAAAGCAGCCAGATCATGTCATTGCTTGTATTCGTTTGCTAGAGCTGCCATAACAAAATGTCACAGACTAGGCGGCTTAAAAACAATGGACATTTATTTTCACACCATTCTGGAGGCTGTAAGCCCAAGATCAAGGTGCCAGAAGGGTTGGTTTCTCCTGTGGACTCTCTCTTTGGTTTGCATGTGATTGAGTCTCCCAACAACCATGTGTGGCCTTTTTTCTGTGTGTGCAAATCTCATGTGTGTCTTCCTCTTCTTGTAAGGACACTAGTCATATTGGATTAGAGTCCCACCCTTATGACCTCACTTACCCTTTACTAAGTTCCTATCTCCAAACGCAGTCGTATTTAGTTCTTAACATATGAATTCGGTGGGGAGAGGACACAATTCAGTCCATAACACTCCTCTCCTTAAAACTCTCCAAAGTCTTTAAAATGGCCTGTAATCTTCAGTGCATTCAATGCTGCCTCTCTAACATTTTCTCCAGAACATTTCACCTTTGTATGCTTCACTCCATTCACATTGGCTTTCTTCCTGTGTTTCTGACAGAGAGGTTGACATAGGGAGAGTCAACCATTTGAAAACCAAAGAGAGATGCCACAGGAGAAATCGACCCTGCTGGCACCTTGATCTTGGGCTTCCAGCCTCCAGAATTGTGAAAAAAATAAATGTCCGTGGTTTAAGCCACTCAGTCTGTGATAGTTCGTTATGGTAGCCCTAGCAAACTGATATAAGAAGTGACATTCCCCCCACATCAGGGCCTTTGCAATGGCTATTCTCTGTCCTTGGGACATTTTGCCTTTAGATAGCCACAGAGCTGGCTCCCCTCACTGCCGTAAGGTCCCTGTGCAACGAGATCTTTGCCAGTGAAATTTTTTTCTGATCATCGCATACAAAAGAGAATTCGCTGTCGCTTTCTTTGCCTTCTCATGCAGCTTTATTATCTTTTTTCAGAGCACTTAATTATTGATATAAATATAAATATATACAGCTCCCTCTCCCTCTCCCTCTCCCTCTCGGTCTTGCTCTCCGTCTCCCTCTTTCTACTGTCTCCCTCTCTTGCGGAGCCTGGACTGTACTGCCATGATCTCGGTTCGCTGCAACCTCCCTCCCTCGGGCTCTGGTGATTCTCCTGCCTCGGCCTGCCGAGTGCCTGGGATTCCAGGCACGCGCTGCCTCTCCTGACTGGTTTTTGTATTTTTGGTGGAGATGGGGTTTTGCCGTGTTGACCGGGCTGGTCTCCAGCTCCTGGCCTCGGGTGATCTGCCCGCCTCGGCCTCCCGAGGTGCTGGGATTGCAGACGGAGTCTCGCTCACTCAGTGCTCAATGTTGCCCAGGCTGGAGTGCAGTGGCGTCATCTCGGCTCGCTACAACCTCCGCCTCCCAGCCGCCTGCCTTGTCCTCCCAAAGTGCTAAGATTACGGCCTCTGCCCGCCCGCCACCCCGTCTAGGAAGTGAGCAGCGTCTCTGCCTGGCCGCCCATTGTCTGGGATGTGAGGAGCCCCTCTGCCCGGCAGCCCCGACTGGGAAGTGAGGAGCACCTCTGCCTGGCTGCCCCCGTCTGGGAAGTGAGGAGCGCCTCTGCCCAGCCACCCCCTCTGGGAAGTGAGGAGCGCCTCTGCCCGGCCGCCCCATCTGGGAAGTGAGGAGCGCCTCTGCCAGGCCGCCCCGTCTGGGAAGTGTACCCAACAGCTCCAAAGAGACAGCGACCATCGAGAACGGGCCATGATGACGATGGTGGTTTTGTCAAAAAGAAAAGGGGGAAATGTCAGGAAAAGAAAGAGAGATCAGATTGTTCCTGTGTCTGTGTAGAAAGAAGTAGACATAGGAGACTCCATTTTGTTCTGTACTAAGAAAAATTCTTCTGCCTTGGGATGCTGTTAATCTATAACCTTACCCCCAACCCCCTGCTCTCTGAAACATGTGCTGTGTCAACTCAGGGTTAAATGGATTAAGGGCGGTGCAAGATGTGCTTTGTTAAACAGATGCTTGAAGACAGCATGCTCGTTAAGAGTCATCACCACTCCCTAACCTCAAGTACCCGGGGACACAAACAGGGCCGAAGGCCGCAGGGACCTCTGCCTAGGAAAACTGGAGACCTTTGTTCTCGTGTTTATCTGCTGACCTTCTCTCCACTATTATCCTATGACCCTGCCACATCCCCCTCTCTGAGAAACACCCCAGAATGATCAATAAATACTAAAAAATAAATAAATATAAATATATATATATGGCATATATATATGTATGTATGCTGGCTGCTTTCATGGGCTTGCGTTGAGTGTCTGCAGCTTTTCCAGGTTCACGGTGCAAGCTGTCAGTGGATCTACCATTCTGGGGTCTGGAGGATGGTGGCCCTCTTCATATATATATGTATATATATGTGTGTGTGTGTGTGTGTGTGTGTATACATGCATATATATGTATGTGTGTGTGTATATATACATGCATATATATGTGTATGTGTATATATATATACACACATATATATACACACACATATATGTATATATATATACACACACATACATATGTTTGCTTATCATCTATGTGTTCCTAGTAGATTTATACAGTATCTGGTATGAAGTTAGAGGCTTGGGCTTTGTCTGTTTCTGTTACTGTTACAGCAGCTGGAAGTAGAACACATGTCTTACAAAAGAAGGACAATTTGATTGACAGCAGATGTTAGCAGCAACAACAGAGGACAGTAGACAATGGAATAGTTCCAATTTGTTGATAGAAAATAATTGCCAACCTAGAAAATCATGTTGCAGGACATTTTCAGGTATACCAAAATAGAAGTCATTTGCCTTCAAGAAATATTCACTAAAGAAATTTTGATTCAGGCAGAAGGAAAATGATCTGAATTGTCTTTGGTCTAAGATGTAAGAAGAAAGATTAAGAAAATTAATAAAAATAAGTGTATAAATCTAAACATATATTATTTAAATAATGTCTAATTTATGGAGTTAAAAAAGACAGAATCAAAATATATATAAGGGTATAAAATTCTAAGCCAGTAGAATAGCAAAAATGGATTAAGAAAATGATGAATAAAGGCTTACCAACTATAAAAAGAGAGAGAAAACAAGCATTAAAAAGAGATAGAAATATAGATTTGATAATTAAGATTGTTAAAACCAGACAAAGTATACCAGAAGTCATAATAAAAGTAGAGTCAATCCACCAGTTATAAGATGAACTTTGTCAGGTTGGGTAAAAATTTTTAAAAATCTGTTTATTTTATTCATAAGTAAAAGAAGAAGAACATTGAAAAGGTGATGGTGAAAGAATAGAAAAATATATACCCTGCAACACTAACCAAAAGAAAACTACGGTAGCACTATTACGTTTAGACAAATACAAAATATAATTTAAGTGAAATAAAATAATTCAGGACAAGGCGGGTGTATTAGTCCGTTTTCTTGCTGCTGTTAAAGACATACCCGAGACTGGGAAGAAAAAGAGGTTTAACTGGACTTACAGTTCCACATGGCTCAGGAAACCTCAGAATCATGGCAGGAGGTGAAAGGCACTTCTTACATGGTGGTGGCAAGAGAAAATGAGAAAGAAGTAAAAGCAGAACCCCCGATAAGCCCATCAGATCTTGTGAGACTTACTATCACAATAATGGCACAGGAAAGACTGGCTGCTATGATTCAATTACCTCCTCCTGGGTCCCTCACACTACCTGTGGTAATTCTGGGAGATACAATTCAAGTTGAATTTTGAGTGGGGACACAGCCAAACCATATCAGAGGGTCACTACATAATATAAAAATTTTAATTCGCCAGGAAGACATAATCATTATAAACTCTATATGCCTATAAAATAATGTAGAGAAATAAAAATATATAAATGTCAATACATATGCCAGATTGATAAGATTGTAAGGATAAATTGACAGTCATCATCATAATGGGAGATTTCAACATAGCACATTCAATTACAAATAAGCCAACAAAAATTATTAAAGCTGGAGAATATTTGAACAATATAGTCTAACAACTTCGAACTAGTGAAGCTTATAAAAATTCTGCACTGACAAGTGGAGTATACTTTCTTCTCAAAGAATAAAACTTGTATACAAATCTATAATAATTTCAACAACATTTTGTTCTCTGACCTCAGATGGACTAGAAATAAAAAATTAAATCCCACACATTTGAAATTAAAAAGCACACGTTAAAAAATTAATATATCAAAGAAGAAAACTTAATAGAAATAAAGAATACTTAGAACTATGTACAATGAAAATATACATTAAAATTTGTATAATACATTAAACTTTGTGGGATGTAGCACATGGTACTTAAAAAGAGATTTACTTATTTATGTTTTTTCCAACTTTTAAGTTCTGGGGTACATGTGCAGGATGTACAGGTTTGTTACATAGATAAGCATGTGTCATGGTGGTTTGCTGCACAGATCATCCCATTACATAGGTGTTAAGCTCAGCATCCATTAACTATTCTTCCTGATGCTCTCCCTCCTCCTGCACCCACCCTCTGACAGCCTCTAGTGTGTGTTGTTCCCCCCATGTGTCCATGTGTTCTCATCATTTATCTCCTACTTATATGTGAGAACATGCAGTATTTGGTTTTCTGTTCTGCATTAGTTTGCTGAGTATAATGGCTTTCCAGCTCCATTCATGTTCTTGCAAAGGACATGATCTCATTCCTTTTTATGGCTGCATAGTATTCCAGGGTGTATATGTACCACATTTTCTTTATCTAGTCTATCATTAATGGGCATGTAGGTTGATTCCATGTCTTTGCTCTTGTGAATGGTACTGCAGTGAACATATGTGTGCATGTATCTTTATAATAGAATGATTTATATTCCTTTGGGTATATACCCAGTAGTGGGATTGCTGGATCAAATGGTATTTCTGCCTCTTAAGTCTTTGAGGAATCACCACACTGTCTTCCACAATGGTTGAACTAATTTGTACCCCCACCAACAGTGTAAAAGTGTTCCTTTTTCTCCACAACCTCACCAGCATCTGTTGTTTTTTGACTTTTCAATAATTGCCATTCTGACTGGTGTGAGATGGTATCTCATTGTGGTTTTGATTTGCATTTCTCTAATGATCAGTGATGTTGAACATTTTTTCACGTTTGTTGGCCACATGTATGTCTTCTTTTGAGAAGTATCAATTCATGTCCATTGCCCACTTTTTAGTGGGTTTTTTTTTTATTGTAAATGTAAGTTCCTTGTAGATGCCGGATGTTACATCTTTGTCAAATGGATAGATGGCAAAAATTTTCTCCCATTCTGTAGGTTGCCTGTTCATTCTGATGATAGTTTCTTTTGCTATGCAGAATCTCTTTAGTTTAATTAGATCCCATGTCTCAAGTTTTGCTTTTGTTGCAATTACTTTTGGTGTCTTTGTCATGAAATCTTTGCATGTGCCTATGTCCTGAATGGTATTGCCTAGATTTTCTTCTAGGGTTTTTATAGATTTGGGTTTTACATTTAAGTCTTTAATCCATCTCAAGTTGATTTTTGTATATGGTGCAAGGAAGGTGTCCAGGTTCCATTTTCTGCATATGGCTAATGAGTTCTCCCATCACCATTTATTAAATAGGGAATCCTTTTCCCATTGCTTGTTTTTGTCAGGTTTGTCAAAGATCAGATGGTTGTAAGTGTGCAGTCTTATTTCTGAGTTCTGCATTCTGTTCCATTGGTCTATGTGTGTGTTCTTGTACCAGTACCATGCTGGTTTGATTACTGTAGCATTTTAGTACAGTTTGAAGTCAGGTAGCACGATGCCTCCAGCTTTGTTCTTTCTGCTTAGGCTCATCTTGGGTATTCAAGCTCTTTTTTTGTTTCATTTGAATTTTAAAATAGTTTTTGCTATTTCTCTGAAGAATGTCAATAGTAATTTAATGGGAATATCACTGAAATCTATAAATTGCTTTTGGTAGTATGGCCGTTTTCATAATATTGATTCTTCCTATCCATGAGTATGGAATGTCTTTTCATTTGTTTTTATCATCTCTGATTTCTTTGAGCAGTGGTTTTCAGTTCTCCTTAAATAGCTCTTCACTTCCTTTGTTAGCTGTACTCCTAGGTATTTTATCCTTTTTGTGGCAATTGCAAATGGGAGTTCATTCATGATTTGGCTCTCTGCTTGCCTGTTGTTGGTGTATAGGAATGCTAGCAATTTCTGCACATTGATTTTGTATTCTGAGACTTTGCTGAAGTTGCTTATCAGCTTAAGAAGTTTTTGGGCCCGGCATGGTGGCTCATGCCTGTAATCCCAGCACTTTGGGAGGCTGAGGCGGGCAGATCATCTGAGGTTGGGAGTTCAAGATCAGCCTGACCAACATGGAGAAACCCCATCTCTACTTAAAATACAAAATTAGCCAGGCATGGTGGCGCATGCCTGTAATCCCAGCTACTCAGGAGGCTGAGGCAGGAGAATCGCTTGAACCCGGGAGGTGGAGGTTGTAGTGAGCTGAGATCACGCCACTGCACTCCAGCCTGGGCAACAAGAGCAAAACCCCGTCTCAAAAAAAAAAAAATGCTTTTGGGCTGAGACAATGGGTTTTCTAGATAAAGGATCATGTCATCTGCAAAGATAGTTTGACTTCCTCTCTTCCTATTTGAATACCCTTTAATTTTTAAAGAGATATGTATAACCTTCAGTGCTTAATATTTAAAAAGCTTTAAAAAGTTAGTAGCATAAAAGATCAAAATCAAAAGAAACAACACAGAAATAAAAGAAAATTTCAAAACAGAATACTCAGTCGAATAACTAGAATATTAACTATTAACATAAACAAGTTAATCTCTTAACAATTACTTTCAGATTGGCTTTTAAAAAATGAGCAAGAAACCCACTTATATGCTATATACAAAGGAAACATTTAAACCCACGTAAACTTAAAGAAATGCATCAAAATACATCAGGCAACCCCAATCCAAAATAAAAACCATACACTGTTAAAGAACCCAATCACAATTAAAGTATATAATCATGATCATAAATATTTGTGTAGAGAATAACATAGTATCATATATAATAAATATAATGTTAAAATATGAAGACAAATTGGCAGACACACAATTGTCTCTGGACAGTTTAACAAGCCTTTTTTTTTTTTTTTGATTAGGAGTCTTGCTCTGTTGCCCAGGCTGGAGTGCAGTGGTGTGATCTTGGCTCACTGCAACCTCTGCCTCCCAGATTCAAGCGATTCTCCTGCCTCAGCCTCCTGAGTAGCTGGGATTACAGTGCCCTCCACTGCACCCAGTTAATTTTTCTATTTTAGTGGAGATGGGGTTTCACCATGTTGCCCAGGCTGGTCTCAAACTCCTGACCTCAGGTGATCCACCCACCTCAGCCTCCCAAAGTGTTGGAATTTGCAGGCATAAGCTACTGTTCTTGGCCTTAACAAGCCCCTTTAAGCCTCTGATAGATTCATAAGCCCAGAATAAGAATATAGGATATCTATTCATTCAAGATTAATGTTTTATTCTTATCTATTCAAGATAATTTTTATGTACTTAATATCTATTCAATATAATTTTTATGTACTTAATAGGTACATAAAAATTTTCATACACAACCAGAAACTCACTTTCTACCAAAATCTTAATTGGCATATAAAAAAGGGGATTCAAAAATTTCTTGACTAAATTAGATTTTTTTATGTACAAAGACAGAAGAATGACTGTCAATGAATTAAGTGTTTTATTAGTACTAGGAAAAGACCTATAACAATCTCGACCACTTTATTCAGGATTCTTTGGTTGCAAAAGACAGAAATGCAGCACAAATTAGCTCAAGTCAAGAAGAAGGATTTATGGACACTTTCCCAGATTGTGGAGAGATGAGGTGGAGCTGGCTGTAGGGATAAGAGGGCTCTTACCTAAACCTATATCTAAAGCTATAAGACTTCCCCTCATTATTTTTCATTTCCACTCTCCTATCATTCCTTCCACATAGAGTTTCTCTATGGTGGGGGACTTGGCTGTCTTGGGAGCTCCTAGCTAAATTGAGATTTCAGTACCAAGTAGCTAGCAAACTTGCTCTCACAGGAAGTGAAAGGGAGCTGGACATGGGTGTTTAGAGTGTGCCTTTCCCAGGATACTCCTTTTACCTGGTGCACGGCCTTATGCCTCTGCCTGTGAGCAGAGGGTCCCTCACATGGGAAACTTGTTTATACTGGCAGATGCCCTTATGGTTCTTGTCTGACCCTTGCCCGGTGTGTGCTTGCCTGAACATTGCTGTAGGCTAGGAACCTGCCCTTGTGTCCCATTCCCCACCTCCCACCCCTCCCACATCCCAGAAAATCCAGACCTGGGGCAGCCCCTGGTTCTTCAGATAGAAGGCAATCAATTCAATACACCATCATCATAGGAAACAAGTTCAATGATTTCTACTTACAGATCCTGGGCAGAGAGGCTGCAATGAATTGGGAGGGCAGCCCACCATCCTTGGGTCATGGAAAGCAGGAATAAACAGTCAGGTGGAGAGGGAGAGAGAGAGCGAGTGAGAGAGAGAGAGAGAGATTGAGAGGGCATGCGCATGCACTTGGCAACTTGCGGGATATATAAGGGGATAGAGTGTGGCATACTTTAAGTTCATGAGCAGATGCCTGAATGGTCAGTTCAAAAGAAGCAGTGGGAAAAATGGAATGCCCAGTCTGCTGGACAGGAGAGGTGCCTCTAAGTTCTTATCTCTGGTCACTAGCTTGAAGCTTTTGGGTGTGGTATAGAACTCAAAAACTGTGTCATGTGTGACTGAGCCCTGCTACTGGTATGAGAAACTTAAATCTGTATTCCAAATGGATGCTGAGGTAACACAAAATTATAAGGATTCACTAGAGTGGCCTGTGACCCGTCCAGATGCATGCACTATCTATGATTGTAGTGGAGACAGTCACTATGGGTTCATTACCCTGCAGCTGCTTTCTGACACAAGGAATATGGCGTTTTCCAGCCTCTTTTGCAGTTAGTTTGGGGTCCTGTTGTCAGTGAGCTCCGTGGATGAGAAACGAGTCACTTCTGGTTGGAGGGACTTCAGAGCAGGCAGGAGTTGTCATGCTCTCTCCTCCCTTACATGGTGACCCTGCAAGTCCTGTGTCGAGAAGCAAAGCTACAGGGATGCTTGAGTCATGACTTGTGAAGGGGTTGGTCTGGAATGCTGATGGACTTGCTGAGGACTTCATGTAGTGAGGAATGAATTTGGGACATTGTTCAGCATAACCGATGCTTGTCTAAATAAACTGATACTACAGTGACAAGGATATGTTCCCCAACAGCTTGAGAAAATCCTGAAGATGGATTCTGTTGGAACCATGTTGGCTTATCTGTCATCTCTGGACTAATCAATGGGGACAGCAGGATAAGGTAGTATGACTGGCTCAATCTGGATTATGTGTGCACTCCTATGGCTAGAGGATAGGTCTGTTATGGGAAGAGAGGATGGGATTGCACAGACATGGCTACTGCTGGGAGTCATGAAGTTGTCCCAATTTGTGGCTACTTTATTAAACCAAACAAGACAATGCTAGTAATCATAAAAACAGAAGTTATTGAAGATAAATAAAACCAATAAATAAGCTCAAAAATTCTTTTTTTGAAAGAGAAAATAAAATAGATAAACCTCCAGCTTTGTCAAGAAAAGACAAACACAAACACAGATTTAGAAATGAGAAATCAGGAAAAGGATATTGGCCATATCAAATTTGAGCGGCAGCTTTATGCTAATTGTGTTGAAAAACTTTGTAAAATATATGGGCCTTTTTCAGAATGTGGCGACATAATTTTGAAAGTCATTTATAATAATAAATGGAAGAAAATTACTAAGAATATTTTGAAAAAGAGATGGGGGATGACTTTCTTTACTCATTAAAACATAAAATCATAAGTAAATTATACTCACATAGGAATTACTAGGTTTTTTCTTACTGTAGAATATGTCAAATCTAATATATGATTTTTTTTACAAAATATATCTTCTCTTTTAAGCACATCATTTGAATTTGGATTCTATTTTCCACCATACATATAATTTATAATTCACTAAACATATTTTTATATTTAACTGATTTCAGGACTCACTGCTAATCTATTTTTCGATGTTTATAATCATTTTTAAAAGTTATTTTTTGATTTAATCTCAGTTTTCCACAACAGTTATCACCATTTGATATATTATGTGTATTTATTTGGTTTTTTGTTTAATGCTTTGTTTTCAAGATTCATCTACATTGTTGTGCAGAGTAATAGTTTATTCATTTTCGTTAAATGTATACTATTCCATTAAGTAAAGATATTACAATTTATCCATTCTACATAAATGGATGTTTGGGTTATTTCCACTTTTTTGGTGGTCATTACAAATAATGCTTCTATGAACATCACTCTATATGTATATGGGCACACATAAGTATGCATTTCTGTAAGATATACACCTAGAAGTAGAATTGGCAGGTAATAGTTTACAGGTATGTTGAACTGTACTGAAGAATTCAGCTTGGCTTCCAGTGTGGTTGTATTTCATTTTAAAGCAAGCTAGCAGGTGTGTAGTGATATCTCCTTGTGGTTTTAACTTGCCCTGCTCTGATTCCTAATGAGGTTGAGCTCCTTTTCATTTGTTCATTGGCCATTCGAATTTCCTCCTTTGTGAAGTGCCCATTCAGATGTTTAGTCTTGGTCATCTGACTTTCTTACTGACTTAGGAGTCCTTTGCTTATTCTGGATATAATGTATAATACAAAAAAAGCTACTCTGGATATAATGTGTAATGCAAAAATCTACTACTCTGTAGCTCAATGATCTCTTTTGATGAATGTGTTTTTTTTCTTATTTTAATGATAAGTGCTTAAGTCTTTTCTTTAAGGGTTAGTGATATTTATGTCTCTTTAAGAAGTCTTTTATCTAGGACCCCGAGCCAATCAGAAGGTGCTCCAAATATCCAAAACTAAAACAACTTGAGCAACAAAATAAATAATGATAGTATTGGTAGAACAATATATATATATATGAACCAATACAAATAAATAATTGAATAAATAAAAGGGAGGAAAGGACAGTTCTTCCTTATAGAAGAATATTAATTTTAAAATGAAGAAGATATTAGAAAATAAAAAATCACTGTTAGGCAAACACTGCAATAATATTTGTTGTAAGCAGGGTCCCCTAGTGGATGCTAAAATCAGTAGAGGAAAAACAGGATATTTCCTTTGTCGAAGTATTTTCCCCAAATATTTATTAATTGCGAAGGGAAAAATAGTTAACTTTATAGTGGAGGAAGCTGGTAGACACCATCTTAGCCAGATGACCAGAGTTAAGATCACAGGTTTTAAGACATACCATTCACCTCCTGGTACAATGAACTGAAAACAGACTGACATCACTTCTATGTATCTTGTCCAAAATGCATTACCTTAATATAATCATGAGAAATCAATCAGGCAAACCTAAATTGAAAGACTGTGTATGAAACAACTGACTAGTATCTCCAAAAATGCCAAAGTCATGAAAGACAAGGAAAGATTGAGAAATTCTCATAAGTTGGATGACACTAAGGGGACTTAACTAAATGCCATGTCGGACCCTAGACTGGATCTCAGAATAGAGAAAAGACATTTGTGGAAAAACTGGTGAAATTTGAATAAGGTCTATAGTGTGGTTCATGGTATTGTACCAATATTAATTTCCATTTTGATAATTGCACTGCGGCTGTGGATAATGTGAAGATGAAGGAGGCCTGGGGAATGGGTTTAAGAAACTCTCTGCATTATTTTTCTTTCAGCTGTTCTGTAACTGTAAAACTGTTTAAAAATAAAACATTAAAATTTCTGTGTTCTTTATTTCTGAGGTCAGTTTGGTTGGATGAAAAAACTTTGGCTTGTATTTATTTTCTTAAGTATCATAAATTGTTACTCTGTTGTCTTCTATTATATCACATTACTGTCAAAAATAAAATGACAATATGATTTTCTTTCTCCTGTCAGTGACTTGGTCTTTTTGTCTGGATATGCAAAATATGCTTTAAAAAAATTGTTCAAAGTTTGATACAATTACTAGACTACGTCTTGATATTGGCCATTCTAGATAAATTTTCCCAACACTTTTAAACACAGAATTTTAAATTTTCCCAACTCCTTTAAACATGGAATTTCAAATTTTGAAATTTACTTTTTCAGTGAAGTTTTCTCCAACCTTGTATTAAAAAAATCCTAGCATTCAGAAAAATTGAAAGAATGTTAAAGTGGACATCTATATATGCTTCACCTATATTTGCTAATTGCTAACATTATACTACATTTGTTCTATATCTCTGTCTATACGTGTATGTATATTGTTTACTTGTTTATGTTTGGCAAGAATTTTGAGTTTCTGATGTGAGGATACCTCATCCTTAAATATTTCACCATAGGTCTTCTAAAATGAGGACATTCACCTATTATTAGCACAACATAATTATTACACTAACATTGATAAAGTACTGTTATTTAAGTTATATTTACATTTTCTGAATTCTTTCAACAATGTTCTTAATAGCTTTTTCTTCAATCTAGGTTCCAATAAAAGATCACACATTGCATTTTGTTTTCACATTTCTTACCTCGTATTTTTATTTTATTTAAAAAATTTATATAGCTTTAGGGGCCCAGGGGATTTTTGGGTATGTGGATAAATTGTATAGTGCTGAAGTCTGGGCTTTTAGTGTACCCATTATCTAACTTGTGTACCTTGTACTCAATTTTAAGTCTTTGATTTAGAGCAGTTCCTACAGCAATTATACAAGGTTCAACCATCGAAGGGACTCACAAGACCTCATAGGGCATACTCTTATAGAGCTTTAGGAAAGTAGAGGATACAGTACAGCAGGAGAAAGAAGGCACAAACATCAAAGAGGTCCAAGCTTCCAGGCACAACTCACAGGGTTCTTGGTCACATTGTGTGTGCTTCTTCAGGTCATAAATTACCAAGACCCACACAAGGAACCTGGTCTCATATGCCACAGTTTATCCCATGGGAGTCTTTTATAACCCTGAGATCATACAGCCAAAACCAGCCTACAGGAGTCTCAGGAGTCATCCGATGTCAGTTTGCCATTATTACAAATATTTGTTGTGATCACTCATCTGCCATATTTCCTCATTGTAAAGTACTTTTTCCCTATTTGTAATAAATTACAACTGAGCAATGATACCTAGAGTCTATGTGAATATCTTGTTTCCCAACACATTTTCACCCAAGAGATTTCACATTCATCGATGGTCCTCATGTGAACCAGTTATTATAAGGTGGATGCGAAATGGTGTTTTTAGAGTTATGTTATTCTTTCTACATTTAATAGTTTGAATTATTTTGTAAAGAAGAGCCTTTTATTTTCCTTCTTTCTCCCCACTTCCCCCACCTTTTGAGGGTCCTATGGATTTATTGGAGTTATTAGTATTTTTAAAATTAAATAAAATTAAACATATTATAAGTTATTAGTATTACCCTTTATGATGTTCAAATTCTCCCAATTTCTACCTATGGAAGCCCCTTTAAGCTAACTCCTGAGTCCTGCCAACATATCCGCATTCATTTTTTTTGTGTTTTTCTTACTTTATAGTACAACAAGCCATTCTGTTCTCCTTGCACCAGGCCTGAAAGGTTGTTTCTTCAAGGATCCCTGAGATTAGAATCCAAGATCTGGGTAAATAGGTGTGCTCATTGCCCCTGGGGTGTCATTACTTCTAGACCCGTTCAGTGGACAAATCTAGGAAATGTATCTTTTAAAATTAAGTACTGTAGTGAATGCTGTGGTGCTCCATCAAGATACTTTCTTCATGCCTCCTTTTTAAGTTATTAACTGTGAACCTGTATGTCTCTACCACTAAATTATAATAAGGTGCACAAAAGCATGAGTTACATCTTGTTTATGCTTATAATTGTTAATATCCTGGATAATTGCTGGGCACATAGAAGGATATCTGCTAAGTTGGAAAGACTCTTTTCTCCTGTTCAGTCTTCATCAGTGGGAGTTAGCTAATGTCTATATGGTGACCTTTGTTGCAAAGTGAATTTGCTGATGATGTGAAATGGAAGCAATTAGGGCACTTTAATTTTCTTATTTTTGCTAAAGTGGTCCACGGACAAAAAATATTTGAGGGCTATCACTGATTTAATCATTTGCATTTGTGAAAAAAGAATTATGAATAAGGTCCATATAAAGAGGTTTAAATGAGTAAGACTAACAGTTCTTAATAGTCAGTGGTTATTATTCTGGGGCCATAAAATACATCCAATATTTTGTTTATACCAATATCCTCTATCTCAATTGGCACAATCAAATTTAAGTAAAGATTGAGCAAATTTTCAGTATATTTGATTCCTTAAGTAATCATAGTCTAGAAAGCCAGATATTAATAGCCACCATTTATAAGCATTTACCAATTAATTAATGCAATTGAGTTAGCAGATTTCACAGACTGATAGATAGATCATTTATTCATCCCAAGACATTTGCAAGGCAAATAGTAGTATCCCTGCTTTTACAGTGCAGCATGTATAAGCAAGATAGTTAAGTAAAATGCAGATGACCCCATAAGTTGTAGAAAGAGGATTTAAAGTCAGGTCTGTCTGAACCTAAGCCCTACTCTTTTCACTATGGAACATGGTGTATTTGAGAAACTCAAGTGTACAGAATATATAAAATGTCTGAAGGTCTCAATGACTCACAGGGACCAGTCTGTACTGGATGAGTTAAAGAGCTGTTTCCTGAAGCTGCATCCCTCTGTACGTGGCACAGCATCCCCCTATCACCCAGTGCTGTGAATTTTAGGAAAGAGGACATTCCCTACTCAAGGTCTCCCTGCAGCTTGACCTTCCAGAAGCCCCATGCTTTGCCCCTTCTGCGGAAGGCCTGATATTTCCCTTCTCACTTTCTGACACTGGCAGGTTCTTTTTGTGGAAGGCACCTATGCTGGGGTGGAGCACACATGGGGCTCCACCTCAAGTAATGGTACTGATTGGGTGAGTGCTTGGGTCCTGACTGTTTCCGTAACATGAGCTCTGGGAGAAGGAAGTTGGATTTGGATAATCCTGTCCTAGTTTTTGAGATCAGCATTTCACCTCAATATAGTAGTTCCCCTTATCTGTGGGGGGTAAATTCCAAGGCTCCCAGTGGATTCCTGAATCTGCGGATTGTACTGAACCCTATATATACTATGTTTCTTTCCTTGCACACATATCTATGATAACATTTAATTTATAAATTAAGCAAAGTAAGAGATTAACAAAATAATAAAATAGAACAATTTTAGCAATATACTGTAATAAAAGTTATGTGACTGTGGTCTCTCTTTCAAAATATCTTACTGTACTGTACTGTACCATAGGAAACTGAGATAGAGGAAAGCCAAACTGTGGATAAGGGAGGACTACTGTACTTCCATGTATTTAAAAAAGAAATCAGCTTTATTGAAGATTAATTTACATACTTCCTTATATTTTGGCAGGTTTCATTTCCCTCCTTTTTTCCTGATTATCGTTATACTATATATTTATTGTAAAAATGCAAATAATTCAGAAATATAAGACAAAGTATAAAGTTTTAAAATTCTTTAAAAATCACTATTTGTTAGGTACTTACTATGTCCCATGTACTTGACATGTATATCCTCATTGATTTCTTGCAACAACTCTATGAATGGAAATTATCATTCCTATTTTGTAGGATTTTTTAGGATTCTTCTAATCATTGCATTGGGTTGCACTGAACACTTGCTTAGCTGACCTGCGAGCTTTCTCACTTTGACTCTGTCCATTGGGGTCTTTTCTCCACATGATCTTTATTAGAACCTTTTTCCCCTCTTTGACTTCAGTTGTATCTCTTTTTTAAAGACATGTATGGTGAGGTACTCACTAGCTAATAAGCTTTATAAGGGCAAGAAGTAATATTGAGGCTGGGTGCAGTGGCTCATGCCTGTAATCCCAGCACTTTGGGAGACTGAGGTAGGCAGATCACTTGAGGTCAGGAGTTTGAGACCAGCCTGGCCAACATGGTGAAACCCCGTCTCTACTAAAAATACAAAAATTAGCAGGACGCGGTGGTGGGTGCCTGTAATCCCACCTACTCGGGAGGCTGAGGCAGGAGAATCACTTGAACCCGGGAGGTGAAGGTTGCAGTGAGCTGAGAGTTGAGATCACACCACTGTACTCCAGCCTGGACGACAGAGTGAGACTCTGTCTAAAAAAAAAAAAAAAAAGTAATATTTACTTACATAGCTGCTGTGCCTACATAAGATTTTAATGAGCACAAAATGTGACATGGAGTTGTTAAGTGGTAAATCTTTATTGAATGAATGAATTAATGATTTTAGCTGGCAGCCTCTCTTTATGCATTCTTATTTGGTCTTATTAAAAAATATATAGTTCATTTGAAATCGACAATGTACACTGTTCCCCTGCTGAATTCAAGTCATGAGTTTCATACTAGTGATTGTTTACATAATAATTTACTAAAAATAGTAAGAGTTTAGGATTTTTTTATGTGCTCTTTGAAGAAGCCAAGTGTGTTTTTTTTTATGTATTAATGTTGATTTGTCCATCCTACTCTGTTTTTACCATTTCATGCGGGCACTTTCTCTCTTGCACAGTTTAAAGCTTTCTTGCTCTCTTCAGGAGTATATTGCCAAAAATTCCTTATCAGTTCTCGTTAGACACCCTCTGCCTTATACTGGTAGTCATCATGTTGGCATTGTAAAATGTAGCTTAAAAGTCCAATCCAGTTGTTCACTTATTCCAACCTCTTTTTTCTTCCACAGTCAGAACCTTCATGGGGGAAAAAGAGTTGAAAACACCCCCTGAATCTCATTTGCTTTCCTCTTCAGGTCCCCTGGGGCTGTACTCCAGGTTTCCCTGGCTTTGCATTTGTTCTCTATGAAATTATGTAAGCAGGAACAGCCCCAGGTGCTTGGAATGCTTGGTGGCTTCCTTCATGAGTGGGTTTACACATGGTGACAGAAGAGGGCAGCTGCTGGGGCAGCAATTTTTGTCTCTCCAGGGTCTCCACATGGACACCTTGTTTCTCCTTTGGATCTTCATTGGCCCTGCAGTGAGTCAAACTTGCTAAACCCTGTGCTTCCCTCTGCCCCAGCCACAATCTCAGATGGAGCCTGACTTCAAATCTCTCACTGATTGGTGATTTGACCTTGAAGTTGGTAGACCTTGTTTGATCACCTGGGAAATTTAAGTTACTTCAGAGAGAGAATCAGTGAATTGTGAGTTGTGGGATCACAAGTCTAAAAAAAAAAAGCAGCTACAGGAATTAATTATGCTAGTGTTTCTCCACCCATTTTGTTGATGAAAGAGCTTCCACATCATTGCCTGTCAGTCTAAGCATTGAGATAAAAGACTCTCCCTTTGAAAATAGTCATATGAAAGTCTGGGAACCAGTATCAATATTTATTAGGGGGCACACACCCATCCTGTCCTGTTGTATCACAGATTTATAGCACAACCGTTTATCCTGGACTCCCTAAGCTCTTTCAAGGATTGTGTTAAAATTAAACCTGTCAGCTGTTCCTTGGGAGGATAACAAACTTTTAGGCATTCCTGTAGCTGACTTGCCTGCAAATGTATGGAAGTAGTTTCTTTAAAAAAATCTCTACTTAGCAAAACATTTCTTCTTTCATTTCTTTTATTTCCTCTTCCCCTGTGGTTCCTGGTGATTGATATTTGAATGTAGAGTTCCTCTGGGAAAGCCTGACTTATTCTTCTGCAACTACATAGGTTGAAAGAGGAGGAGATGTATGTTGCCCATTGTGTGAAGGGAAAAACAGAAAGATTAGCAATCTCTAGAAGCTGTACCAGGAGGCATAATAAATGTACAACTGTGAAAGAAAGAAAAAATAAGCTTTCTTTTAAAAATATTAATTTTGGAGAAAGATTACATCAATCAGGAACATTAACAGAAGCTCAACATCCAATGCGAGGAACAAAAACTGATTTGATGATCCATGTGAACTGAAATTAGTGTCAGGGTGGATTTAGAAAGAACTAGCACGAGCCGGGCATGGTGGCTCATGCCTGTAATCCCAGCACTTTGGGAAGCCGAGACAGGCAGATCACCTGAGGTCAGGAGTTTGAGACCAGCCTGGCCAAAACGGTGAAACCCTGTCTCTACTAAAAATGCAAAAATTAGCCAGGTGTGTCAGGCACCTGTAATCCCAGCTACACAGGAGGCTGAGGCAGGAGAATTGCTTGAACCTGGGAGGTAGAGGTTGCAGTGAGCAGAGATCACGCCACTGCACTTCAGCCTGGGCAACAGAGTGAGACTTTGTCTCAAAAAAAAAAAAAAAGAAAGAAAGAAAGAACTATTATCGTGACTTCTTCCTGAAGGGAAATGCAAGCATTAGTCAACAGCCAAGTGTGTTGAGCTGTATACAAGTCATAATTCTCACTTTGGAATCTCCTAGAATTTTCTGGGAATAAGCATATAAGGTGTTCTTTGTTGAATGAGCTATTGAGTGAGTGAATGAATGGAGTGAACAGAAGAAGGTTGATGATACATCTCTAACCTGGTCAGACTGCCCCTGGAATATTGTGCTCAACCAAAGGACCACTTAGATGGTGAACAGTCTGGGCACTATGTTCTGTGGGAATTTTGAAGAAATAGGAGAACATTGGTTTTGAGAAGGGACATTTAAGGCTGTGGAGGTACCTCATGGCTACATTCAGATATTTAAAGCCTTAATAGATTAAACAAAGACTGAGCATAAACTCAGGGTTGGGCACCATGCATGATGCTGGGGCCACGTAGAGAAGAATATGAATATGTCTCTGCCTTCTGGACACTTTTCATGCTGATTCTACTCACTTCTAAGCAGCAAATTAGGAATAATGGTGGCAGGTATAAGAGAGGAAGATTTCAGTTTAATGAAAGAGGACCTGTCCTAAATTGGAAGGGGCTGCTTAGGAGTCTTTAGCATAGGAGAACCATGAGACTTTAGCTGCTCATGAAAGTTATCACGATAAGGGAACTTAGAGGTCACATTGCGAGTATTCAGGAAAGACTGGATGATCCCTTGTTTGGGCTGTGCTTGGATGGAATTCTCAGTTCCCTTTCTCTTCTCACGAATATGTGTTTCTGAATCATAAGGTTTGGGAAAATAAAAGAGCACAGAATAGCCAAGTAATAAAGGATTCATAGTTTGAGTCAATTAAAGCATAAATAATAATTGTTAATTTTTCGAGAGCTTACCAAGTGCTTGAGATGTTGGGCAGTATCTATCCTATGCAGTGCTACTATTTTATCTCCTTTTCACACCTGAGAAAACTGAGCTAAAGTAACTCGCCCAAAGTGACACAGCAGATACACTGCCATGTGACCGGAGGCTCATGCTCTACCCTCCAAGCTGTGCTGCCTTGCTCACCCACACTTTGCTTCATTTCTTAACTGAAACCTGCACTTGAGTGCCTTTCAGGAATGACACCTGCAAGGATTCTTGGGACTGTATTTAATTTGCTTCAACGTGCATAAGCTCATGTGAATGCACACCAAAAGCGATCAAACTGTGGGAATGTGAGTCACTGTGGAAAATTGTTTAGAGCAAGAATTTTTAACGAGAGGTCTATGTCTGCATTTATGTGTATGTGCATGCGTGTGCATGGATGTGGGGACTTGCACACGTGACAGTCTACGAAGAGATTCTGTATCTTTAATTAGGTTCTCAAAGGAATGACTGATAGCCTCACAACAGTGTAAGAAATACTGACTTACGGTCTTCTCTAGCTTTTGTGCAGCAAAGAGGGTCTGCCCATATATAAACTTTCATTCAGAATGGGAATCAGCTAGTTTAAAATGAAACGAAACAAACCAGCAGTTGAGGTTATTAAACCGATTCATTCTGATTGTAAAAGAGACATCTAGATGTAACCTTTTGGGACTCACATTACTAGGTGTTTCAGATCCTGTGTGAGGAGGCATTTAATGGATGCTTCTTTTCCCTAAAGGAAGTTTGGAAATGCAGGAAGAGCACCAGCACTCACTTGGATGGGAGAAATGAGGATTACTCACTGGCTTTCCTTAAGCACCCCTCCCCTAGGCTTTTGCAATATTCAACATAGGAGTCTCTGAGTGATCATTTTCTTCCCACATCACTGCATTTTTCCTGCCTTCAGTCTTTGCCTAACATCATCAAGTATTGCATGCCAGCAGAAACAGGCAACAAAATAGAAACCATGTAGATCAAAAGCAGTCAGATCTCCAAGTAGAAAAATTCATCTCCGTTTCTGAGCATCCAAAGATGCTTTCACCATTCTTGCTGAATGCTTTGATGCCAGATAACTGCAGGAGCATGAAACTCTCCTTGCATAATATCCACATACTCATTTGAGCTGTTGAGATGGTTCTTTGGCAGAAAAAAACTTTTGCAGAGGCTACTGGGAGAAGAGAGCACTTAATTTTATTAACTAGTATTATATTATGCATTTAATGATTACATTTCCATATTTCTATTAACACTACATAAAATACCAACACCATTTTGCCTTTTTATTAACAGTCCATTCTCTTGCAAGAAACCAACCAGAAAAAAGAAATAAAATCAGGTTCTTTCAACCAATGAAAAAGATTACTTCCATTTGGAATCAGCCTTCTTTTTCCATGCTTAATTCTCACATCCACTCTGGAAGGATGTTCTCTTGCCTAAGTACTCATCACCACACTACATTAACTTACTGAAATCTCACTTATGTAACCTGCTTGGGATTCCCAGTATAGCTTTTGCAAATCGAGGTTTCTTAGTTGTTATCAACAATAGTTCTTGATTTGTTAGCCATGAGGCTGTTGGTCAGTACAGACTAGTTTTGTTATTTATCTCAGGGTAGAATAATATAGCTGATATATGTACAGTTTATCACAGTTTATAAACTGTCTTCATATTTGGATCTCTTCTGATCTTATTAAACATATTTGCTCAGAAAATAGCAAAACATTGCATTAGGTGATAGTCTTGCAAAAATATGCAGAAAGTGACCAGATGAATCTATCCTCACCGGCGCAAGGTAGTTAAACAGCATATGTTTCTGAGTCCCTCCCTTAATTCATGCCTGGACACACCTTGTGAAAGACAGAGAGGCTGATGGAGTTCATTTCCATCATCAGCTTTTAAACACCATGAGAAACCCTTGTAGGGAGAGGTGAAGGAGTTTAGGCCCTGGTGAGAGGGGATGGACAGTTGCAATGGCTGCGGGGATGGGAGAGGCCAGGACCCACAGAGGGCAGGGCCTTTGGGGAGATTCTGTCCTGACGGTTGCCCTGCATAGACCTTTGTTTGCCCTTCCTCTACTGTAATCTGATGGGATTTTTCTTAACAATGGCATCTTCTGATTGCGTAGGCTTTATTCCAGAAATGCAAAGTGACAAAGGAAATAGCAAGTGCAGAAACCTTGTGATGGAATGGTGTTGACATGCTGGAGAATTTGCCAGGGGTCAGGGTGGCTTGGAAGAGAGTGAATGGGAAGGATGGTAGGAATGGGAGGAAATGAGGGCATAGCAGTGATCAAGGGGGCAGATTTTGTAGAGGATCACTCATTCTTGGTGTGGCTCGGAAAACACTGGTGAGTTTCAAGCAGAAGAGTCACATGTATCGGACATATATTCTAGCAGAAACATTCTGGCTTCTGTGTGGAAAACGGACTGAAACAGAACAGGGGGAAGCAAAGCAATGTTAGAGACTACTGCTGTAGCTCTGGAATGTTAGAAAGGTGACTCACCATGGTGGTCCATGAGGTGGTGTAGTGTAGTTGGCCCAGGACATGCTTTCAGAGTGGAGCTGACAGGGTTTGCTAATAGATTGGGTAAAGAGTGTGAGGACAGGAGAGGAATCAAAGATGCTCAAAGATTTTTGTCAAGGACAACTGGAAACGTGGAGGTGCCATTAACTGAACTGAGGAGCAAAGGGAATGAGCAGCTTGTGGAGGAAAATCAAGAATTTGATTGTGGGCATAGTCAGTGTGAGATGCCAGATGTTCCAATGGGACATTGAGTTAGCAGTTGGCTGTAAGCGTCTGGAGTTTGGGGGAGAGGTCAGGGCAGTACACATATATTTGAGGGTGTTAACATGGATATGGTATTAAAAGCCAGGGGAGGCCGGTCATAGTGGCTCACGCCTGTAATCCCAGCACTTTGGGAGGCCGAGGCGGGTGGATCATGAGGTAAAGAGATTGAGACCATCCTGGCCAACATGGTGAAACCCCATCTCTACTAAAAATACAAAAATTAGCTGGGTGTGGTGGCAGGCGCCTGTAGTGCCAGCTACTCAGGAGGCTGAGGCAGAATCGCTTGAACCCAGGAGGCAGAGGTTGTAGTGAGGCAAGGTCATGCCATTGCACTCCAGCCTGGTGACAAAGCCAGATTCCGTCTCAAAAAAAAACAACAACAACAAAAAAAACAAAAACAAAAGTCCCAGGGAGTGTACAAAAGCACCTACGCTCCTGTGTATTAATGGTGAAGAGTAGGGCTCCACTCCTATGGGAGATCTCTGGTGTTTCCCCCATTTAGGGTCAGAAAAAGGAGGAGGAACTATCAAAGGAGACTGGGAAGAAGTGGCTACTGATACAAGAAATAACATGTAGTTCTATGGAAACAAAACAAGAAAGTATTTGTTTTCAACAACAAAGAAATGGAGGCAACAATAACTTTGACAAATGCCATTGAGAGGTTACTTAGGATGAGTGCAGAGGATAGACATTTGGATTCAGGAACATGATCGTTGGCAACCTGATGAGGGCAATTTGGTAGAACTTAATAAAATTAGGTATGCCTATGCGGTGTGGCCCAGCAATTCTACTTCTGTGTATATAACCCAGAGAAACTCTTGCAGAGTCACATGAAGATGTTTATTAGGATTTTTACCGTAACAAAGCTTATGGGAACAAGGACTTGGAAGAGGTCTAGCAACAGGAAAATGGGTGAAGTATGCTTTATGCACAGGGTAGAATACTATGCAGCAGTCAGAAATAATGGACTCAATTATAGACAACACTTTGGATAGATTTTTAAAATAATATTGAGTGAAAATAACGAAAAAGTTTTAAAAAGAAACATTTATAGCATGTTACTACTATTGTACACATTTTTAAATGATAAAGTCAAAAACACTAATATTCTGTAGAATGTGAGGAAGGTGAGTTGGAAGGATGGGGCTTGAATAGACCAGAGTGGGTGCATGTGGGGTAAGGATCATGGGGCTGGAGGGACTGAAGGAAACGTGGAAAACATCAAACCAAACCCGACCAAAGAGGTGCCTCTCCTGGACCAATGGTTCATTGCCATGAGTTTAAGGAGTATGTGAACTCAATTCTATCCACCTGAGGCTTTAACTCCCATCCTCACAAGAAAAAACAAGCTAAGCAGCCAAGGGGCAGAGTGAGAGGCGGGCAGTCTGTCCCAGACTCACTCCCTCCCCAGGCCTCCCCATCTCCATCACCTGCTTCCCAACCTCCTTCTCTTCAGGACCAACTTGATCTTTCCAAAAGCCCTTCTAAGGGATACAAAAGGCACTTAGATAGAAGGAGAAGTCCCAGCCTACGATCGTACAGTAGATAGTTGAAAATTTATTATATATTTCAGAATAGCTAGAAGAGAAGAATTTGAATGTTTTCAACACACAGAAAAGATAAATGTGTGAGGTGATGGATATCCCAATTGCCCTGATTTGATCATTACACATTGTATACAGATATCAAAGTATCACATATACCCCCCCAGATATGTACAGCTATTCCACAAATAAATAAATAAATAAATAAAAAGTACTTCTGGTCAACCACCCCTGCAGGCTGTGTCTCTTCACCTTTGACAATGTAGGGTTTCCTTAAATGACCTCCAGAGGGAGTTTCTCTCTCTCTCTTTCTAGGCCCCAGAACACACTCCGGATACTGTATTTGTACTGTCAGTCTTTGTCACAGTGTATGTGATTAATTTTTTTACACTTCGCCGCAGTGTATGTGTTTACATGTCTATTGGCCTGTTTTAAGGCAGCCCCAGAGGTTTCAGATCCCATTTAGGAATTTTCTCAGGGATTCTTCTAACATTTCTCCACGAATTGGGAACTGCATATATCGTTTATCCTTCAGCTTTTTTGTACAAGCCTGGGCTCATTTGTAGGCATAATTGAATTTCAGATTTATGGAGTGACTAATTCAAAATATGTTCCTCAGATGGACAGATTAGTAACATTGTAGATAAATGACATTATATCTTTCTTTTAAAAACCTTTATACTATTGTGTTCAATATCTTTTGAGAAGTTATTTCTGAGGGGGAAGAGACAAATTAGCCATACAATGGAAGTCAAAGATAATTTACATAGAGACTCTGCCCTCAAGAAATAGAACCTAACTACCCACTGTTTAGCTGTGGGCTGTACAGAGTGGGTTGCGGAAAAGGATTTCTCTGTGATGGAGAGATTTGATAAACACTACCCTATCCAGGTTGTCAAGGTTAATATCAGCAGTCACAAATTATGTTGATAGTATATCAATATAATGTGATGAAAATGATACTTTATTGCTATGATCTTCCTCCCCCAAACCCATAACCACGAGGAAAATATCAGACAAATTCTGATAGTGGAGCATCCTACAAAATACTTGACGACTACTTCTCAAAGCTGTCAAAGTCATCAAAAACAAGGAAAGCCTGAGAAATTGTTAAAACAAAGAGGGACCATAATAACTGAATGTAATGTCGTGTCCTGGAGGGGATCCTGGAACTGAAAAAGGATATGAAGTGAAAACTAGGGAAATATAAATAAACCATGCAATTGAGTTAATAATAGTCTATCAGTATCAGTTTATTAATTATAACAAATGTACCAATGGGGAAAATTGGGTGTGGGCTGTATGGGAACCCTGTACTATACTGTAAATTGTTCCATATATCTAAAACTGTTCTAAAAAGAAAGTCTATTTAAAATGAAATGCAGATTTCCTTCTTAATGTGATTGCTGATATTCTAAGAGTGATGGCTTATGTGCTTTCTATTATTGTCAACATTGTTGGCCCAGGGAGCAAGCCACAGGCCACCTGCACCATCCCTATGTCAAAGTAGTAAGTTCACGTGTGATGACTATGATCACTCATCTATAACACTCACACAGCCTAAAAGAGAGTTAAGCAGTCAGTGCTTAGGAGAAAGGTCAAGAAGTTGACTAATAGTTTTTTTTTGACAATCCTTTACAGTGGCCAAGAGTAAGAAAAGAGAGAGAAGTGAGTTTTAAGACTCTTGAAGTAATGGCCATTCATTATGTGGTGAAACTTTAGTATCTCCATTGCATTCAAATATATTTTATACATGTATCATATATACATATATAATTTGTATACATATGTTTATAATTAAATGTCCTGGGTCATGAGAAATAAAAGCACCTAATTTTAGTTAAAACAAAAACAAAGTATACATGGTAACATTCGGTCCTTGGAGGTTCCAGAGCTAGAACTGTTCGATAAGAAGAGCAAATGTGACTGTGGAGGGCAATGGTAGTAATTAATCAAAGGACTGTACCTGGAGCAGTAGCTGGGCTGAATCTCCAGCTTCACTCCTGCAAGCCCTGTGTTTACAGAGAGCTTGGCTGCAGTGGTTTTGGCCCCAGGCAAAAACTAAAAACCTGGTGGAAGAGCGTGGATGATGAGAAATTGGTTAATGCCCCTTAACCAACTGGGTAATGTTAATACTCATTAACATTAACAATGTACATTATTCAGGTGATGGATACCCTAAAAGTCCTGACTTGACCACTATGCATGTAACAAAATTGCACATGTACCCCATAAATTTGCACAAATAATAATAAAAAAACTAAAAACCTGCTCTCAACTGAAATAAAATTATTTGTGTAGGGAGGACATTGACTTCTACTGTGGGAATTGGACTTCTGTTTTGTCTCGAGCAGAGAGAAGGTAGAGGCAGGGATGGCCTGGTCTAACCTACCCAACCCACTTAACAACCTTACATGGAGAAGAGTTGGCCACTGGATATAGGCTGTCCATGTGCACAGAGGTCCCATGCAGAGGACACGTCTGTTAGGAAAATATATCTTCCTGAGACCCAAAGTAATCTATCTCAGTCACCAATCCAGTCCTTTATTTATGAATGTGAAAAAACAAGCATCGTCAAGTTTTGTTGAGAAAAACTTGTAACATAAAAAAGAAGGACCAAGAGAAACAAATAGAACAAACTATAAGAGAAAGCATGCATGTAATTTAGGAAGCTTTAAAGAAAAAACTTTGAAAATTATGATTATAGTTCTTAAAAAGGATTATAATAAAAACCTAAGCAAAAACCAAACAACAAACAAACAGTAACAACAAATAACCCAAAATAAGCTGCTATGAGTAAGAATCAGGATACGAAAGAACTATTGAAAACTAGAGGCATGACTTGTTAAGTAAAACACTTCATAGATAGGTTTGAAAATAGAACTGAAACAGTCTCTCAGAACATAGAACAATGGCATAAGATGAAAAACATGAGATAAAAGGAGACAGTGAATCAATCCATGAGATTCAACATTCATTTAATATCAGGTACAGAGACAAGAGAAAAAGTGGAATGCTAAGATTTTTCAGAGGAATAACAAGAAAATATTTCTCAAAATTCAGAAAGACATGAGCCTTCATGGTTCCCTTAGAACACAATCAGATGTGAGAAAATAAGATAGTGAAAGTTTAGAACACCAGGGATAAAATGCGATACAGACCCTAAAAGTTTCAAAGGAGAAAAAACAAAACAGTTCTTCAAAGGAACGAGAATCAAACTGGCACCAAATATCTCATTAGTAGTACTGATGCTCCAAGAAAATGGGAACTTTATTCAAAATACTGAGAGAAAACGACTTTAATCTTAGAATTTCATACCCAATCAAACTACCAATCAAAAATGAAAGCTGAAATAAGGCATTCCTAGATAGATAAGGATTAGGAATAATTGCTTCTCATAGGCCTTTCATATAAATTTGCCTGAAGTAAAAATAAAGGAGCAAACAGACAAAAATAGAGAAAGGGACATACCTAGTGAAAGAAATCCAAGCAGGGGGGGAGTTGTGCAGAAGGCAGAGGGTCCAGGAAGGAGATCTCTTGGTAAATGATGCAAAAGACAGCATAAATGAGAGAAGAGAGAAACCCAAGAAAAAGGCTCATTATACACGAATAAAGAGAATGGCCATGAGAAACTCTAAGATGAATTAAAAGTTGCTGCAAATGTATAATCCAAACATTAAGCAAACAAAAATTGGCAGGATTATAAGCAAGCAATGGAGAGAAGAATAAAAGAAAGAAGGAAGGAAGGCAAAAAAAAAAAAAAAAAAGGAAAAAAAGCAGAAAGGCAGAAACAAGGCAGAGACAAAGAAAGAATCCATTTAATCTTGCTCCACAAGTATTCTCTATTGAATGTCCAGAAGTTAGGACATTGAGTCTACAGAAAATGTGATGCAACTCTATGTTGGACAGCTATAAATAATATTTAAATTTAAATGCAACTTAAAAATTATCAACTTTTAGAGCCCACTTATGAACAAAGAATAGATGATTTGTTTGCAGATGCAGAAATCAATGTAAATGGTAATGAAATTAACAATGGTCAAGTACAAGTTACATACAGGGTAGAAGGTGAAAGGAGAGGGTGTTAGAAAGAATGAGAAGTGTACTAATATCTTCTTTGCATTTAGAAGGAAGTTAAGATACTGACTTAGGTTGATAGAACAAAAATAGTCATGATGTTGGATGGAGGCCAAGTTATTATCCCTTTTTCTTTCTTGAAGCCTCAGTGAAATGGTCATGTAGGAATAATCCCACAATAGCAAAGAGAAAAAAGGGCGATTAATAGCAAATAGTGCTTTCAGTGAATTTGTGTGTAATGAAAAAGTGGAAGCCCAATGATAGTTAAAATAGAGCAGGAAATCTGTAGCCTGGACTATCCAGAGGTGCCCATACCACCAGAGAGCATCACTCTGCTCTCTGGACCGAAACCCAGAGGGCCTTCAGGATTAGGAGCTGATGTTGGTGTGAGTGAGAAGGAAAGCTGGAAATGCTGGTGGGGAGAGGGATGCAGTTAGTTGAAAGCCTGTCTAGCAGTTTCTCAGTGGAGAAACTATTGGCATTTTATACTGTACCAGTTTTCATTAAATGGAACAGTCCTGTGTGTTACAATTTGAGATCCCTGGACCCTCCCATTAAATACTAGCACCAATGATTTTCTAGTTGACTAAAATGTGCCCCTTTTTCCAAATGAAAATTATTACTACCTCCATTTAAGAAGCACTGGATAGAATTTGTGTACTGCTCCTGCCCCCTCCACCTTACCTTTTCCTTTCCGCACAGAGGGCAAGCAGCCTTGGTTTTTACCCCCAAGCCTATTCTGGGCAGTGCATCTATTTCACCTAAAGAAATTGGATAAGGTTTCTGGAGAGAATTAGGGCTACGGGGTAGATGACAGTGACAGCCCCACCCATATGTACAAAACTAGTCAGCTTTTCTTTTTTTTTTTTTTTAACTTTTATTTTAGGTTCAGGGGTATGTGTGCAGATTTGTTATACAGGTAAATTATGTGTCTTGGAGGTTTGGTGTACAGATTATTTTCTTGCCTGGGTAATAAGCATAGTACTGAATAGACAGTTTTTCAATCCTCACCTTCCTCTTATCCTCCACCCTCAAGTAGGCCACAGTATCTGTTGTATTCTTGTTTGTGTCCATATGTGCTCAACGTTAGCTCCCACTTATAAGTGACAACATGCAGTATTTGGTTTTTTGTTCATATGTTAGTTTACTTAGGATAATGGCCTCTAGCTTCCTCCATGTTGCTGCAAAGGACACGGTTTTGTTATTTTTTATGACTGTAGTATTCCCTGGTGTATATGTACCATATTTTCTTTATCTAGTCTATCACTGGTGAGCATTTAAGTTGATTCCATGTCTTTGCTGTTGTGAATAGTGCTGCAGTGAACACACATATATGGAATATAAATATGAATTATTTATATTCCATATATATATACACACCACACACATATATAAATATATATATACACACACATATAAAAATATATAAATATATATATATATATATATATACACACACCCAATATTGGGATTGCTAGGTCAAATGGTACTTCCAAGTTCTTTGAGAAATCACTAGCTGTTTTACACAATGACTGAACTAATTTACACTTCCACCAGCAGTGTATAAGCATTCAATTTCTCCTCAACCTTCCCAAAATCTGTTATTTTTTGACCTTTTGGTAATAGCCATTTGACTTTTTAGTAATACCCATTGGTGTAAATGGTATCTCATTGTGGTTTAGATTTGCATTTCTCTACTGATTAGTGGTGTCGAGCATTTTTTTCATATGCTTGTTGGCCGTGTGTATTTCTTATTTTGAAAAATATCTGCTCATGCCCTTTGCCTACTTTTTAATGGGGTTGTTTATTTTTTGCTTGTTAGTTTGTTTAAAGTTCCTTATAAATTCTGGAAATTAGACCTTTTTCAGATGCATAGTTTGCAAATATTTTCTTCCATTCCATAAGTTGTCTGTTTACTCTGTTGATAGTTTCTTTTGCTGTGCAGAAGCTTTTTCATTTAATTAGATCCCATTTGTCAATTTTGGGTTTTGTTCAATTGCTTTTGGCATCTTTGTCATGAAATGTTTGTCTGGCCCTATGTCCAGAATGGGTATTTCCTATGTTATCTTCAAGGGTTTTTTATAATTTTAGGTTTTACACTTAGTCTTTTATCCATCTTGAATTGATTTTTGTATATGGTATAATGAAGAGGCCCAGTTTCAATCTTCTGCCTATGGCTAGCCAGTTATCCCAGCACCATTTATTGAATAGGGAATTCTTTCCCCATTGCTTGTTTTTGTTGACTTCATCAAAGATCAGATAGTTGTAGGTGTGTGGTTTTATTTCTGGGCTCTCTATTCTTTTCCATTGGTCTGTGTGTCTGGTTTTGTACCAATACCAGGCTGTTTTGGTTACTGTAGCCTTGTAGTATAGTTTGAATTTGGGTAATGTGATGCCTCCAGCTTTGTTCTTTTTGCTTAGGATTGCCTTGGCTATTCAGGCTCTTTTTGGGTTCTATATGAATTTTAAAAGTTTTTTCCCTAATTCTGTGAAGAATGTCATTGGGAGTTTGATAAAAATAACACTGAATCTGTAAATTATTGTGGGCAGTACGGCCATTTAAACAATATTGATTCTTCCTATCCATGAACATGGAATGTTTTTCCACTTGTTTGCATCATCTCTGATTTCTTTCAGCAGTGTTTCGTAATCCTTGTTGTAGAGATCTTTCACCTCTCTGGTTAGCTGCAACCCTAGGTATGTTATTCTTTTTGTGGCTATTGTGAATGAAATTGCAGTCTTAATTTGGCTCTCAGCCTGAAGTCTGAACATTGTTGAAATGCTACTGATTTTTGTACATTGATTTTGTATCCTGAAACTTTGCTAAAGTTGTTCTTCAGATCTAGGAGCTTTTGGGCTGAGACTATGGGGTTTTCTAGGCATAGAATCATATTGTCTGCAGAGAGTTTGACTTCCTCTCTTGCTATTTGAATGTCGGGGTGTCTTTTATTTCTTTCTCTTGCATGATTACTCTGGCGAGGACTTCCAGTACTATGTTGAATAGGAGTGGTGAAAGTGGGCATCCTTGTCTTGTTCTGGTTCTCAAGGGGAATGCTGCCAGCTTTTGCCCATTCAGTGTATGATGTTGGCTGTGTGTTTGTCAGAGGTGGCTCTGATTGTTTTGAGGTGTATTTCTTCAGTGCCTAGTTTGTTGAAGGTTTTTAACATGAAGGGACATTGAATTTTATTGAAAACCTGTTCTGCATCTATTGAGATGATCACGTGGTTTTTATTTTTAGTTCTGTTTATGTGCTGAATCACATTTAATGATTTGCATATATTGAACCCACCTTGCATCTCAGGGATAAAGCCTACTTGATCATAGTGGATTTGCTTTTTGATGTGCTGCTGGATTTGATTTGCTAGTATTTTGTTGGAGATTTTTGCATCTATGTTCATCAAGGGTATTGTCCTGAAATTTTCTTTTTTTATTGTTGTTGTGTTGCTGCCAGGTTTTAGTATCAGTATGATGCTGGCCTTATAGGATGAGTTAGGAAGAAGCCCCTCCTCCTCAAATTTTTGAAGTAGTTTCAGTAGGAATGGTACCAGCATTTCTGCACCTCTGCTAGAACTTGGCTGTGAATCTGTTTTGGTTCTGGGTTTTTTCTGGTTGGGAGGGTTTTTATTACTAATTCAATTTCAGAACTCACTATTGATTGGTTCAGGGATTCAATTTCTTCCTGGTTCAATCTTGCGAGGTTGTATGTTTTCAGGAATTTATCCATTTCTTCTGGGCTTTCTTTTTTCCTTTTTTCTTTTTTTTGAGATAGGGCCTCACTCTGTGGCCCAGGCTGGAGTGTAGTGGCATGATCATGGCTCACTGAAGCCTTGACCTCCTGGGCACAAGTGATTCTCCCACCTCAGCCTCAAGTAGGTGAGACTACAGGCATGCACTGCCATGCTTGGCTTTTTGTTGTTGTTGTTGTTGTTGAGATGGGGTTTCACCATGTTGTCCAAACTGGTCTCAAACTCCTTGGCTCAACTAATCCTCCCACTTTGGCCTCCCAAAGTGCTGGGTTTACAGCCATGAGTCACTGTGCCCTGCTTATTTCTTCTAAGTTTTCCAATTTGTGTGCATACAGGTGTTTGTAATAGTCTCTTATTTTGTATTTCTGTGGGGTTAGTGGTAATGTCTCCTTTGTCATTTCAAATTGTGATTATTTGGATCTTCTCTCTTTTTTTCTTTATTAGTCTAGCTAGTAATCTATCAATCTTATTTATTCTTTCAAATAGTCAACTCCTGGAATCGTTGATCTTTTGCATGTTTTTCTGTGTCTCAATTTTATTTAGTTAAGCTCTGATATTGGTTATTTCTTGTCTTCTGCTAGCTTTGGAGTTGGTTTGCTCTTGTTTTATTAGTTTCTCCAGGTGTAATGTTAGGTTGTTAATTTGAGATCTTTCTAACTTTTTGATGTGGGTGTTTAGTGCTATAAACTTTCTTCTTAACACTGCTTTAGCTGTGTCCTAGAGATTCTGGTATGTTGTATCTTTGTTCTGGTTAGTTTCAAAGAATTTCTTGATTTCTACCTTAATTTCATTGTTGCCCAAAAGTTATTCAGGAGAAGGTTGTTTAATTTCCATGTAATTGTATTGTTTTGGGTGATCTTCTTAGTATTGATTTCTATTTTTATTGTGCTGTGGTTCAAGAGTGTAGTTGGTAAGATTTTGGCTTTTTTGGAATTTGTGGGGAATTGTTTTATGGCTGATCATGTGGGTCGATTTTAGAGTATGTGCCATGTGTAGATGAGAAGTATGTATATTCTGTTGTTTTTAGGTGGAGAGTTCTGTAGATGGCTGTTAGGTCCCTTTGGTCAAGTGTTTAGTTCAAGTGCTGAATATCCTTGTTATTTTTCTGCCTTGATGACCTATCTATAATGTCAGTCAGGTGTTGAAGTCTCCCACTGATAGTGTGTAGTTATCTAAGTGTCTTTATAGGTCTCCAAGAACTTGTTTTATAAATCCACATGCCCCTGTATTTGGCACATCTATATATATATATTAATATTTAGAATATTTAATTCTTATTATAGAAGAGAACACTTTACCATCATGTAATACCCTTCTTTATCTTTTTTGCTAGTTGTTGGTTTAAATTCTGTTTTTTCTGAAATTAGAAATAGCAAGCCCTGATTTTTTTCTGTTTTCTGTTTGCTTTGTAGATTTTATTCTCTATCCCTTTACTTTGAGCCTATGGATGTCATTGCATGTGAGATGGGTCTCTTGAAGACAGCATACTGTTGAGTCTTGCTTTTTTATCCAATTTGCCACTCTGTGCCTTTTAATTGAGGGCATTTAGCCCATTTACATTCAAGATTAATAATGATATGTATGGATTTTTTTTTCTATTATTGGAAAAGACCTAGGCATAAGGTGATGGAAAGAGAGATGTCCATTTACAACAACAAAGAGTATACCACCAGTGACATTGAAAAATAAATCCAGTTTTACATCAGTTATCACTGGATACAAAGAAAACAGCAACATAAAAATGAAATCCATGATAGACCAAATAGAACAGTAATCCTAGAAGAAAACTGCTAAATAAGAGAATAGAAGAAGTTTTTTTTTTAAATCCTCTACTTAATATGCTTTGAGAGGTTCAAGAAGGTTTTGTATCTATAAAATAAGAACATTGTGATATGAAAAAGGAACAATCATAGAATATAAAAGAGCTCTTGGAAATTAAGCATCTTTTCCTAAAATTAAAAATTTTAAATAATTGAAAGATAAACTTAAATATATATCCTATAACATGAAAATAAAGAATAAAGAGACAGAAAAGTTAAGCAGGGAGAATCATCCAAGGAAGTACAATATATTACTACTTTCATAACAAGCTTCAGAAATTGACGTTATCATGCATGTATCTTATTGATAGAAATAAATGAATGCAAATCCATGTCAAAAGAAGTTCTTCATGTACTTGTTTTAAATTTGAATGGGCTCTTCTCTGCTCTATGTAGAATATGGTCTTAGGATCACAGATTCATTCCTTTGATAATTTCAGAGCTTATGAAACATGTTAACCTTATTAAAATCATATTAATCTTAACCATTATCAAGGCCAAAACAGAGTTGGGGTGCAGACCAGGAGATCTCATAGGAAGGATATCACAAGGAGTGATCATATCTGATTTCGATGCTGGGAAACTTGTGCCTGCCTCCACTATCCTACTCTGGGCATAGGCACTTAAACAGTTCTCTCCCCCAAAATAATCCAGTAATTTCCATCAAATATTTGCCTGGATTGTTCCTCACTTCAGTCAAATTTCTGTTCAAATATTATCTCCAAAAGAGGCTTGCCCTGATCCTCTGAACAAAAAAGACCTCCCCTACACTATAACTCTCTATCTGTTTAGCCAGCTTGACATTTTGACATTTCTTCTTATTAATGCCTGGCAGTACGGTATGTATTTTCTATCTTCCCCACAGGAATGTATGCTTCATGAGGCTCAGGAGCTTTTTTGTTTGCCTTAGTATTCCCAGTGCTTGGCACATGGTAAATGGTCAATAAATGCTATTATTTGGTGGACTCTATGCAGGGATACCATAAGGGAAATTCTGTAGTATTTTTATATTTTAGGGAGCTTCTCTTTCCATTTTCCACTCCTGTCCTTAGCTCCTTTCCTGCTGGGGTTGCTGTGAGAACCAAAATGGCTGACAAGGATAGCAAAAATGCAGACAGAAGGGCTGGGGTCAGAGGGGAATGTTCCAATTGTGATGGTGGAACTGTGTTAGCCCTGAATGCTATTCTTATGGAAATTTTTACCCTTATCCCTGCAACACGTTCTAACCACATGACTGTCTCAATTGCCAGAGTTCAAGCTCTTGGGAGTGGAAGTCTTTGAAGCTAGGAGAAAAATTTATAGAATTTGGATCATATGTTATTTGTTCAGCTTCAGTTACAAATGACTTAGCAAAACAAAGTTTAAAGTTCCCAACTGAGCATTTAAAATAAAAATAGAATTTTGCAGAGAGCATAACACCTTTCATTGCAAGAAGGAATAAGCAAGCAGTGAGCCTTTTCTGGAAAATGGCATGATGGAACAATCCAAGGTGACTGGAAATTTTTGTGGGAAACTACAAAATTCTAGCTACTGATGACCTCCTTGCTTTTGCAATGCTGAGAGATGGTCATCAAAGTATATGCTTAGCTACAAATAATTCTTAAGTTCTGATATGTCTAAGGAGCTGAGTGGGAGGGAGTTGCTTCATAGTGGCTATTTTAACTCCATACATTGAAAGTTTATTTCCTTGTACTTTTGTAAGTTAAAGGAAAGCCTCATTTTTCCACCACCTTGCTCACTTTATAATTGTCCACAAATGAGCAATTGTAAGAGTCAGCACTAATGAAAATGATAAGAGTGACCTAAATTATATATTTGGGAGAGACCACAATTAGACCTATTAGCCATCTTATATGGAAGGTTATAAAGCCATAACAAGAGGTCTAAGATTCTATTCCTTCCATTTTCAACCCTGCTGCACCATTGCACATGCCATTCCTACTCCTGGGAATGCTATTTCTCCCAATCTGGTGAATTAATCTCATGTGATGTCTACTCAGTTGTCGTTCCCGTCGTGCAGCCTTCCTTGACCATTTTTTCCCCCAAGTAGGGTTAGTTACTTTCCCCTCTAAGTTCCCACAGCACTTCTTTTTCATGCCTCTATTGTAGACCCAATCACACACTATAAATAAGAGTTTGTTTGTACCCTTCACTCAATTATTAAGTCGTCCAGGGTAGGGACCAACACCCTCTTTATTCTTGTGGTATCTAGTGTTTAGCACAGTAGCTGGCCCAGAAAGTGAATAGATGAGTGATGTCAGTCATCCATAATATACATTGATCAACTATCACTCCAATTTTATATCCAAATTCTCACATGGCAGACTGCCAGTCTCAGCCTGAAGCTGCCCCTTTGCCCATGGATGAAGTCCTTGCAGGAGAGGTGTTCCTCTGCACGTCTCTGGAATGAAATTGCATGGGGCATCCCAGGTGGCAGAGGTTACCCTGATTTCTATTGGCATGATGGATCATTGCTGTTAGGTACATTGCTGTGTGCTTCCTTCCCATTTCGGTGAGTTCTTAGCAGACCCTAAGGGCTTACTATTCAACCTGCTCCAGATGCAAAGCTGTGGTTGACAGGAAGCTTGGGTCTACTTCTTGGTGTTCTCTGCCTATCTTTGATGACACACATATTCTGCTGAGATCAACCAACAGCAGCATGGAGCAGCTCATCCTGCTCCTTTAAATAAATTTCCCTGTTGTTTTGAGTCTCTGCCTTTTCAAAAGAGTGACCAGATGTCTTTGAATGCCTCAGGCAGGCTTGGCACCAGAAGACTCTGCCATTGATCCCAGTGTAACTCCATCAGGATGCTGGGCCAAGATGCTGGATCAGGCTCTCCTACCTGCCCTGAGTTTGGGGACTTTCCCAACACAGGCTGAGTTCTTGGACATTTGTACAGGGCTTAGTAAATCTGCACTTGTTAACTTATCAACAGGCCCTTAAATAAACAAACAAAACCTCTCTAAGATCATCTTTTCATGCAGTGGAGATAGAATTAGGTCAAGTTCATTATTTCAGAACCTGGCATCATGCTTTCCCCAAGTAGGTGGAGAACATACTCATGCTGAGCTGTTGAGCCTGGGAGCAAGGGGCTAAGGCACCCCTCCCTAGAGTGACAACAATTAATCATGTTCATTCTTGTTAAAATTAATGGATGTATCCTTGGAAGGCCCAACTGTCAACCAGCCAAGTCAGCATACTGGTACCTCAATTGCAAATGTGGCTTTTGATTCTTGGTTTCTTAATCTGAAAAATGTGAGAAATTAGTAGTTCACTGGAGGTATTCTTAAGAACACTGTTATTGCTCCTGGGTGCTGTGTTTTAGGATACTCAAGCCCCATGGATAGATGGTGGAGTTCAAATGGCACAACACAGAGCAACAGGAGCCCTGACTTCCAGGCTGCTGCTGCCAACATCTAGCAGTGTGGCTTTGTGACAGCTGCTTACTTTTCTGGACCTCACACTCATCTTGTAGAAGATGAAAGTTCTTTCCACCTCTAGTAACTCAAGCACAGAGAGATCACCAGAAGCCCCAGGGATTCTGATTTTCTGCCTGCACATGTAGGCTCTACCTCAACAAACAAGCTCCAGGTGGTCTGGCTCTGTTTTGTCCAGATCTGTCCACAAGGCCCTATGCTCCTGGGAGTACCATTTTCACAGACTAGAATCCAATGGTGTCCCTGAAATTTTGAGACAAAAACATATATCAAAGCCTGATTATTTCTCCCTTGAAAAGAGATGTCTATTTTAAACTTCATAGCTAAAATTAAATGGATAATGATGTATAAATCAGGAAGCAAAGGATCATTTTGTAAAAAGAAATCTGAATACTGCATACCCCATAGCAAATAATTTTCAGGGAAACATAGCTACCCCAAATATAATAGCATATATATGTGCTTCTCCCCATAGTACCAGCAGTTTTCTTCTTTCTCAAGATCCTCCAGTGTTCAGAGCTATCTTTGCTTCCTTTCCCTCATCTTTTCTATCCAATCTGCTGTTGATCCTTATGTGTTGTTACTGTCTTCATTTCTGATATCAGCCTTTCTCTTTTCTTTCTTATTCTTTCTTCAAGCTTTCACTATTGTCATATGGAACAACTACAATATCTTTTGTTTTTTCTACTTTTAGTATCTTTCCTTTCCGAGCCATATCACATGCCACTGCCAGATAAATCTTCACGAAGCACAGCTCTGACTAAGCCCAAGCCCAGATCTTACATTGGCCCTCACTGCCTACCAGCAGTGGTTAATACTGTGGGCTGTTTAGACAGACTCTTTGGGGTTGGATCTTGGCTCTGCAGCTTGCTAACTGTGCTCTTGCATAAGTTGCACCACTTCTGCAAGCCTCTCTTTCTTCTTCTGTAAAGTATAATTATTATGATTTTTTTTTGAGATGGAGTCTCACTGTATTGCCTAGGCTAGAGTGCAGTGGTGCGATATCAGCTCACTGCAACATCTGCCTCCCGAGTTCAAGCAATTCTTCTGCCTCAGCCTCCCAGAGTAGCTGGGATTACAGGTGCCCACCACCATGCCCGGCTAATTTTTGTATTTTTAGTTCAGACAGGGTTTCACCATGTTGGCCAGGCTGGAATCAAACTCCTGACCTCAGGAGATCCACCCGCCTTGACCTCTCAAAGTGCTGGGATTACAGGCATGAGCCGTGGTGCGGGGCCTGGAATTAATTATTGATCCAACATTAGAGAGTGGTTATAGAGTTTAAATGAGGAAATATATGCTTTACATATAGTAATTGTCACAGGCTGCCAGCTGCTCTTTTTACCATTGGTACATGGTTCTTCAGAATCAGGCCTCAATATTTCTACCCAAACATGTGTGTCACTAACTCCCTTTATGTCACCTGTGGGGGTCTGGATTGTTCCCTTTTCCTTACAGTATACTCAGGTATTCCTACATCTGTACTTGAAGACATGTAGGACTTTACACCTGATTCCTTACCCATGGTTAGATCAGTCTTTCAAAAAAATACATGGAAAATTTCATATAGATGCCAAAAATACAGAGAAGAGTGAAATGAACGTTCATGTACCCATCACCCAGCTACTGCAATGAACCAGTACGTAGCCAATCTTGTTTCAACCTCACCCCTAAATGGATTATTTTGAAACAGATCCCAGATATTATGCCATTTCATCTACAAATACTTCAGTAAGTAATTCCAAAAGATAAGGACTCATTTAAAAAAACAATCACAATACTATTACCACTTCTAAAAAGTAAAGTCGTTTTTGAATATCAAAGATCTAGTCAATGTTTAAGTTTCCCCAATTGTCTCATAAATGTCTGTTAAATATTTTTGTAGTTGGTCTATTCAAATCAGGATTCAAAGTCCGCTTATTTTATTTGGTTGCTATGTCTCTTCAATCTATTTTAATAAATACATTCCCGCTCCCTCTTTTCTTCCTTGTAATTTATTTCTTAAAGAAACTGGATCCTTTGTCCTGTAGATTTCCCCCACAGTCTGCTTTTTGCTGATTGCATACCATAGCATGGTTTAGTTTGTTCTTCTGTTTTTTGTATTACTCAGAAATTGGTAGTTAGGTCTACAGGCTTGATCAGGCTCAGGCTTAAAATTTTTGAAGAGAATCCTTCATAGGCAATGTCAAGAAATATTTTTTAATCATTGAGTCCTGGGCATGGTTCTCGGTGTACGGGGGGCATGAGTCACCTCGCCCACCACAGGTTGCATACTCCTCCTCAGGGTCTACTGCAGTGATATTTTCTTGAGAATAAGTTTTTGCCTGGCATCAGCGCTTTGTAGGTGTGAGTCTTCCTTTCCTCTTAGTGATGGTTAAATTTAGGTGTCTACTTGACTGGATTAAGGGATACTCAGATAGCTGGTAAAGCGTTATTTCTGGGTGTGCCTGTGTGGGTGTCTCCGGAAGAGATAAAGTTGGTGGACTAAGTAAGGGAGACCCACCCTTGGCCAATGTGGGTGGGCCCCATCCAGTTGGCTGGGGGCCTAGCTAGAACAAAAATGCAGAGGAAAGGTGAATTCTTTCTCTCTTTTTCTGGAGCTGGAATATCATTCTTTACCTGCCCTTGGACATCAGAACTCCAGGTTCTCCAGCTTCTGGATTCTGGGACTGGTTGTCCCCCAGGTTCTCAGGCCTTTAGCCTTGGCCTGAGAGTTACACCACCTACTTCCCTGAGTCTGAGGCCTTTGGACTTGCACTGAGGATGCTACCAGCTTCCCTGGTTCTCCAGCTTGCAGTCAGCCTACTGTGGGACTTCTCAGCCCACTTCCCCATCCCAGCATGAGCTAATCCCCCTAAGAAATACACTCTCATCTCTCTCTCTTTCATATATATATATATATATATCTCCTCTTGCTTCTTCTCTCTGGAGATCAACTTTATAAACATCTTTTTCTCCATCACCCTGAACCTGCCTAGCGAGGTTTTAATAACAAACAGCAGTAAGAACCACGCTAAATAACTAGGTACCTTTTTGATTGCTTAGCCTGTGCCAGGCACTGTGCTAAGACTTTAGCGTGCATTATCTCGTATCATTTCACAAGAACTTTATGACAAAGGTATTTTACTCTTCTCCTTCCAGAGATGAGAACACTGAAGCCAATAATTTAAGAACTTCACTCAAAGAACTTGTAAGTGATGCCCCGAATCACTGGGATTGATCTTTAGAGTTGGGTCCTTACCTATCACAGTGATCCAGCCCTATGGAAAACGCCACTCCCTTTCCTCCATGAGAAACCCTTGACTTTTCCTTGTGAACTGGGGTGCTGAGTTACTAGGTGTTAGCAGAGCTTTTCCATTAATGGGTGAAGGTGTTGAGAGTGTAAATTCAGTTTTGAAAAATGCCTTGAGAGCTGCAGCTTAAAAGAGATTGCAGTATAGTAGTCAAGAGAGGACGCAGCTGGGCACGGTGGCTCACTCCTGTAATCCCATGGCTTTGGGAGGCCGAGGCGGGCAGATCACGAGGTCAGGAGATTGAGACCATCCTGGCTAACATGGTGAAACCCCGTCTCTATTAAAAATGCACAAAAAATTGGCCGGGCTTGGTGGCGGGCACCTGTAGTCCCAGCTACTCGGGAGGCTGAGGCAGGAGAATGGCGTGAACCCAGGAGGCGGAGCTTGCGGTGAGCCGAGATGGCGCCACTGCACTCCAGCCTGGGCGACAGAGCGAGACTCCATCTCAAGTGTGAGCGTTTGGAGTAGAATCCTCACTGCAGCCTGCCAACTGTGTGACCTTGGACAAGTCACTTTGCCTCTCTGTGCCTTAGTTGCCTCATAATAAAATATGCATAACAAATGAAAGCGCTTAGAACAATGCCTAGCACATACTAATCACTCAGTAAATGTTACCTGCTACTGCTGCTATATTCTTGCCATCACCATTCAAAGTATTTAAACAATTACCAGAAAGAAACAAATAGCTTTAAAATAACGTTTTCTATCTCATGCTGCAAAAGGCGCCCCCCCCCACTTCCTTTAACCATTTACTTCATTTCATTTTTTTCCTCATAAGAAAAATGAAAAGTACAGAGGTTTCTCCCCACCTCCTCCCCCACCACACACATTTTAATTAAGGTATCTTTTGAGAAAGAATACTTTAATCCAAAGTGATCACTTTGATACTCGAAGAGACACATTTGGAGGCTACTTGGCGAGGGGGAATTAAAGACAGAGAAGCTGAATAAATAGCAAGCAAAATGTTAATGTTTTGGCTTTGTGGTGTCTGCATCTGAGAGCACTCCACGCAGATTTTCTTGGCCGGCTCCAGCTGGAAGCCTTCGGTGTCTCCTTTTGTGTGCGCGGGGGCCTGGCTGCGGATTGCTGCGCTGCCCCTAGAGGTCAGTCTGATCCAGGGATTGTCTTGAATCCGCGCAGCTCTGGACCCGAGAGGAGAGGCTCAGGGAGAGGACAATGCGGCTGCCAAGTACCAGGCTTGGCCTGGGTGAGAACCCGGAGCTGCGCGAGCACGGTGGCCTCGGCACGTCCCCCGGCTGTCCCCGCCGCGCTGGGCCGCCCTGCCGCAAGTTCTCTCTACTTTCTCAACGCGGGTTTGCCAAAGTCAGAAAAGGTTGGGATTTTTCTTCAACGTTATATGACTGGGGTTAGCTTGACTTTATAATGGTAAAAAGAAAAGATAAATGTAAATGACTTAGTGATATTTTCTATTAAACTATGATTTTTGCTTGTGCTGCATTCAACTGACTGCAACCAGGAGCCAGACGGCCTGAGACCTGTGAGGCCCTTTCCATCAAGAAACCGGATTTCATTTCACAAGAAACTGAGGCCCAGGGAAGAAAAACAACCAAAACACTGTTGAAGTCACTTGAAAACAAGTCTCAACTCAGGGTTATTTCCACTATACATAATCTCATTATTTAAAATATGATGAATGATTATTGGTTTTAAAGGCCTTGAATTGACATAAGAAACAGGTATTTAGATGGCAAACTAGCATAGCTGGTTGAATTCAGAGGCAGGTTGTGTTCAGATGGGGGAGGAGGGAAACCAAGAGTTACCCCTATTTGTGAGGTCCTAGGCAGATTACTTTACCTCTCTGTGCCTCAGTTTACTCATCTGTAAGATGGGATAAATCGCAAGGCTTTATTTCATGAAAAAAAGCTAGAGAATAATTCAGTGAGCACTCTGTGAATGTTGGTGGCCGTTGTTTATTATTATGAGTAGAAACATTGCAAGGGAAGTCTTGAACACAGAGGGAGGGGTGGGAATGCACTTTCTCATCTTGGGGGGCTCAACATTACTCCTTCAGTTTTTTCCCTGCATGATTTTCAAAGTCATCTTCTTTAAATATCTTTCATGACCAACCCCCTCCATCCCCTCACCCCCCATACAAAAATTCAATGTCTTACTAAAGCAGAAGGAATGTCACTTGGGAACTAGGTAGTGGAATTGGGATTGAGGTGATAAGGACTAGCGTGGCAAGTGTTGGAGGGGAAAAGTCTGCCCCAAGAGACATTTCCAGGGAAGAATTCTCAGGGTTTAGCAACATCCTCAAGTTTAAATTCTAAAGGAACAGGACCTTCCCTGGGACTTTGGCTATGTTCTTTCTTGCCCTGTGGTCAGTTAGGTGTGTATTGTTCACACTCAGATTGTCCAATCTCAGCTTCCTAGAGAACAGAGATTCCATCCTACAGCTGGCTTCTTGTGCAGGGGTGCTTATGAAATGCTTCCCTTTGGTGCAGATTGCTGGACAAGGTGCTCACTGCAGTCTCCTCTTTACAAACCATCTTAGGTACCATTATTTTTGTCCAGACACCCTGTATAAGATAAACAGGGAGAAAGCTGATTCAATTGCTGACCACTGTCTTTGGGCTTTTCTGTCTTCTTTCCATTGATTTTGCTGTGTTTGTAGTATTTCAAGATCTTGCTACACATTTTCGTCTCATTGATATGTATTTTACCCTTTGGAGAGGGGCTGATGTCCAATCTTCCTTTAACCTGGCAGGTCTTGAGATATTTGAAGACAGCTACCAAGACTCCTCTAATTCTTCCTTTTTTTTGCTTGTCTTTAACCATTCCTCATGGGGCATGATTTTTAGAGTCATCATTATCTTGGTTACCACTGGTTTCTAGATCTTCTCCCCTTTGTAGATATCTCTCGTCACCTCCTAGGTATTGGTACTCAGAAGTAAATCCAATGCTGTGGCTAGGATCAAATTTTCTCGCAGCTCTGGTTTATCTTCTGCTTTCTTTGGAAGACTGCACTGTCATTAATACCTTCCAGGACTATATTAGTGCCTCTGATGGCAGTATTTTGCTCTTGAATCATGGAGCTTATAGCCAAACAATCTCCAAAGTCTTTCTTACATCAGTGGCCATTGGGTCATATTACTCCCCATCTTGTCCTTGATTAGCTGATTGTCTGAATCCAAAACCTGGGTCTTATACTTAATTCAACAATAGCAACTTGTACATTTTGTAGACTATTAGTCTCTTTGGCCAGACTATGAATTCCTTGAGGCCAGACATTCTGCCTCTCAACTCTCTATTTCTAGTGCCCACCACAGTGCCTGGCATTTTATAGGTGGTTTACAAACATGGAATAAAAGCATGGCCTATTGAAAGTCTCTGAATCCTAATTTTCTTATTCATAATTACTCACAATATTATCCATAATATATAAATGTTACATGTAAGTGTGTTAAAGTGTTCTTCTCTCCTCATCCCAAATTAGTAATGTTTTGATTAAGACAGAGCCATATAGGACCTAACTAGACACCACCCTTCATAAAATCCAAGGAAAATAATGGCAGTAATCAACATTGACCTGACCATCATTCATCAATATATCACACATTTACTTTCTTTTCCTTATATCTAGATTAAATTTTGGGATCTTGACCATAAAGATTTCAGGAAATTTTGTTGAATGCTGTGTTAAAATCAAGAGGCATGATAGCCATGGCATTCCTGAGATTCAAGTGTAATAGCCAAGCATAGGAAATGAGGTCAGTGCATCACAACTTGAGTTTTAGTGATTTTCTGCTTCTGCAGGCAAATTGCTTAATCTTTCAGTGTTACTACTGCCTAGTGGAGAAATGTGGATAAAAGTGTACCATATTATTTGGTTGTTATGTCAGTAGCACAAGATAATCCAGACGAAGCATACAGTATAATGCCTGACACATGGTATATGCTTAAAAACACAAACTACTCTTATTATTACTTTTATTTGGCCACCTATGGAACCACTCAGTTGGATTCATATCCAAGAAATTGTGCATTCATCCCCTCAAGCCTGTTTTGATGTTTTAAATTAGTTTAGCCAGTTTAGTGTCCTTTAGCCAACAACTGTGGTTGGCTCAATGTTTATCATATCAACCTTTTTTGTTTACTTGTTTGTTTTGTTTCTTTGCCTGGAAGAGACAAAGACCTGAGTGTGTTTCTTGTGAGCAGATGCATGTGTTTGTTTAAGCCAGTGGCACAGGGCTGGGAAGAGAATGAGGTGGAGTGGCCAACAGAGAACCTTGTAAATATAGGTCAGGCCAATGCAAAGAAAGTTTGTTGGCTAAATCATCTGTGTATCAGTGATTTGTGAAAACTGAATGCAGGGAGTTTTCTTCAGCTATCAACAAGGTAGTTTAAGCATCAGGCAAAATGTCCAGCATTTTGAATGCAGTTGTTTAAATTAATAAACTCTGAAATTCAATATCAACTGAGGTAGTGGTCACTTGCCTCTCTGTGTGGTTTGACCTTTAGAGTTTTATCATGCGGATTGTTTTGCTGCTTCAGTTGAGTGTGTGTATTGATATCCTCATCTGTCACAGGGGATAGTTCTAGGTAATTGTTACCATGCACTGGTCTATTCCATTCCATTACCAGATTTTTCTAAATTGGTTTCATGGTTTGGATATTCTTACGAATTAGATATTATTATCCTGACTTTCCACAGAGATTGAGGACTTTGTCTGGGGTCACACAGTACACTTTGGTAAGTGATAAAGCACGCTCTCTTTGACTCCAACATTCTTGGTTTTAACCACTATATTATGTTAGCTTCTTTGTGACATGCTTTTGTCTTTTAGGCAATCTCAGTTGCTTTTTCAACTCATATCAGTGAGCTTTGGGAATTCTTTATGGAAGTAGAAGTAGCTTATATTTCTTATTAAAATGAACTAAAGGGTCATATAACATTTTGTTTTAATCTCTGGAGGAAGTAGATTTGTAAACAGCCATTAACTACTTTCTTTGAGTTTTGAAGTTGAACCCTCAGTTATTCAATTCATAATTGACTCATTAATAACTTAGTTAATTCAACAAATATTAATGAAGCACTTACTACATGCCTGCCACTGTTTGAAGTACTCAGAAACTATGCCAGACTCAAAGCCTTTCTATAGAATTTGGATATTATTCTAATCTGAGTACTCACTTTTCAGAAAGCTTCAGTTCCAACTATCATTGTGATTTAAGTTCCCACTAGATTGGAATATTCTTTATTCCTCTAATACAGTTTATAGATATGTACACTTAGTCCTGAATCCTGGCCTCTCCTCACCTTTTATGACCACTTAGCCAAAGCCTATGTACTCATCCTTCAAGGGCCCGGGGCCTACCTTCTGCTTGAAGCCTTCCCAGACTACAGGGCACATATTCTGTCTCCTCTAACTCCAGCTTATGTTTACTGTCTGTAATATTCTTTTGTCCCATAAGAGCACAACTGTTGGATTCTCATATTTCAAGGGTTCTTAACCTGGGGTGGGCCCAGAATCACCTATGGAGTTGTTTTTGAAATTTATGTGCTTGATCTTCATCTTACCACATATTTTCAGATTTGACATCTCTAGGGCTAGAGCTCAAGTGTATATTATTTAAAACAACTCCCCAAGTGATTCTGAAGTTTACAAGCAGGTTCAGAAAACATAGCTTACATCATTGTAATGTATGGCCACTGCCCCTTTACATGGTCTACATCAGGGGCCCCCAACCTTTTTGGCACCAATAATTAGTTTTGTGAAAGACAAAACTTTTCCACACACTGGAGCGGGGTTGGGGGGGATGGTTTTGGGATGATTCAAGCACATTACATTTACTGTGCACTTTACTTCTATTATTATTACATTGTAATATATAATGAAATAATTATACTACTCACCACAATGTAGAATCAGTGGGATGCTGACCTTGTTTTCCTGCAACTAGAGGGTCCCATCTAGGGTTCGTGGGAAACAATGACAGATCATCAGGCATTAGATTTTCATAAGGAGCATGCAACCTAGATCCCTCCCATGTGCAGTCTGCAATAGGGTTCATGCTCCTATGAGAATCTAATGCTGTCACTGATCTGACAGGAGGCCAAGCTCAGGTGGTAATGTGAGTGATGGGTAGTGGCTGTAAATACAGATGAAACTTTCCTTGCTTGCCCGCCACTTACTTCCTGCTGTGCGGCCTGGTTCCTAACAGGCTACGGACTGGTACTGGGGTTGGAGACCCCTGGTCTATACAATTCTGTAAAGCAGGTTCTAAAAACACTGGGATTAAAATTCTTTGAATTTTCCTAATTGCCTAACACAATCCTGAGCACAAATACTCCAGAGTTAGTCACTGAAAGAATTAGTTAAAGGGATTGATCCTTTTTACTCCTTCCTCACAATGCACTCAGAAAACTTCAGGAATGAATTATGCCATCCAATACCTAAGTCTGGTACCCTGGAGGCAAACTCTGTGGCCTTCTCTGTGTGGTAGAGATAAAAGTGGTTCACTTAAGTTCTGGCTTTCTTCCTTCCAGAAGGATAGATTTGAAGTTGTTTTTGTGGCCACGTGACTTGCTTTGGTTAGAGCTGTGAGTAGTTGACATGATGAGGGTGTCTCCAGGCTGGAGAATGTAATTGCTGGTGCAATACCTCCCAGGCTCCCTTCTGCTGCCTTGATAATGAGCAAGGCCACTGATACGGAGGCTCCAGCACACTGGGTCCTTGAGTGAGGACACAGGAAGCAGATGCTCCTGCTGACCTGTCTGGGACATACAGCCTGAGTAAGAAATAATGTTTGTGGTTACAGGCCCCAGAAATTTGGGGAATATTTGTTACCACATCTGAATCTGTTCTGACTGACACAGCATGGATTAAGTCCATTTTAAATTATTTGTCATATGCATTATGTAGGTTTTGCAACTTTAAAAAAGTTGAGCATGAAGAGTTGAACTATTTTTGAAAAGGAACAGTGGAAACAAAATTCAAAACTGAGGCCTAGAGTAGAAAGTTAATAAATTTGGGACTTGTGTTTATATGGCCACTAAGGTGATGTTTTTGTCATATATGTACTGTTTTCTTATTAAATTCACCAGCCGGGTGTGGTGGCTCACATCCATAATCTCAGCACTTTGGGAGGCTGAGGCAGGAGGATCACTTGAGCCCAGGCATTCGAATCCAACCTGGCTAACATGGTGAAACTCTGTCTCTACCAAGAATACAAAAAATTAGCCGGGCAAGGTGGTGCACACCTGTGGTACCAGCTATTGGGGAGGCTGAGGTGGGAGGATCACTTGAAGCCAGGAAGTTGAGGCTGTGGTGAATCACGTTTATACCACTGTACTCCAGCGTGGGTGACAGAGCAAGACTCTGTCTCAAGAAAAATAAATTTGTTCAAAGGAATAACTATCATCTTCAGTTCTCTACTATGGAGAATTGAAGATTGAACAAAAGGCAGTCATCCAAGGAGATTTAGTATGTTGGCCACACCCTGAATCTGTCATTTGGGATAAATTCCATTGAGATGGTGGCTGGCAGGGGCACCTCCTCTCCAGGGTTTCAATGCTTGCAGTTGAACTGCTCTGCTGCACACGGCCACCCACAATTTATAACTGCTTGTGTGTCTTTAGCCTTCTCGGGGTATCTTTCTCTAGGGCTTTGAGAGTTTGGTATGTGAAAAACTGTATCCTGTCTTAATTTGCATTTCTTTGGTGGTTGGTGAAGTCGACCACTATTACATGTACTTTTTGACTCATTTCTTCTTTTGTGAATTACTCTTCAGGTCTTTAACCAGGGAGATCTTTAAGAGGTGGATGCCTCCCTGAAGTCAGGACACAAGGACCCTTAGCCTCTCTGCTCACCTGGGGGCTTCCTGACCATCCTCAGCTGCTCCAGCCAGTGTCTTGGCACAAAGGTTGGCAGGAGGTCCCCCAGCGCAGTCACCACCCTGACCCCTGCCTCCCAGCCTGGACTCCTGATGCCTCCTTTTACTCCCTAAGTGCCAGGGTCTGATCCTGGTTCTTGAATGCCAAGGAAGGGCAGAGAGGGTGTGAGAATAGAGGACATTGTCAGAACCCAGAGAATTTCACTTTTAAGACTGTACCTCTCTTTTCCCTTCCTTCTTCTAGCCTCTCCCACCTCCCTTTCCTAGCTTCCCTGGTGTGGAGGGTTGGAGGATTGGGTGGGCTCCAGCAGGTGCCGCAGCAGCAGTTGATACTCCAACTCCTTGCTTCCCCTGGGAGCTGCCAGCAGCTTGTTCTATGTCACATGCCACTCCTCAGGGGGCTCAGGCTCACTCACAACCCCTCCAACCTCACCAAAGGTCACATCCAAGGAAGCTGTGGTTCCCCCTCTTCCCCATCCCCACCTTGGCTACTCTCACCTTTTCTAAATTCCTTTCTGTTCTTTCACTACACTGATGTCTGCGTGATCTTTTATTCTCATCATCTTACCTGCCGCACCACCCAGGGCCTTATCACCTAGGAGGCAGACTGAGACCCTTGACTCAGCCGATAAGCTCCTTGATCATCTGACTGATTTGTTGATCAGGAGTACCTGCTATACATGGAAGGATAGATTGAGGTCAGATTCTGAGGGGCCTTGAATGGCGGGCCAAGGAGTTTAGATGGAACTGCGTGGCCCGTAAGAAAATAGTGCAAGCGAGTGGGTTACGAGCAGAGGTGTACCATATTTTTTGGGCAGGGTAGGGAGAGATCCTAATAGGAGTGTCCAGTTAGGGGAGGACTTTGCTTCCTGTGGGAAGACAATGAAGATGAGGCTTTGTCTTGGGGCCCACCAAGATGATGTCACTATGGGAGGCCCTTTTGAATACATAGTGAGTGCCATTGCTCATCAGCCCTCTTACCTTGGGGAGACTTAATAAACTTTCTTGTGGAAGAGGGACATAAGACGATGAGGATGCTTTTTCCTTACGGGTGCTGGAATGTGGGGTGTGTTTTATCCTGTTACGACCCTCATTTTGGTAATCAGCATAAGGTCTGTGGCCTCTGTGGCAAGAGCAGTGACAATGTTTTCACACCCCAAGGGGCACACAAAAGTCAGCCAACTCCCTGCTGCTGGGTCAGGAGTGAGGGTCAGAGCAGTGGAAGTCCAGGGACTCCCCAGAAATGGGGCTTAGGCACAAAGATCAGTTAGACCACCCCCACGTCCCTGGTCACCTTCTGCTTTCCCCACACATCAGGGGAGGTTCTGGCAAGAAGTAGCACATCCACACTGGGAAATTTGAAGAGGTTTTGTATAGGACCATTTACAAAGGTAGAGCAGGGATAGGAAAACTTCAAGGGGTGCTGTAGTTCCCAGGATAAATTCTATCACTGTATCTGTTTTGCTTTTTCTCCCATCTGGAAAATGCACACACACACCTGAGTAACTCACTTTCTTCTTGAATTCCGAAAAACTTTTGTGATTGTACATACAATCTTCTCCTAGAGTGCTCAGAAGGGCTCTGTGTGGAGTTGTGTGGAGAGGGTCCCCTTGCAGGAGCCAGGACTTTCAAGAGCCACATGCCACAGTGACCCCACAGCAGTGGTGGGGAGCTAGGGGCATAAACACCATGACTTCATTCTTCTGTGCTCTGAGCTGTTGCTGATGCTCCCTATTGGCCAAACCAAACTGGCAACCAGAGGATAAGGGAGCCCGCTGAGGGAGTCCATCTTGTGACCTCCTAGGCCAGGGCAGAGGGCAGAGGGTAGAGTGTGGGTTGGAGGGAAAGTAGAAGATACACTCCTCTCCCCACTGTAGGGGAAGAAAAACTCTTCCTTTCCCATCTTAGATGTAGTGATTGGGGACCTGTGAATTAAACTGACAAAAGACAGATTAGAAAGAGAGAAGAACAGATTTAATCATGTAAGTGTGGAGTTCACAAAAAATGCTACTCAAGGAGATGGTTAGAATTTGGGGCTTATGTAGCATCTGAAAGGAAAGGGAGGGGGAGAAAGGATTTTTATGGGAGAAAAATGACTTTTGGAAAGATAAATGGGCACTTAAGAGGGTAGATGGGAGATGTAGTTTTGTGATAGTGGCTCATGTCTGATGAGGAGAGTCAATCTTCCCTGCTTGCAAGAAACTCCTGGGAGGGGGTTTATGCCAACTGAGTTCTTTTGGGAGGCTCCGCTTTTAGGCAGATTTCAGAAACTCAAATCCCTTCTGCTTAAAATCATTTTTGTGCCCCAGTGATATATTCCGGACCACTTCACCACCAAAGGTAGCATGACCTGTGGGGGGCTGTAGGGAGACCAAAGGTTCCCAATTTTAGAGCCACCAAGTTTGAGGGACCAGAGAATCAAGGCCACTGTGGGGCTGCACAGGCTTCTGGGAAGAGAGCTGGAGTGATGGGGCCTCATCCTCTCACAGAGAGCAACCAGCGTCACCAGGTAGCCCTGCTTCTGGGATATCCCGTCCTGATCAATCTTAGGCTGCTCTACGGCATGGCTATGGGGCATTGCACCATGTTATCCCTTAGTCTAGGGAATCTGACACTTGGCCTCTCACACGCTGGGAAGCCAGCATCCTATTTATCTCACAACTTCAGGAAATTATACTGCTTCTAGGTCAGGTTCTGGCTGGAGTAAAGAATGCCAGGCTACAGGGTCAAGAATGCCAGGCTACGGGGTCAAGTGACATCATTTTCCTCAGTGTTTAAGGAACACGCAGAGCCCTTCTGAGCACTCGTGGAGAAGATTCTATGTACAATCATGAAAGTTTTTTGGAATTCAAGAAGAAAGTGAGTTATTCAGGTGTGTGCATGCGTTTTCCAGATGGGAGAAAGAGCAAAACAGATAAGGTGATAGAATTTCCATTGTTAGATTCTTCTTGTTTGTCTGTGAACTACGCATGAAGGAGCTATCCTGAGCCATGAATACTGAAAACACTTGAGTGCTTTTCCATGTGTGAAAACCTTACCCTTTGAAAAATCCAAGGCCCACCCTGGGCCACACATGTCGAATCTGAGCTCAGCTGTTAGGCAGCTCCTCACCTGCGCCAACAGCGAAAGCAAAAGTGGTTCGGCACAGACATTGTTTAAAATGGCTGCGTTAAAAATACCATCTCGGCTTCACAGATTTCTGGAGCTGTGAGGAGCATCCTCATTTATCTGCTCTGATGAAGGTGAGTCTGGGAGGAATGCACAAGCCAGTTAAAAGTGGTTCTCTAATTGGATTATGCAACAGCTTTTGAATCTCGATGCTTTAAATTTTTAAAGAGCCAGCAACCTCTCTCAGCCCGAAGTCCCTGTGGCTCTGAGCAAGGCTGCAGGGCATTGAAGGGGGGACAGGCTGACAGCTCAGTCAGGTGTAGCTTCAGGACTGTTATGGAAAGGGAAGATCTGTGTATGGGGAAGACTTTCCTAAGGGGTGAGGAGGAAAGAAACTGCTGCCATGTGGAAGGGAGGCGTGGATGGACTCCAGAAGACCTGATTTTGGGGTCCCTGTCCAGTTAAGGAAGTTGAACATAATTTTGGTTTGAGGTTTGCTTCAGAAGTCATATAATCTTTGCCACTCACTAATGCTGACTGTGACCCTTGCATAGCCAACTCCCAGAGAACCTAAGTCAAAATCAAATACTTGGCCTTTCTTTTCAGAATGCTTCCATTTGGTGGCTCCAGGCAAACATTTTGCAAAGAATCCTCTTACCTCCTGTTAACTGCAACCTTTGCTGCCTGCCAGCCTACCAGGCGGTTCCCTCAATTTGTTCAACACAAGGTCTGGTTGGCCAGGTCAGGTTCCATTCCAGTGGCCCCAGGACTGGAACTTGTCCAGGACTCACAGACCTTCCAATGAGAGGGATCAGAGCTGTTGACCCAGTGGCATTATTCTCCAGCTGGGCTTTGAGATAGAGTCAGAACTGTCAGTGTTTCCGCAGTGCCTCCATCCAGAGGTGGCAGGGCTTGGGGCTGAGGTATAGGAAAGAAGACAGGGTTAAGAAAGATGACCAATGTGGTGGTCCTATGCAAAGATAACCTCTACTATTTGCTTCTGAGGAGTGGAACAGTTGGCAAATCACCTAGAAGTTAGTGGAAAGGATTGTGAAGACAGGAGAAAGGAAAAATACTCAACATGTGTTGATTATGAATTTTAATTACTGAGTTATCTGTTCAGTCAACAGGCTGGGAAAGAAATGTGGGCAGGAAGAGCTCTGTGAATGTTACAGATGATACAATTCTGCTTTTAGGAAATGCACAATTCAACTGTGTCTACACAACCCAAAGTAAAAGCAGATGTATCCGTCACCAGACTATTTTGATTAATGGGGAAATTTGGAGCTTAAATTATCTGATTCCGCCAGCTATGTTGATCAAATGAACTGGATCGTTGCCAGATCTCTATTTCTCTCAGTGGGGTATAGACACAACTTTGGGTGAGGCAGTTTCGGGGACAGGATTCATCATATGAGGCAGCAGAATCTAAGTGGGAGGGAAAGGCACTACAAAGCGAGTGATAACAAAATCCTTACATTTGGATAACCCGTATCGAGAGGCCATGGACTTAGGTTTACCTCCAAATCAGATAATCGACTCAGCAGGCTACATGACCTCTGGTGTGGAACCACACTCTTCCTGCCCTTTCTGGGAGTTGGTTATCCAATTAAAGAAGCAGTCCTCATGCTGCTGGTTTGCATTGAGGGGACTGAGTGACTGGGAAGAAGTAGAAGAGTTGATAGAAGGGTATTTTTTGGTATCTACCCTCTGATACTCAGGGAGGAACTCTTTCTGATCACCCATTCAGAGAGGAGACCAGCGCCGTGAAGACAAGCCACCTCTGCCATCTTACTGACTTGTCCAAAATTATCTCTTGATACGACAGAATGTACCACCTGCCCTCCAAAGTTTTCACTGAGCCACTCTGTTTTTCTTTGCTTGTCTAAAACATGTTTGCTGTTTGTTTGTTTATAGATACAGTCATTTGCAAATTATGGAGTCAGTGTAGCTCTTGCATTCAGGGCTTTTTCTAGCGTATACATTTTAAATATCACCACTCTCTGAGACGAGAAAATGATTTGGGTCATGGAGGATGCTGTTTCACCAAAAAATGTCTTTTGAAATAAGGCCCTGCTGGAATATGGATCCTTTACTGTTAACTGATGTGTTGAATGGTTTTGGATGTCTTTTATTGAAAAATAAGGGAGGCAAATTAAAAAAATAGGAATAATGACACTGGGAATCATTAAATGAAATGAGTGATTAAGAAGTGGCTACAACTCAAATGTCCCTCAATGGATGAATGGATTAATAAATTGTGGTATACACATAAAATGGAATATTATGCAGCTATAAAAAGGAATGAAGTACTGAAACAAGCTACAACATAGATGAACCTTGAAGACATGCTAAGTGAAAGAAGCCAGACACAAAAAGTTACATATTGTATAATTCCACTTACACAAAATATCCAGAATAGGTACATTCGTAAAGGCAGAAAGCAGATTGGTGGTTAAGTGCTGGAGAGAGGAGAAGAAATGGGAAGTGACTGCTTAATAGGTAATTGGGTTTTCTTTTGGGATGATGAAAATGTTTTGGAACTAGGTAGAAGTGGTGGTTGCACAACTTTAAATGTGCTAAATGCCGCTGAATTGCACACTTTAAAGTGGGTTAATTTTATGTTTTGTAAATTTTGCCTAAAAAAAAGGGGTCAAGAAAGCAAACTTGTTTGAGTCGCGGTACTCCCATACTCATTCTCTTTTCCTTTTTATTTCTTCTTCTTTTTTTTTTTTTTTTTTTTGAGACAGAGTCTTGCTCTGTCACCCAGGCTGGAGTGCAGTGGCGCGATCTTGGCTCACTGCAACCTCCGCCTTCTGGTTTCAAGCGATTCTCCTGCCTCAGCCTCCGGAGTAGCTGGGATTACAGGCTCCCGCCACCACGCCTGGATAATTTTTGTATTTTTAGTAGAGACAGGGTTTCACCATGTTGGCCAGGCTTGTCTCAAACTCCTGACCTCGTGATCCGCCTGCCTCAGCCTCCCAATCATTTTCTTTTCCTAATGAAGAGGCACTGAGTTTACGACCATTTTGAAGAGGTTCCCTATAGCCAAACAATGTCAATGCCTTAAAGGACCTTGGAGACCATTTCCTCTCATCTTCTCATGTTGCAGATGAGACGTGATTAGGCAGAGGTCCCTTGATTCCAAAATCGGTGCTTAATCCAGGAAATTGCATTGTGTCCTGAGAGTAGGAGATGTAGCATTCTGAGACACCTATTCAAAGTGAGCAGAACATTTCCAATAACTTCTTTTTTGCTATGTTTTGGACCAATTGCTAACGATTGTAATAGCAGTAATAATAATAGCAACAATAATAAAAAATAACACAAGTAGATGAGATGTGTCCTCTCACCTACTGCCATTCCTCAATGTGTAGATATTGCAAAACATCATAGATTTATATAATTTTGTCAATAAAAAATTGTAAAAATATAGTACACTGATAATAATATCAGTTTATTGTGCTCTTATTAAGTACCAGATACTGAGTGAAAGAAGCACATTTTATGCAATACCTCATTTAATTTCCCCCCAACCTCATGAGGTCAATGAGAAAACTGATGTCCAAAAAGGTGAAATAAATTCCCTCCAGAGCTTAGAAGAGTTGGGGCTGGAACTGACCATTGGGAGGGGCTACAGTACTCTTAATTAAAGCATCCAATACATGGTTTCCAGATCTTTGGATTTCACAAACTAGCAAAATTTCCAGAAACCAATGTAAGGTGGCCACATTTTATTTTGCCAAATATAAATACTGAGTAATAAGCAAATAATAAAAACGACAAACTTACTATTTCCTATTATTGTTATGTTATCAAATAAAACATATTTTCACACCAAAAAGTAGAAGGACCTATTCTCAGAACAGAGAAGAGTCTTGTAAAGTGGATCTGTTTTGTTTTATGAAAAATTCTTTAGTCGTTTTGCTGCCCAGGAAGATGTCATAGTGGATGCTCAGGGTTGGTCTTTGCTGATGGCTGTCTGGGGACTCAGCACTGCAGGTCACCAAATCTGTGTTGGTGTGGGAAAGTTCATCTTATGCTCACTTGTGGGCTCCATTTCCACCACCATGACCACTTTGTACATGGAACCATTGAACAAGCATTGTGGTGGCTGGAGAAAGAAGCTGAGTGACATCCACCAGACAGGTCACCTTGTCCACCAGATTACTGAGATTCTCTTCCTCAGTGGATGTCCTATGGTAGAAATCAATGTGAGTCTCAAGTATCTTCATACATTGTGCCCATTCCTAGAAGTTACCTGCCTACCTTTCCTTCAGACCTCCTTGTCACCTTTTTTCTGATCTTGTTCTTTCCAAACACTTGACCTTCTAACCAATGCTTTGGGCATTAATTGTGAATCAGTATAGATTTATACATGAGGTCATCTTTTCTTGCTCATAAAGTGGACAGCTAGATGTATTTCCCACAATATAAATCACTGGGAGGATTTTTCTTCCCCACTGTCTTTCAGGGTTACACCTAAATAGGCTGTAATATAATCAGCTTTGACTTCTGTCTGGTGCCAGTAGACTGGAAAACTCACCAGTAGCCCAGCCCATGCTTTCTCTTCCCCCACTAACTAGTAATAGAGAGCTCTCCAACATGCCATGGTTGGGACTGGGAAAGAGGGAATGCAGCAGGAGGAGCAGGTGCCATGGGAGGCTGAGCCACCTGTCTATGCTGTTCACTTGTCCCTTCTAGGCTTGCTCAGGTCAAGTCTTATGCATACCAGTTCCATTTGACAATGAGATGCTCCTGTGCACATCCAATTTTATAATTTGGTCAATCAAACTACATCTAGTTCATGATAGGCAGCACTTGGTGTTCAATGGTGAGGTTTTTAGTCCTTACTAGGCTTAGTAGCAAATCAAATCTGGATCAGCCTTTTTAATGGACAGTTTTAGTTGGCAGAAGTTGGCACAGCCATACAGTGAATCCCAAGGGAAGCGTTCTGTGCTTCTCCTACTGTGGCTAGCCAGAGCCTCCATTCAGCATCTCTGCAACAAAGGCTTCCAGTTCAGTTGGATATGACTGGTGGCTAGGCAGTTTGAATGGTGGTCTATCTCTGCTGCAGAGCCTTTTTAGATCAAAACTGGCAGCCTCACAGTTGACCCAGAACTTGGGTCAGAGCAGCACACTTATGTTCCTAGAATCCAAAGAGGGCCCCCAAACCTTACTCCTCTTTGTGGAAAGTGAGTCAAGGTAAAATATTTGTCTCATACTTTTGAAGCGATGACACGCTGCCATTCTCCCAGACCACTGACATCTGGAACTCTCACTACTATCTGTTTTCCAGATCCAACTAGCACAATGTCAATGATGAAATGGACCAGTGTCATATTCTGCGGGATATCAAGGCAATCAAGATCATCTTGGACTATATTGTGACAGAGGGCCAGGGAGTGAACAGAGCCCTTATAATGTATGTAGTTTTCCCTTGCACATGAAGGCAACCTGTCTCTACTTATCTTTTCTGATCCCTTTCCTGGCTTCTAGGGTAATTCCATGTGATGATTAAGCACTACCATCTGCTTTCTACCACCCTGAGATCCCATTATTTCCATTGAAATCCAGAAACTCAATGCCAACTTCCACCACCGCCTCCTGCATAACATCACTGCCTCAGGGGCTTTCAAGGGTGCTGGTGCTCCCCTTACCAATACATTTCTAAGTTCCTTGGTAAAGCATCATCCAAGTCTTCTTAGGGGAATAGTTAGGGGATAATGATAATTTGAGTCTTCATGATGATAGCATGTCATAAATTACCACTGTGTGTTTTTCTCTGGCAAGGAGTTTGCTTGTGCTTTCATGAGATATGTGGGCAACTCAATCCCCAAATCCGTTTTTGAGAGTCTGTTTTCTAGAACTACTCTATATTAGTCAAGGTCTTGGCAAGAAGTAGATGGCACACTTTAAAAACGGGATAAAATTGAAGAGTTTAATGAGGGAAGCTACTGTCACCTTTAGGCCTGAATGGGCAAGAGGATCATGTTACCAGAACCTGGAAAGAGCTGTGCTGTGGGAGAAGGATGCCTGGCAGGAATGTGGCCTTCTGTAGAGAAATACAGCTGCTTCTAAAACCATGTTCTGGCAGAAGAGAATAAGGTGGCTTTCTCTTTTCCCACACTTCACTCAAGGTGCTGATATATCCCTTTGGTTAAACCCAACTGAAAGTCAGAAAGCAAGAGCTCCTAGTGTTCATCCTGAGAAGTGAGGCTTCTGGGACATACACAGAAGAGTGGAGAATAGTGGAGAGAGGACTTGGAGAAGACTCAGTACTTGGGCTAAGGATTTTTTTCTGCATCTGGAGTCACTGGGAAATCGTGGCAACTTTTTTTTTAGTAGAGATATATTTTTGGGCTATGTTTTAGGATAACAGTGGTATGTGAATTGAAATTTGGGTAATTTAGAGAAGGGTGATCTGCCATGAGACCAGTGGGAATGGAGAGGCTGCGGAAGATGCTGGAAGGAAAGTATTCAATGGATACATGTATGCAGTAGCCCCCCTTTATCCTTGCAAGATATGTCCTAAGACCCCCAGTGGATGCCTGAAACCGTGCATAGTACCAAACCCTATATATACCATGTTTCTTTCCTATATATGTTGTGTTAGTTTGTTCTTGCATTGCTATAAAGGAATATCTATGACTGGGCAGTTTATAAAGAAAAGAGGTTTATTTGGCTCATGGTTCTGCAGGCCATACAGGAAGCATAGCTCCGACATCTGCTTCTGGGAAGGCCTCAGGAAGCTTACACTCTTGGAAGGTGAAGAGAGAGCAGGCAAGTCACATGCAGAAGCAAGAGAGGGGGAGGTGCTTTAAACACTTTAAATAGCCAGATCGCAGGAGAACAAACTCACTATTGTGAGGACAGCACCAAGCCATGAGGGATCTGCCCCCATGATTGAGACACCTCCCACTAGGCCCTCCCTCCAGCACTGAGGATTACATTTCAACAGATTTAGGGAGACAAATATCCAAAGTATATCATATACACACCTATGATAAAGTTTAATTTATACATTAGGCACAGTAAGAGATTAACAACAATAACAATTATTATTGGTAAAGTATTATTAAGTAAAATAAGGGTTACTTGAATACAAGCACTGCAATACTGCCATAGTTTATCTGGTCACTGAAAGGGCTACTAGGGACTCACGGGCGGGTAATGTCTACAGTGTGGATATGCTGGACAAAGGGATGATTCATGTCCTAGAGGGGATAAAGTGAAGTGGCATGAGATTTCCTTACACTGCTTAGAATGGCAGACAACTTCAAACTTGAGAATTATTTATTTCTGGAATTTTCTATTTGATATTCTCAGACTACAGGTAACTAAAACAGTGGAAGGTAAAACTGCAGATAAGGGGGAATTATCTTACGTGCCTTTTATGTCAGTGAGGTGGTAGAGAGTCGCTGTTTGAAGACCAGAGCTTCTGTCTGAGGCTGTGTTAGTGAGCCCGACCAGGAGGCTGTGGGGACGGCACACTATAGCAGATTGCCTCAGAGTTGTGCTTTTGAAGTTAGAAAGCCAAATCAATGTGAAGAGCATTTGGTCGTCCTCATTTCTATGCATACGTAGATTGCATATTAATATCAAAGGAAGTCAGTTGTGTATGTAAAGGAGAAAGAATTTTCTTTGGAGTCTTTAATTGTCAAGCGCCATTAAGATTTTCTTCTTCTTGCCCACCAAAATGACAGAATCCACTTTAAAATCTTTGAAAGCAAATGATGAAATTTGATGCCAGGGTGGTAGCAACAACAGAAATAGCTAATATTTATTGAGTACTTTCCAGGCAGTGTGCTTTGCATTACTGCCTTATTCATCGCTACTACCAACCTTATGCAATGGTATTCTTTATGTTACAGATGAGGAAACAGAAGCTTAGGCAAGTTAAACCCAGTCTTATACAGAAGAAAAGACAAGTTGGTTTTCTAAGACAGTACTGGCCAGCTCTTATAAAGCCCATACTCCTAACCTTCATTTTCTATTGTATCTCAATGGTAAATGATCTCTGTATAAAATTTACCTGATGATTGCCTATTGTCTTTCAGTTACACACACGCGTGTGTGTGTGTGTGTGTGTGTGTGTGTGTTTTCAATGAATTTTGAAACTGCCTGTATCCAATGCAGCCATTAAATTTAGGAAATTCAGGTTTTTAAGCACATTTATAATTAATCATTGAATAAGAAATTGATCAGGCTCTGGCTCAGCGCAGTGGCTCACACCTGTAATCCCAGCACTTTAGGAGGCCAAGGCGAGGGGATTGCTTGAGCTCAGGAGTTCAAGGCCAGCCTGGGCAAAATACAAAAATTGGTGGTGCATGCCTGTAGTTCCAGCTACTTGGGAGGCTGAGGTGGGAGGATGGCTTAAGTCTGTGAGGTTGAGGCTGCAGTGAGCGAAGATCATACCACTGCCCTCCAGCCTGGACAACAAAGTGAAACCCTGTCTCAAATAAATAAATAAATAAATAAAAGAAACCACCAAAAATACAGAAATTGACCAGGCTTTGGGTCAGTTATTTGGGTCATAGATAAAAGTGTACAAAATAACCATGGCTTATATTAAGGGTGAGAATAACTGGCTTAGAATATTGCCAGACATATAGTAAATGTTCTATTAAGGTTACCTATTATTAGTAATACTCACTCCCCATACTAAAAGTGTAAACTTCAGTAATATTTCCTTCAGAATCCACATTTCATAGAGATTTTAAATTTTATCTGAACAATTACATTTTCTCTCTGACCATTTGTGCCCAAAAGGTGATCACTGTCATGAATTTAGTGGGCATATGTATCTGATGATGTTTCCATAACATTAGTATTAATTTGTGTATACATATACAATTTTATTGAAAACTTACCTAATGCTATCACATTACACATATTTGCCTCAAAGCACTGTCATTTTCCACAACATCGTGGAAAGTCTGTCTGTGAAGCACATATAACTAGTTAGAATCTAGTTTACCCGATGCATGCTGCTATCTGGGGATGAACTTAATTCTGTCAATGTCTTATTATAACCTTCCTGTGAAAATTCTAGTGCCTCTTTCTATTCACACAGAAGAAAGTTTCCATATGATAGATGCATAAAAGATAGTTGTTCGTTTGTAAAATTCATGAATGTCCAATATTACTGTTAGTTGTCTGCATTTGTTTTCCCAATTTTTGAAAAAAAATCAGATACAGTAAACTACCTGAAACTGCTAGAATCAGGAATATCCCTGAAGTCTGTCTAGTAATAGTAGTAGTCATTCCATCATAGCTGCCCTGAAATTCTCATCTTTTATAGGTAATAATATATTCATATCTCAGATTTCTGAAGTACTGTAAAATTAATCACTGTTTATGTAAAACCCTACAAACCGCAATATTCATGCCTAAAGACCCCTATAAGCCACTAGTTCCTTCAGCTAATCTACAGATGAGTTCACTGAGTCTGAAGAGGAGGATCAATAACCTGCCTCTTTTGGTTCATCTGGAACCAAAGCAGATGTGAAAAGAAAAACGTTCAGTGGGTTCTGGTGGACAGGAGAGATCCATAGCACAGGAGTCAGGAGTCCAAGATCTGAGTCCCAATTCTTTTATTCCCTGCATCCTTAGCACTTAATAGATATTCCATCATGGTGAAAATCAAAAACATATAGTTAAGATTTCCCAAGCACAGTAAGTGAAATGTTTGCCTATTGCCTCTCAATTACACACACACACACACACACGTGTGTGTGTGTGTGTGTGTGTGTGTATGTGGGGGTGTATTTGTGTGTGTTCAGTGAATTTTGAAACAATGGGCCAGGAACTGTTTTAAGTGCTTTACATGTATTATCTCATTGTATCCTCCCAACAATTTTAGGAGGGAGATACTAAAAGATTTTGTGGGAGATACAGCACAATAAACTAAGGGGGAAAATTACTCTCATATTGAAAACTATATTAACACTTGCTTTAGTATTTTGACATAAAGTGGCTTTTGGAAGCAGAATTTTGTCAGGACCAGTCAATTACCTGCTTATACTTTCAGATTCATTTATTCATTCAAAAACACTTCCTGACTGGCTAATATTTGTCAAGTTCTGTTCTCAGTCATGGGGTACACCCATGGATAAGGATGGCCTCCTCTTTTGAGATGCTTACTTTTCAGTAGGGAGATAACTGAATTCAACCACGTCCCATCACACTCCCAGTCTTGGTACAAAGCAGGCAAAGGAACCTGGATGAATTCAACCTGGATTCAGGAAAAGATAGAATAACTTAACATTTTTCTAGCCTGAAGGTTGAATTGTTAGTTTGATTGTCGTTGATGTCATGGCACTTGGATTGTGCTACTTTGTCCTCATTTATTTAACCATGGAATTTTGCTTCCCTGATCTCTAACTCTAATCAAATTCTTGCCTTCCTGACCCACTCAGAGGTCCAGAAAAATATCTTCACCATTTAAAACTTTTCTTTAAATGAGATTATTTTTAATAGGAGCAAATTATCTCTGAGAAAGAAATAATATCATCATTTACCAACGTCTAATATACCACTTCCCTATTCTCTGAAAAGTGCACACAATTTTTTAAACAGTCACTTGGCAGCAGTAAATGCTATTTAGTCAGCCTTGTAGACCAAGGACGATTGGGGCTAGCACTATGGAAATATTTCTCATATTTTCCCCTTTTATGAAGAGAGAGAAAGAAATTATTTCTAATGTATCAGTGAGAGTCTCTCCTGTACTCTAGATTAATATGTTTTAGTACCCAGCCAGCATCAAAGTGCTGTGATGCATCATATTGATCATCAAATATCAGTCCCCAGGAAGAGTTTCACTAGAAACACTTGTTAGGTGTGTTGTGTGCATTATATAACATTTATGCAAACCACAGCTTGCATACAGTACCAAACTTATCCAGGGAGAAGAAATCACATTTCAGCAGAGAACAGGTTTTCCATCTGATTTGTGCCCAGAACATGTAAAAAACATAGCAGGTTGCATGCTGCATTGACTAAGGAACATACATATGCATTTAAATCACTTGTGTTTTACTTTTTTATGATGCATTGGTGAATTGTATTCCTTTTGCATTTGTAATTAGAAGGCGGAACAGATGTGATGGTTTCGTTTAAAGTGATATGTCCATTAAAATAACCTATACTACAAGTAATTGTTTTCTTTAACAAGGGAGTCTGTCCGTTGTCATGCTGTTTTTGAGCTGTTTAAATAGACTCTGAAGAAAAACATGTTTGTCTCCAGGAAATGTTGATTGATTACGGAAGAAAGAAATTTTTGTGATAGGAATGTTTGCATATTTGTTGTTTTTGTTGTTCTTGCTCTTTTTGTTTTGGAGGTGGAACATCATCAGAGAAGCACTCCTACATTCATTCTTCCAGCCTCACTTTTTCTTCTCCAATTGAGACTAATAATTCAAACCTATCTGTATTTCAAAGAAGGCCAAGATTTCCCTTTTTCATTTTAATAAGCTATACTACAGTTAAGCTGAATATTAAATTATTACCCACTTGGTGATCAAATATACTGTCAATGTTACCACTGGCTCTTTGTTTGAACCCAAATGAAGTGTGGATTTTTATTTTGATCAATGACAGCTTTCTGAGATCTGCAGTTATGCTTGATTGGGACAGGCTGTGACAGCCAATGCAGTAGCCGGCAGACAATTCTTTAATATATGAATCTGACTGACCCAGTTATCCATCCCCCACCCCCAAAGCAAAAAGCATCTCCAGAAACCTTTTACCATTTTCTTCTTGCAATGTCAATGCACTCAACATAGACAAAATTTAACTAAAATTATCCTTTGTAGAACAGATGCATACTAATCCCTTCACTGCTGTAATTAAACACCTCTGTCTCTGAGTCACCAATGCTTGTAGACACATCAAAGTTGCCATTTTTTTAAAGGAAAATTTAACACCATGGTCTGTACATACACAGTTGGAAAGATAGCATGGTTTCATACAAATTCTGCTTAATTGTGCCAAAATGTGCCAAAATGACATTTCTTGTTGATATAAAAATATTCTGAAAGGCTTTATGTGGGGAGAAATGTTGGGATGAGGTATGTTATGGTGGTTATGATGTTGAATTCAATAAAGTATTGAATTCAGTATTTTTTTACTGAAAAAGGTTGCAGTAAGCACCCAAGGTACCAGTGTTATGCACTACAAGGCAGGTGCAGGGAAAATCCTTTCAATGTCCTTTAACTGAATCCCTGTGATAGTCATGACGTATGGTTCTATAATTGGGCACTAGCAAATGTATTTTGGGGTTTGCTTCTTTATATGAAGCTTGATCCTTTGAATTTACTGAAATATAGAATGCCTAGCTTTCTGTTTTTTCTCTACAGATTTATCTTCATTTATGTTTTTCTTATTTTACTAGTCATGGCTCTGACTTTCTATTTCTATAATAAAATTGTTGAATATACACTATCTGTTGAGAGTAGTTCTTCAAATCTTATTTAGAAGGAGATATACAGACACACTCAGGTCAATGACTATGAATTGATTTGGTCAAACAAATGAAACTTTTAATTTTTCCTGGCTATTGATTTTCCATTTGCAAAAAAGAAAAGATGAATTATCTTTAACTGCATTATAAGGTCTGTGTTTCCTATAAATCTATATTTTATACATGCTTTAAAGTTTTATTTAAAATGCCAAATAATTATTGTCAAATGATTGATAGATATTGATATTAAAGGTATTCCAATAAGAATAATAAATTGTACTCATTAAATTGATATTCTATTAGTTAACTATTTCTGGGTATCATATAAGCAGACACACAGGAAGTACAGACATATCTCAGAGACATTGTGGGTTCAGTTTCAGGAAATGTCACAATAAAGTGAATCACACACATTTTTTGATTTCCCAATTCATATAAAAGTTCTGTTTAAACCATAGTCTATTGAATGTGCAATAGTATATTCCCCCCCAAAAAACAATGCACATACCTCAATTTAAAATACTTTATTGCTAAACAATGCTAATGATTATCTGAATGTTTAGCGAGATGTAATATTTTTGCTGGTGGAGGGTCTTGCCTCAATGTTGATGGCTGCTCTAATTGGGTAGTAGTTGCTATAAGCTGGGGTGTCTGTGGCAATTTTTAAATATAAGATAACAATGAAGTTTGCTGCATCCATTGGCTCTTCTTTTCACTACAGTTTTCTCTGTAGCATGTGATGCTGTTTGATAGCATTTTACCTGCAGTAGATCTTCTTTCAAAATTGGTATCAATCCTCTGAAACCCTGCTGCTGCTTTATCAACTCAGTTTATGGAATATTTTAAATCCTTTGTTGTCATTTCAACATCTTTGATGTTGTTTTATCATGAAATTGCAGCAATTCAGTCACATCTTCAGGCTTTACTTCCTCTAGCTCTCTTGTTATTTCCACCACATCTGCAGTTACTTTCTCCACTGAAGTCTTGAACCCCTCAAAGTCATCCATGAGGTTTGCAAGCAACTTCTTCAATACTTCTGTTAATGTAGATATTAAGAACTCCTCCCTTGAATCATAAACGTTATTAATGGCATCTAGAACTGTGAATCCTTTCCAGAAGGCTTTCAATTTACTTTGTCCAGATCCATCAGAGGAATTTCTATCTGTGGTAGTTATGGTCTTACAAAACGTATTTCCTAATAAGACTTCAAAATTGAAATGACTTCTTGAGCCATGAGCTGAAGAATGGATGTTGTGTTAGCAGGCATGAAAACGACATCAATATCCTTGTACATCTCCATGAGAGCTCTTGGATGACTAGGTGCACTGTCAATGAGCAGTAATATTTTGAAAGGAATCTCTTTTCTGAGCTTAAAATATTCAGTAAACCATGCTGCAAACAGATGAGCTATCATTCGGGCTTTGTTGTTCCATTTATAGAGCACAGGCAGAGTAGATTTAGAAATGGCCTTAGGATTTTTAGAATCATAATTCAGCAGTGGTTCAACATAACCACAATGCCTGAAGCCAGGCATTGGCTTGTCCTCTCTAGCTATGAAAGTCCTAGATGGCATTTTCTTCTAGTAGAAGACTGTTTCATCTACATTCAAAATCTGTGGTTTAGTGTAGCCACCCTCAACAATGACCTTAGCTGGATCTTCTGGATAACTTGCTACAGTTTCTATATCAGCACTTGCTACTTCACCTTGCACTTTTATGTTGTAGAGAGAGCTTCTTTTCTTAAACTCATAAACCAACCTCTGCTAGGTTCAAACTTTTCTTCAGCAGCTTCCTTACCTCTCTCAGTCTTCGTGGAATTGAAGAGAGTTAGGGCCTTTCTCTGGATTAGGCTTTGGTTTAGAGAATAATTGTGGCTAGTATGGTCTTCTATCTAGACCACTAAAACTTTTCTCATATTAGCAATAAGGCTGTTTCACTTTCTTATCATTTGTGTTTTCACTGAAGTAGCAATTTTAATTTCCTTCAAGAATTCTTCCTTGGTTTGGCCTATCTTGACTTTGACATGCCTTTCTCACTAAGCTTAATCATTTCTAGCTTTTGATTTAAAGTGAGAGATGGGCAACTCTTCCTTTCACTTGAACACTTAGAGGCCTTTGTAGAGCTATTAACTGACTCAATTTTAATAGTGTTTTGTCTCACAGAATAGGGAGGCCTGAGGAGAGGGTGAGAGATGAGGGAATGATTGGTCAGTGGAGCAATCAAAACACACAACATTTATTGATTCAGTTTGCAGTTTTATATGGGTGTGGTTCATGGCACCCCAAAACAATTAAATAGCAACATCAAACATCACTGATCACAGGTCACAATAACAGATATAATAATAATAAAATTTTAAATAGTGCAAGAATTACCAAAATGTGACTTAGAGACACAAAGTGAGCACATGCTGTTGGAAAAATGGCACCGATAGTCTTGCTTCACAGAGGGTTGCCAGAAATCTTTAATGTGTTTTTTAAAAAACCCAATATCTGCAAAGCACAATAAAACAAGCTATGCCTATATGTTAGGGGGCCTCTTTGTGGAATGACTTTCAGTATGATAGAAATTTGTCTATTTTAGATTTAATTCTATCTGAAACTTTGACTATTAAGGATTGCAGGGTTTTGGTTTAATTGTTTATTTAGACCACTTTCATGTTAAAGTTTAACATTCATTAGAAAGTAAAATAGATGTTATCACTATGATTTTCAATATAAAAAGTTCAACTCTCTTGGATTTGTAAGTTAATTTTAAGTTAATTGATATTTAGTGTAAATCTTTCTATAATAACCAAGTATGCACAGAAAGCTCACTACCCTATAAAGCTTACAACTGTTCATAAATCCACTTATATAAGAGATAATCATTATCTCTTCTAAGCTTAAGGGTTTCAGCAATCTAAAGTATTTAAAGGCAAGTCCCCTCATCAATAAGGAAACTATCTTTCGGGGACCTTCTCAGTCTATCTTTTCTATGAACATTGCCTTCTCTGCAGTTACAACTCTGAGCTCCTGGCAATCAGGTTTGTAGCTTGGGACAGATTCTGCCCCTCTGCCCACAGCAGGTCAGATGGGCACTGGGCAGTTAATACATATGGTTATAACTGAGGGTAGCTAAGCACACAAGCCATAGGGCAGCCTTGTGCAGAGAGAAGCAGAGAGGAGACTGTGTAATGCACCAGAAAGAGTAGTTTTATAAGCATTGATAGGATAAAAATATAAAAAGCCAATGTTTAATAATGCAACTTACACTTAATTCTTTGATTTAAATTCTGCCTCTTGGGAGAAAGAGGTGAGATCGGCTCAACTTCTAGCACCAACACTCTCTGAAACTTTTTTTGAATATTTTTTTCTTTAAATTTTGTAAAAACGTATTTCCTACCCCTAAAGGAAATTTTGAGGTGAGCAATAGCTAGTAAACACTCAGTTCTTTGATTTTTGATACTTTTATTTGTATTTACTGTAACTAAGAAGAAATTGAGATTCCTGTTTTCCCTTCTGGTAATGCAAGTGTAAAGGGATCTAATTTACTACATAAACAGGGGATATCCTTTTATCTGTTCTATTCAAAATTTTAATCATTTTAATGGGTACACTTGGAGGGGATCTTCTTCAAGGTTCTGGAACTACTACAGTGGCCAAGTAGATATTTTCTGACAAGTAAAATTACCTTTCAAAGAGTGCACTACTTTTCTTTTGACTCTTGTCACTAAATACTCCCCAAGTTCTTTGTACAAATTAATTTTTCTGTTTTTCTTTTATTTCTCTTGGCAATTTAACTCCCTCTCATGGCTCCAATGATGATCTAAAATCCATACCTCCACCCTTAATTCTAAGCCTGGGGATGCCCCAAGCAAATATAAGTATACTTTAACAAAAGCTGATGCCAGCATATTATATATTTCTAAACAAAGATTGTAATTATATTAATCTGTTCTCACACTGCTGTAAAGAGCTGCCTAAGACTGAGGAATCAATAAACAAAAGAGGTTTAATTGACTTACAGTTCCTCATGGTTTCGGAGGCCTCAGGAAACTTACGATCATGGTGGAAGGCAAAGGGGAAGCAAGGCACATCTTACATGGTGGCAAGAGAGAGAACACAGAGAAAACTGTCACTTTTAAACCATCAGATCTCGTGAGAACTCCCTCAGTATCACCAGAACAGCATGGGGTAAAACCACCCCCATGATCCAATCACCTCCCACCAGGTCCCTCCCTTGACACGTCGGGATTACAATTCAAGATGAGATTTGGACACAGGGCCAAACCATCTCATATACACACACACACACACACACACACACACACACACATATATATACACACATATATATACATATATATTCTTTAATTCTGATCTACATATCTACTGTTGTGTATCTCCAATCACATTTAAAATGGTTAGTCCTCAGTATCTCTAAAACTATATTGATCATTTTCCTTCCTACACCTGGTTTTCTCTTCTCTTCCTGTTTCTAGAATTAATTCCATCATCCCATCCTCCCAGACAACAAAATCAGAACCTCCCAGTTGTCTCTCAGTTCTTCTTCTTTTCCCTGCCTCCCATAGCAAAGTCATCTGTCAGGTCCCAGTGATTTTACCTCTTCTCTCTCTGTCTTTTCTGAATCTTTGTCTTTATCCCCTACTCTGTTGTACTGGGTTATGAGGCATCTTTTTTCAACTCAAATTGCTTCCTTCTTCCAACTGGTCACCCTGTGACTTTCAGATTAATCTTTTTCCAGCACAGTTCAGATTTTGTTATACGGTCACCAAAATATTTCAATGGCTTTCCATTGCATTCAGCATCAAATCCAAACTTGTTGTCTTGGCCTTAAGCTGTACTTTTGGCCTTTTCTCCCACTCAGCCTAGTTAAAGCATTAACTCTGGTGGTTTTTTGCAGCCCCGTACTTGACATACTCTTCTCACTGTGAAAAGCACCCAACTTCCCAGCTTTATGTGGCCATCTTCTATTCCAAAGGCCATTAAAGAAGGCACTTTCTAGATGAAGCTTTCCCTGTCCTTCCAGCTGGAATGATGTTTCCAGTTCTCCAACTCAAGGTGGAACTCTTTTTTCTTTTATCTTTATATTAGTTTGCTAGGGCTTCTGCGACAAAGTAGCAAAGACTTGGTGGATTAACAGCATATATTTATTTTCTCACAATTCCAGAGGCTTAGGAGTCTAAGATCAAGGTGTTGTCAGCATCAGTTTCTTCTGAGGCTCCTCTACTTGGCTTGTAGATGGCCACCTTCTCCCTGTGTCTTCCCAAGGGCTTCCCTCTGTGTATGTCTATGTCCACATTTTCTCTTCTTATAAAGATACCTTCTTATGGGGCCCACATTAATGACTTCACATTAACCCAATGAATTCTTTAAAGACAGTATATCACATTCTGAGGTACTGGCGTAAGGACTTTAACATGTGATCTTGGGGGTGGGGCACAATTCATCCCATAACACCTATCTCTGCAGCATGTCTCACTTTAGATATTGTGCTCTGGTTTTTCATGTACATAATTTAAGTTTCCCACCTTTTTCTCAGTATGAGAGGGAAGGATCTATATTTTCTCCATGACATCTGTCTGTATAAACCCCATAAATACTCAATACTGTGTCTTGCATATGGGAAATACTCAATGAATGTTTTCTTTTATTTACACATAAAATTTTTACATATTTCAGAGGAATATATGAGCATTTTTTTTTACATGCATAGAATATGTGATGATCAAGTCAGGGTATGTGAGGTATCCATCACCTTGAGTATTTTTCATTTCTAAGTGTTGGTAACATTTCAAGTTCTCTCTTCCAGCTATTTTGAAACATACAATATATTGTTTCTAATTGTAGTTACTCTAGTGTACAATGGAACATTAGAACTTACTTCTATCTAACTTTAAGTTTGTACCCATTAAACAACTTCTCTTTATTTCCCACCCCCACTTTCACACCCTTTCCTTCTCTTGATATTTATTATTTTATTCTCTATCTTCCAATCATCAAGTTTTTTATAACACCTACATATGAGTGAGAACATGCAGTGTTTGTCTTTCTGTGCCTGGATTATTTCACTTAACATAATGACCTTCGGTTCCATCCATTTGTCTGCAAATGACATGATTTCATTCTTTTATGGCCAAATAGTATTCCATTGTATATATATATATCACACTTTCTTTATTCATTCATCCATTGATAGACATAGCTTGCTTCCATATCTTTGTTATTATGAATAGTGCTGCAGTAAACTTGAGTGTGTGGGTATCCCTTTGATATGCTTTCTTTTCTTTTGAATAGATACCCAGTAGTGCAACTAATGGATTGTATGGTAGATCGATTTTTAGTTTTTTGAGAAATCTCCATACTGTTTTTCATAGTGGTAATACTAATTTACATTCCCACCAACAGTGTATAAATGTTCTCTTTTCTCTGCATCCCTGTCAGTCTGTTACTTTTTTGTCTTTTTAATAATAGCCGATATAACTGGGATAAGATTATAATTCATTGTGTCTTTGGTTTGCACTTTCTGGATGATTAACGATGAGCAGTTTTTCATATACCTGTTGACCATTTGTATGTCTTGTTTTCAGAATAGTCTATTCATGTCCTTGTAATCCCTTTTAAATGCCATCACTTGTTTTTGTTTTGTTGAGTTCCCCATATATTCTGGATATTAGTTCCTTGTTGTGTGACTGTTTTGCAAACCTTCTCTCCCATTCAATAGTTTGTCTCCTCACTCTGCTGATTGTTCCCTTTGCTGTACAGAAGCTTTTCAGTTTAATATAGTACAATTGGTCTATATTTGTTTTTGTTGCCTATACTTTTGAGGTTTTTGAGGTCTTAGCCATAAAATCTTCACTTAGATCAATGTCCTGAAGTGTTTTTTCTGTTTTTTTTTTCTAGTAGTTTTATAGTTTTGAATCTTACCTTTGGGTCTTTAATTCATCTTGGTTGATTTTTGTATATGATGAGAGATAGGGGTCTGGTTTTATTCTTCTGCATATGGATATTCAATTTTCCCAGCACCATTTATTGAAGAAGGTATCCTGTCCTTACTATATGTTCTTGACATCTTTGTCAAAAATCAGTTGGCTTTAAATATGTGGATTTATTTCTGTGTTCTCTATTTTGTTCCATTGGTCTATGTGCTTATTTTTATACTAATACCATGATGTTTTGGTTGTGATAGCCTTGTAATATAATTTGAAGTCAGGTAGTGTGATGGCTCCAGCTGTGTTCTTTTTGCTCAGCATTGCTGTGGCTATCCTGGTTCTTCTATTTACATATGAATTTTAGGATTGTTTTTCCTATTTCTGTAAAAAGTTGCGTTGGTGTTTTGATAGGGATTGCATTGAATCTGTATATTGCTGTGGGCAGTGGGGTCCTTTTCATGATATTAATTCTTCCATTCCATGATCATGGAATGTCTTTCCATTTGTTTGTGTCCTCTTAAATTTCTTTCATCAGTGTTTTGTAGTTTTCTTTGTAGAGCTCTTTCCCCTCCTTGATTAAACTTATTACTGTATATTTTTTCTAACTATTGTAAATGGGATTGCTTTTTACATTTCTTTTTTGGCTATTTCATTATTGGTGTATAGGAATGCTGCTAATTTTTTATGTTAATTTTATATCCTATAACTTTACCAAATTTGCCTATCAACTCTAAGAGTTTTTTTGAGGAAGTCTTTTGGCTTTTTAAGTTATAAGATCATGTCATCTGCAAAAAGAGATGATTTGATTTATTTTTTTCCAATTTGGGTGAATTTTATTTCTTTCTCTTGCCTGATTGCTCTGTCTAGGACCAGTGCTATGTTGAATTGGAGTGGTAAAAGTGGGCATCTTTGTCTTGTTCTAGTTCTTGGAGAAAAGGCTTTCAATTTCTCTCATTGAGTATGATGTTAGCTGTGGGTTTGTCATATATTCTCTTTATTGTTTTGAGGTTTGTTCCTTCTATGCCTAGTTTGTTGAGAGTTTTTATCATGAAGGGATGTTGCATGTTATCACAAGCTTGTTCTGCATCTATTGAGCTGATTATATAGCTTTTGTTCTTCATTCTGTTGACACGATGTACCATGTTTTTTGATTTGTGTATGTGAAACCATAATTGTATCCCTGGTATAAATCTCAGTTGACTATGGTATGTGATCTTTTTGCGGTGCTGTTGAATTCAGTTGGCTAGTATTTTGTTGAGATTTTGGTGTTTATGTTCATCAGGGATATTGATCCGTGTTTTCTTTTTTTGTCATGTCCTTGTCTGATTTTGGTCTCAGGGTGATGCTGACCTCATAGAATGAGTTTGAGATAATTCCTTCCTTTCAATTTGTTTTTTGAATAGTTTCAGGAGGATTGGTATTAGCTTTTCAAACATTTGGTTGAATTCAACTATGAATCCATCAAGTCCTGGGCTTTTCTTTGTTGGGAGACTTTTTATTACTGATTGAGTCTTGCTCATTATTGGTCTGTTCTGGTTTTCTATTTTTTCCTGATTCCGTCATAGTAGGTTGTGTATTTCCTGAGGTTTATATATTTCCTCTAGGTTTTCCAGTTTGTCAGCTTATATTTGTTTATAATAGTCTTTAATGATCTTTTATATTTCTGTGGTATCAGTTGTAATGTCTCCTTTTGTATGTTTATTTGGGCCTTTTCTGGATTAGTCTAACTAGCAGTTTATCAGTTTTGTTTATCTCTTCCAATAACCAAAATTTTTGTTTCATTGATTATCTGCTCTGATCTTTATTATTATTTTTTTCTTCTGCTAATTTTGGTTTTGGTTTGTTCTTGCTTTTCTATTTCCTTGAGGTGCATTGTTGAATTGTTACTTTGTAATCCTTTTACTTTTTAGATGTAGGCATTTATTGCTATAAACTTCCCTCTTAGCATGGCATTTTCTGTATCCCACAGGTTTTGGTTTGTTGTGTTTCCATTTTTATTTGTTTCAATAAACTTTAAAATTTCCATCTCAATTTCTTCATTTACTCAATTGCTGTTCAGTAGCTTATTATTTAATTTCCAGGTATGTGTATATTTTTGTCTTTACAGGTAAAGTACATTTCTTGTAGGCAACATATAATTAAATTATGTTTTTCTTTTACCCATTCAGCCAGTCTAAGTGGATAATTTAATCTATTTACATTCAAAGTGATTATTGATATGTAAGGTTTTGTTCCTGTCATATTTTTAATTGTTTACTGGTTGTTTTGTATATTCCTTGTTTCTTTCTTTTACTTTTATTGTTATTGTGGTTTGGTGGTTTGTATACCATATGAGTTCTTTCTTTTCCTCATTTGTGTCAACATTTGGCTTACCAGTGAGTTTTATATTTTTGTGTTTTTTTTTTTTTTGAGATGAAGTCTCGCTCTGTTGCCCAGACTGGAGTACAGTGGCACGATACTGGCTCACTGCAACCTCCGCCTCCAGGGTTTCAGCGATTCTCCCTCCTCAGTCTCCTGAGTAGCTGGGATTACAGGTGCGCATCACCACACCCAGCTAATTTTTTGTATTTTTAGTAGAGATGGGGTTTCACCATGTTGGCCAGGCTGGTCTCATACTCCTGATCTCAAGTGATCTGCCCACCTTGGCCTCCCAAAGTGCTGGAACTACAGGCATGAGTCACATGACTGGCCTGTGTATTTTCATGATATGATAAGTGTCAACTGTTTGTATCCAGATATGGGACTTCCTTGAACTTTTCTTGTGGGGCTGGTCTAGTGATGATGCATTCTCTTAGCTTCTGCTTCTCTGCAAAGAACTTTATTTCTTCTCCATTTATGAAGGATAATTTTGCTAGATATGGTATCCTTGGCTGGTAGTTATTTTTTTCCTTTCAGCACTTTGAGTATATCATCTCATTCTCTCCTGACCTGTAAGGTTTCTGCTGAGAAATGCACTGTTAGTTTGATGGGGGTTCCTCTATAGGTGACTTAATGCTTATCTTTTGCTATATTTAGAATTCTGTTTTTGTGTTTGACTTCAGACAGTTTGACTAAAATGTGCCATGGAGAAGATCTTTTTTCATTGTATCTGTTTGGGAATCTCAGCGCCTCCTGTATCTGGAAGTCTAAATCTCTTCTGGATTTGGAATGCTTTCATCTATCATTTCGTTAAATATATTTTCTAATCCTTTCATTCTCTCTTTACCTTCCAGGACCTGAGTGATTAAAAAATTTGGTCACTTTGTGGTGTCTCATATGTCATGGAGGCATTGCTTATTCTTTTTTATTCATTTTCTTTATTTTTTCAAAATATCTGTCTTGAAGTTCTGAGATTCTTTCTTCTTGATCTAGTCAATTGTTGAAGATCTCAAATGTGTTTTGTATTTCATTCAATAAATTCTTCAGTTCTAGAATTTCTGTTTGGTTGTTTTGTATGGCATCTGTCTCTTTGGTAGATTTTTCATTCATAATTTGAACAGTTATTTCTGATTTCTTTGCATTGTTTTTAAGAATTTTTATTTGTCTCACTGAGCTTCTTAAGAATCAATAATTTGAATTCATTTTCCAGGACTTTGTGAATTGGCTGTTGCTGGAGAATTATTTTGTTCCTTTGGAGGTGTCATATTTCCTTGCTTTTTCATGTTTCCTGTGTCCTTACATTGATATCTGTACATCTGGTATGATAGTCACTTCTTCCAATTTTTAGAATTTTCTTACATAAGGGAGAACTACTTCCTGAAGATGTATCTATGGTGTTGGTTGGTGATATGGTTTGGCTGTATCCCCACCCAAATCTCAACTTGAATTATATCTCCCAGAATTCCCATGTGTTGTGGGAAGGACCCAGGAGGAGGTAAATGAATCATGGGGGCTGGTCTTTCCCATGCTATTCTTGTGACTGTGAATAAGTCTCATGAGATTTGATGGGTTTATCAGGGGTTTCTGCTGTTACTTCTTCCTTATTTTTCTCTTGCCACCGCCATGTAAGAAGTGCCTTTCACCTCCTGCCATGATTCTGCATCCTCCCCAGCCATGTGGAACTGTAAGTCCAATCCAACCTCTTTTTGTTCCCAGTTTCAGGATGTCTTTATCAGCAGCATGGAAACGAACTAAAACAGTAAATTGGTACCAGTAGACTGGGACATTGCTGAAAGATACCCAAAAATGTGGAAGCAACTTTGGAACTGGGTAACAGGCAGAGGTTGGAACAGTTAGGAGGGCTCAGAAGAAGACAAGAAAATGTGGGAAAGTTTGGAACTTCCTAGAGACTTGTTGAATGGCTTTGCCCATAATGCTGATAGTGACATGGACATTAAGGTTCAGGCTGAAGTGATCTCAGATGGAGATGAGAAACTTGTTGGAAATTGGAGTAAAGGTGACTCTTGTTATGCTTTAGCAAAGAGACTGGCAACATTTTGCCCAGCCCTAGAGATTTATGGAACTTTGAACATGAGAGGGATGATTTAGGGTATCTGGCAGATGGCAGAAGAAACTTCTAAGCAGCAAAGCATTCAAGAGGTGACTTGGGTACTGTTAAAGGCATTTAGTTTTATAAGAGAAGCAGAGCATAAAAGTTCAGAAACTTTGCAGCCTGACAATGCGGTAGAAAAGAAAAATCCATTTTCTGGGGAGAAATCAAGCCAGCTGCAGAAATTTGTATAAATAGAAAGGAATCTAATGTTAATCCCCAAGACCATGGGGGAAATGTCTGCAGGCCATGTCAGAGACCATGACAGCCCCTCCCATCAGAGGCCCAGAGGCCCAGTAGGAAAAAGTGGTTTTTGTGGGCCAGGCCCAGGATCCCTGTGCTGTGTGCAGCCTAGAGACTTGGTGCCCTGTGTCCCAGTCGCTCCAGCCATGGCTGAAAGGGGCCAATGTACAGCTTGGGATGTGGCTTCAGAGGGTGGAAGCCCCAGCCCTTGGCAGCTTCCACATAGTATTGAGCCTGCAGGTGCACAGAAGTCAAGAATTGAGGTTTGGGAACCTCTGCCTAGATTTCAGAAGATGTATGGAAACACCTGGATGTCCAGGCAAAAGTTTGCTGCAGGGGCGGGGCCCTCATGGAGAACCTCTGCTAAAGCAGTGCAGAAGGGTAATGTGGGGTCAGAGCCCCCACACAGAGTCCCTACTGGGGCACTGCCTAATGGAGCTATGAGAAGAGGGCCACCATCTTCCAGACCCCAGAATGGTAGATCCACTGACAGCTTGCACTGTGATCCTGGTAAAGCTGCAGACACTCAATGCCAGTCCATGAAAACAGCCAGGAAGAAGGCTGTACCCTGCAAAGCCACAGGGGCAGAGCTGCCCAACACCATGGGAACCCACCTCTTGCATCAGCATGACATGGATGTGAGACCTGGAGTCAAAGGAGAACATTTTGGAGCTTTAAAGTTTGACTACCCCGCTGGGTTTTGGACTTGCATGGGCCCTGTAACCCCTTTGTTTTAGCCAGTTTCTCCCATTTGGAATGGCTGTATTTACCCAATACCTGTACCCCCATTGTATCTAGGAAGTATCTAGTTTGCTTTTGATTTTACAGGCTTATAGGCAGAAGGGTCTTGCTGTGTCTCAGATGAGACTATGGACTGTGGACTTTTGAATTAATGCTGAAATGAGTTAAGACTTTGGGGGACTGTTGGGAAGGCATTATTAGTTTTGAAATGTGAGGACATGAGATTTGGAGGGACCGGGGGAGGAATTATATGGTTTGGCCACATCCCCACCCAAGTCTCAACTTGAATTGTATCCCCCAGAATTCCCACTTGTTGTGGGAAGGACCCAGGAGGAGGTAATTGAATCATGGGGGCTGGTTTTTCCTGTGCTATTCTCATGATAGTGAATAAGTCTCATGAGATCTGATGGGTTTTTCAGGGGTTTCTGCTTTTGCTTCCTCATTTTTCTCTTATCGCCACCATGTAAGAAGTGCCTTTTGCCTCCCGCCATGATTCTGCAGCCTCCTCAGCCATGTGGAACGGTAAGCCCAATTAAACCTCTTTTTGTTCCCAGTTTCAGGTATGGCTTTATCAGCAACATGAAAACAAACTAATACAGTTGGGTAGGATGCTTTTGCTCTTATTCTGGTTTTGTGCAGCATTGTAGTCTCTGTATGATTTCTTCAGCTATGAACAGCACTGGTGGTGTCTGTGATTTCTTTGATGGCTTAAAATGCTGTTTTTAGTGAAAGCTGTGGTGAAGTTTTGCTGGGGACTGAGATGCCAGGTAGGTCAGTCTTCTGGCCCCATTGGTGGCAGCAATGGGCTGAGCATGTCTGTCCTTGGGACCCAGGAAAGCATATGCCCATATGTTACTGGATCTAGTAAGATTACTCCTTTGACCTACAGGTGGCTTACTCAGATGCCGATAGTTCCAGCAGTGGGTCTGTTCTTGGGCCCCTGGACAGCAGGTGTGGCATGGGTGATGTCAGTGGTAGTGGTGGGGCAGCCCTCTGAGTCCTCAGTAATGCATGCTGCTGTTGGCCATGGCTGTAATGGGCTGGGTACATCAGTCACCAGGCCCACAGATGGCAAGTACAGGTAGGTGCCAGCGATGGTGATAGCACCTGGGTGCTAGGCCCAATCTCAGGAATCTTCAGGTACCAACAGAGGTAGATTGGGCTGGGCAGAGTGTGCTAGCCTGATTGTGCTAGGCCCAACACTCAGGAGTGTTGAGTTACCAACAGAGGTAGACTCCGTGGCCAGACTCTGTGCTTTGGCATGGAGTGAGGGCGAAGCCTGGCTGGGTGCGTTTGTCCTCTGGCCTCCTGATGGAGAGTGCAGGTGCCAGGCTTGGTTGGCAGGGACAGGGCCATGGCTGGCATCTGCACTCACAGTCAGGCAGAATGCTTGGGTTGTGGGGCAACAGCAGCTGTGCCACTGCCCCTGCCACTGGGAAGGGTGGTACTGCCTTCAGTGGCCAGCAGCCTAGGCTGGTGGGTTGGGAACCTCCCAGCTCCTCTCTGTGTTAGCTTCAGGCCCCGTGAGTGTTGAGGGGATCTCCCATGGCTAGAACTGCAGGAGCACATGTTGGGGATGTGAACTGCTGAGGGTCTCTCACTTTTCCTTTTCCCAGACTGGGGAGTCTTTCTCAGCTCCCAGCTTACCCCAGCTGAGCAGGCTGCCTGGTTCCTTCTCCTTCCTTGCTTTAGGTATTTCCTGTCACTTTTCTGTGGAATTCCAGTGTTCTTTCTTGCATGATCTATTTGAAAGGTGATTACTCACTATTTAAGTTCTTCTTCATTGAGGAGGTGAGTATGAAATGCCTCTAGTCAGCCATCTTCCACAATACATTTTTAAGATAATAAGAAAATAGATTAGAACTTTTTAAAAAGTAGACCTGGTATGTGAAAAATACTACACTCAAACAGATTTAGATTGGAGCCAGCTATTTGGATAATTCTTGCAAATACATACCTACTGAGAAATAGGAATGTTAGCCAGGATTTTGTATACTGTTAGCATTGATTGCACTAGCTAGCTAACTGCTGAATATTCTTTTTTTATTTTTCCATAGGTTATTGGAGTACAGGTGGTATTTGGTTACGTGAGTAAGTTATTTAGTGGTGATTTGTGAAATTTTGGTGCGCCCATTACCCAAGCAGTATACCCTGCACCCTATTTGTAGTCTTTTATTATCCCTCATCCCCCCACTCTTCCCCCCAAGTCCCAAAGTCCATTGTATCATTCTTATGCCTTTGTGTTCTCATAGCTTAGCTCCCACATGTCAGTAAGAACATACAATGCTTGGTTTTCCATTCCTGAGTTACTTCACTTAGAATGATAGTCTCCAATCTCATCCAGGTCACTGCAAATGCTGTTAATTCATTCCTTTTAATGGCTGAGTAGTATTCCATCTTTTATATATATATATATATATATATATATATATATATATATATATGTATGTATATAAAAGAAACTGTGTTTCTTTAACCACTCGTTGATTGATGGGCATTTGGGTTGGGTCCACTATTCTTCTTTTCCTCTGGCTGGATATCCTGTAGTGGGATTGCTGGATCGAATGATAGTTCTACTTTTAGTTTTTAAATGAATCTCCACACTGTTTTCCATAGTGGCTGTACTAGTTTACATTCACACCAGCAGTGTAGAAGTATTCTCTGATCACCACATCCACGCCAACATCTACTGATTTTTGATTTTTTGATTATGGCCATTCTTGCAGGAGTAAGGTGGTATTGCATTGTGGTTTTGATTAGCATTTCCCTGATCATTAGTGATGTTGAGCATTTTTTATATGTTTGTTGGCCATTTGTATATCTTCTTTTGAGAATTGTCTTTTCATGTCCTTAGTCCACTTTTTGATGGGTTTGTTTTTTCCTTACTGATTTGTTTGAGATTCTGGATATTAGTCCTTTGTCAGATGTATAGATTGTGAAGATTTTCTCCCACTCTGTGGGTTGTCTGCTTACTCTGCTGACTGTTCCTTTTGCTGTGGAAAAGCTCTTTAGTTTAATTAAGTCCCAACTATTTATCTTTGTTTTTATTGCATTTGCTTTTGGGTTCTTGATCATGAAATCCTTACCTAAGCCAATGTCTAGAAGAGTTTTTCCAATGTTATCTTCTAGAATTTTTATTCAAGCCTTAGATTTAAGTCCTTACCTAAGCCAATGTCTAGAAGAGTTTTTCTGATGTTATCTTGTAGAATTTTTATTCAAGCCTTAGACTTAAGTCCTTACTCCATCTTGAGTTGATTTTTGTGTAACGTGAGAGATAAGGATCCAGTTTCATTCTCCTACATGTGGTTAACCAATTATCCCAGCATCATTTGTTGAAAGGGTGTCCTTTCCCCACTTTTTATAGCAGTACTGTGCTGTTTTGGTGACTATGGCCTTATAGTATAGTTTGAAATCAGGTAGTGTGATGCCTTCAGATTTGTTCTTTTTGCTTAGTCTTGCTATAAGGTAGAAGGAGTACCATAAAGTAATCTATTCCATTAGTATGCCTATTCCACTGCTTATGTGCCAGGCACTGTTTCAAACACTTTACAATTATTAACTCATTTTGTAATCACAACAACTTTATGAGGTGGAAACTATTATTATCCCAAGTTGGGATGTGAAAAAACTGAGGTAGAGACAGCTGAAGTAAAGTCACACCAAATGCTAGTAAGTGATAGAGCATAGGTTCAGAATTTGAACCTGTATAATCCGTAATCTGACTTCAGTCTCTAAGACCCTATACTGTTTCTACTGCTTGCTAATCCAGTCCTCTGATGATCTATTGTTAGATTCTTTAAGTATTATAAAATATGGTTCAAATATTTCTGACAAAATAGAGGAACATTAACTCCTTAGGGTGTAATAAAATTTTGGATCCTGTTTAGAACTTTAGAAAGATGAGCGTAACATCAATTTTTGTTAAATTCATTGGCCAATTCTGTCTAGGCAAATTAAGAAGTTCAAGGTGCAGAGTGGATTGTTTGGTCAGAAGTATTTAGCTCGTAGTTCACAAATATTATTTCCAAATGACATACTCAAAATGTTACATGTTCAGGTATGGACTATAAAAGACTCAGTATTGTCTCATGGCCAATCTGTTTTGTATAAGAACTTGACTCTGGCATGTAATTACAAATTGATACATTTTCATAGTGGATGGGTGATTCATTATGATTATTGAAATGTTTGGAAAATAGAGATAAATGATTACAAATGACATAGATAATTAAAGATGGGTTAGTGGAGTAACCTTTTAAAAATCAATGCATATGGATCTTTTGATATATTGATCCACTTTTGCCTCTAGGAAATTTGAATAAAAGATACTGTAGAATTAAGAAATATAAATTAGTGTGTATATTTCTTCTGATTTTTGCATGATGCCTATATTAGTTAGCATCATTAGCCAACTGTTAGTACCTTAAGTGGGGAGGGGGTTTGGGGGTGGAGGGGGAGACTTTTAGGCTCCTGTCACTAAGAAGTTTCAGACCACTTGTGCTGACGTCAAGTTTCTGACCCTGTATCTTTCTTTGTCTGTCTTTCTCCCTACGTTACAAAACGTGTTCCTGTCATGTTGGTTTTATCAGGACAGATCTCATATATCGCAGCAACAAAGATGGCCCCCAGGAGTTCCATGGACCCTTATTTCTCATCATTTAGAAGGAGAAAGCACCTCTTTCCTCAGTTCCTCTCTTCAGGACTCCCAGTACCCCTGCTTCTGGTGACAGCCCATGGCAGGTGGGGAGGACGTGCAGATGGAAAGAATGAGAAGGGCAGATGAGGCAAACGAGCAGATGCCCCCTGCAACTGCTGAACGATTTGCAAACAAAATCTATTTAAACTTCTTCTTGGGATAATTCACTATCTTTTTTTTTTTTTAAATCAAATTGCTCCAAAGTAGAAAGGATAGTCCTTTTCAAAGATAGGAACTCCATAAGAGAGTAAAAGTTAATACAATATAATAAAATGAAATAAAAGATGGGAAATCCAGGAAGTGTTTTGTAAGTAACGTAGATGCTGATATATACTAAAAATATTAAGTGTTGGCTCTATCATGGCCTTCCAAGGTGAGTTTTTAAAAAGTGGTAGTAGTAGCCAGGTACATTAAAATACTTAAAAGCTTTGGAGTAAAATAAATAATCTAGATGTGTTTTCTGGCTCTCAAACTTGCTCCTGCTACTTGCTTATTGGAATTTTTTTGATTTCTTTCTTGTCATTACTTAAGCAAGGGTCTTCATCTTTCTGAGTTTTGCTTTCTTCACTTGTCAAATGGGGATAATTAGACCTTTCTTGGATGGTTGATGCAAGAGTTAAAAGAGATGACGCACATAAAACACGTGCCAGTATAGTAGATCCGTCAGTTTTCTAGAGTGATATATATGCTGAACATAGGTTCGATTCCCCTTTTCCTTTATTAGCCATTTTTTTATCACTTGACAGTATTTAATGCAAATGGAAACAAAAGTAGTTTATCCAAGTAGTACAGAATATGAATAGAATTAATGATAAATTATGCTCACTGTATTTCTGGTAATGAAAAAGACAAGCATATAAAAAAATTAATTACACCTTGTTATATGTCAGAAATCCAGTAGGAAGGAAAGACAGAACTGGACACCCACTGCGTCACAATCGCGGTGCGGCAGGCATTTTGAGAAGAGAGAATATTGGGCGTCACATTATCACTATCGTCCTGTCAGTCATTGGTGACTAGGCCATATGAGGCCCTGGATAGTGCACAGCTGCTCAGCACAGCACCAAACCAAAGGACGTGGCAGGATCTCATGTTTGGCCTAATTTTAAAAATTCAAAATAATATTTTCCTTCAATAGTGAAGAAAGGGGCTAAATTATCAAATTTGTACCTTTAGATTTTGTGTTTACATTTTAAAGATAACACACTTCCATGTACTCTTATTTCTCAAAAATAGGTTACTGGTAGACTGAAAATATTTTGGATACATCTGAAAAATATTTCCTTTTCCTTGCAAAATGGCAAACCTCTCTTTTAAGCCTATGGAAAGGACATTTAAATGAGAGAATTCAATAAGTGTTTAGTTTTATGGAGCTCTTACTACTTTGGGCCCACAATTAAATCACAGGTAAGGGGTTTTCATCAGAAGAAATCGCTAAGTATGATGAAAAACAACAACAAAACTGAATTAATTTACACAGCCTAACAACATATGATCATAATTTCCCTCGGATGCGGTTTATTGTTGGTAAAATTTAGAAAAACCCACACGTATCATTTTAAAGTACATCTGAAGTATATTTTCATGAAATGTACATGGTTGTGTAGTTAAATGTTTATGGGAACTTTTCATTTTTTTGCCATTCGGCCTGCTTTCAAAATATTCAAATATATTTGGCTTTTGTAACTTTGCTAATTAAACCTTCTAAAACAGATGGAATTATAGAAATTACAGGGTTTAAAATATCATCTTAATTGGTTTACGATCTATGTGACACGTAGTGCCATTCATACTGTATAAAATAGATACGAATGGCTCAAAAGAGATGGCATACCAATTAATTTCTTTTTAACTCTTTCAATTAAGTTTAGTTTTCTTCATTATTTTCTTCCTTTTTCATTAGCCTGGCTCGCAGGGAGTCTGATCAACCCTGACTGTGAAGATACAGGTTGTAAGCTGAGATCATATTGGAGAGTTTCTTTTGTGACTGAGGGATAGAGAATCTGAATTTACCTTCATTCTAAAGAAAATAAATAATCTTAAGACAAGCTTTAAGCATGCATATGGCTGTCCCCTCAAGTGATGTGTAGATTAATCTTTCTCCTTCTAATGATGATTGCCTTATGTGTGCAGGCAGCCATATTTCTCTGATTTCCTGGAATAGTCTTGATTTAAATGTCTACCTTACTGTCCCACTAAGAACACCTAGATTTGTCAGACCGCACGTTCCGATTTCTGAGTTGGGATGGGACGCTATAATCTCTCTACATAGAATTTTGGGAGGTTTAAATAGGCTGCTTCATGTGTGTCTGTGTGCCTTAAGATCAAGAATCTGGTTGAATACAACTCACCCAGACCTCTAAAGATTCCAATTTCGAGGCCACGATGAAGGCCTGTTATATAATAAACCTGCTTTACCCAGCAAAATAACATGCAGTTTAAAAAAATACCATCGTACTATTTGTTGGCTACTCTTGGCTATCAAAATTAAACTCGACTGTTTCTTTCAAATATCTCAATTTGTCATTTAGATGTGATTTTAAACATACTATTCCCCTCTGTTGCCATGGTAACAGGTTTGGGCCCTCATGGGTGACAGAAAAGTACCAGAGTTCTGGTTCCTCTTTGAACACACATGTTCTCTGGGTTTTGCCTTGCAGCCCAAGAAGAGAGGAGGCTTGGAATCACCACACTTCCCACGGCAAGGTAAATCCGTGCATCAGATAACACTCAGAGCTTGGGAAATCGCCCACAGCAGGGACAGATTACCTCTTACAGTCACTATGGAGAACAATTCAAATCCTAGCTTTAATGATCCCAGATAGAGCTCTTCTCCTCCCCACCAATGTGACATTTTGCAAACATTTTATATATCAAGGAAATATTTAATTGAAACGTGCTTCTGAGAATGCCTACCAAGCCGGCTCTAGGCATCTTCCAACATTGCAGGGGTCAATTAAAAGAACCAATCAACTGTTTTTTAAAACTTTAAAATATTTTTTAAAATAGGGTCGGGGGGAAAGAAAGTGGACAAAAAGTAATGTTAAATAGCATGGAGCATGACTAATGGCGCTAGCATGTTAAAATCATTGGGAAAATGTCCTTGGAAGACAAATGAATTTTCAGCAGAATAATTAACTTAATTAACAAATTTGCATGCATATTCATCAGGCTATTGAAGTCTTTCCAGCCCAGCTTGATGAGCGTTGGTGTAATAATTGTCTCATTTACATTCTGCAATCTACTACAATTTAGGGCATGCAAAAAAACCCGACCTCTTCCCTTTGACTTTCTTTAGGAGCCATATACTCCTAAAAACACGGCCTTCACCCTCTCTGTGGCCTTTGGTCCAGGCCTTTTGAGAGAACCCCCAGAGACAGTTGACTGTGGTTTCCCATCCCCCAGTCTTTCCCTTCTTTCTTCTTTTTATTTTTTTCCTTTTGGCCCAAGTTCTCTGTTTCTGCCTCTGCTTGCTCTCCTGGGTAAATCTTGGCACCAGTTCTGGCTTCAAATCTCTTGGGTCGCCAGACTGCATCATGTAAAAATTGCCATTTCCCTCTATCTCTGCAGGGCAATCTTTAAAGGCAGTAAGGTGTGACGCTCCAGACTGGCAGCTTGGCAAGACAGAGCCCATGGATACCAGCACACGGGAATCTGGACGGCTCACTCTGACAGCAGTCAGCACTGGGAACAAAAGGAATGGAGGGAAAAAAGCGCAAATGTATTTTTACATATTGTAGGCATATGGCCACAAGACCAGCAGAAATATATTTAATTACCAATTGCACGCATTGAGGAGAAAAACACTGGAAATGGGGGAAAAACTGTATACACAGCAATATTATTCTAATTTAACTTTTCACCTCAGTTTTTTTTTTCTTTCTTTAATTGAAAATGGAAGGGAATGTAGGTTGGAATCGCAAAGGGTTATCTTCTGGAATTCTATCAAAGGTGATGTGGGATTTTGACATGCCTTCTTTAACAGCATAACATTATAGAAAGAAATAGGAAAGTTTTCTTTTAATTATTTTAATTATGAAATAATTTGACCAAGGCGTTTTGGGGGAGTGGGGCAGACCGGATTTGAAATATAACAGTTAGACAATCTTACTGTCATGTTAAAACTGTACTTTTGATGTTACACATTAGTTTAGGCCTCAACAATTAATAACCTAATCTTGAAAAATTATATTCTTGTTCTTTTCTATGAAAGCAGAACACTTCAACCCCATTTATTGTCAGGTATTGTCCTAGCCAGTGGAGGTACAGAGGTGAATCACATGTCATCCCTGCACTGAAGAAGCATAGCCTAGGCTGGGAGACAAATACACATATATATAATTATAATTATAATGTTATACCATTAAATTATTAAATATGTGAAAATTATCATTAGCTAAAATCACAATTATAATACACATAATACCATCTATATAAGGCAATGATGTAGCTATATGAATCCAGGGGCCATAGAGGATTGACTCTTAGTTCAGTCTGGGTGTCAGTCACACTGGAGGACCAGGGAGGAGACCTCTTCCAGGAAAAGCTGATGAAAAGGATCAGTGAGAAAAAGCCTGGGAAGAAGGCAGTTGCATTTTGCAGAATGAAAGAGTTTGGGCCAGTGTGAGCCAGCTCCCTTCCTAGGGTGCCGGCTCAGGGAGTCAGGTAATGGGGCCAGGGAAACGTGTGCCCACTGACTTGGGAAAGAGAGAGGGGCCCGTACCTCCTTCTTGGCAGGAAAGAAAATCACAGCCCCGAAAAAGTAACTTGCCAGGAGTCCCCTTCTTTGTAGCATTCCTATCACTGACTTCCTGTTAGCCTGGGTCTCCTGTTCTCATCCTGCTCTTTGAAATCCTTGGTGGCCAGTGCCGGCTATGTAGGTGACCTGTGCTCCCTGGTCCCATGGAGGTTCTGCCCAGCTGACCAGCCTTGCAGTCTGTTTCTGCAGCCCAGATAATGGTTCAGAGGCATGTTAATGTGTGCTTTGCTTTATGTAGCAAATATCATCTTGAAAAGTTTTTTTGTACATTTACTTTTTTTTTGTAAAGCGACCTACATAATAAAAGCACCAGGGGAGCTGGTTATTTAAAGGAACCCTGTAGTGAATCTTTTCATAATGTAGAAGCCATTCCTTAATTAATCTTTGTTTTTCATCAGATATACCTGTGCCTCTGTGGCTTTTTTTTTTTTTTTTTTTTTCTAAGAAGAAGCAGCCTAAGCTATAGTGCCAAGTGCATGAGACTGAGGGCCAGGGCTTCCAGAGCGCATGCTGAGCTGTTGCTGGCTGCCACTGGGTTGAGGATGTGAGCATGACCTTGGGGTCAGTTCTGTCTTCTGACAAAGGCAGAATCAAATGGGCTCAGGTTCAAATCCGGGTTTTACCATCCATCGACTTCATTTGGCAATTCACTTGTTTCCTTGAATGTTAGTTCTTTACCCAGGTACTGGGTGGTTACATACGTCAAATCAAAAAGAAGTTTCTTCGAGGGCCTGGCATCATAGCTATGACTAAGGGTTTGCTTGCCCCCACTCAAATTCTACTCTGCTCCACTCTGCAACAGCCCCTTGGAGCAAGAGCCACAGCTGGACTTGTTGGGAGGAAATACTTGTTAACTGGGGACCTCCCTGCAACTCTTTCCTCAGAGGAGAGGAAATGCCCACTCTACTCCCCAGGAGGAAGGTGGATAAAAGACAATATTTTAGACTATTCTTTACCCCTGGTTACCCATGGTAAAAAGTGATTGATCTTAATAGTAAAGTTTCAGATACAGCCATCTTGGGCAGGTCTGTACATTCAAGTATGGTAGTATGGGCTGCCCTCCCCCACCGCCACACCCTCAGACAGGCCCATATGTTTTAAATTGATCCAAATCTGCTCTTTTTTTCCATATCTGAGCCCACCCCTGTGGCTCTTCAGGAGCTTTTGGTCTGAGCAAGGGTCCCACAGCCTCCCCTGATCCTGTTTCATCAGTTATAAACCTGTTGGAACATTGTGTCTGCTCAGCTTGCTAGAACTTTTCACCTCCCTATCCTCTAGCTGCTGGGGAGGGCAGACACCTGCTTGGCACCACACATGCTTTCCGGTCATCTGGTCACCTGTGGGCCTGCAGCTAGGGTGGTGGTTGTGGCTGGAGCTTAGAGCCACATCCAGTGAGGGTCACAGAGCTCCTCAGAGAAGTGCTGGGAGTGAGACTCCAACCCGCCCCAGCACTGAGGTGGGGTTGAGGGATGTGGCTGAATGATCAAGGGGATGGCCATAGACTCTATCCAGGAAGAGAAATCCCAAGGGCAGGCAGGTTAACCTGTCCCCACAAACTCATGGCCAGTCCCTGGGGTTCCCAACCCTGACTGATGAGAACCGACAGCTATACCCTTTTGGTTGGCATTTCTGAGAATTGCGTGGACAATTCTCTTCTCTTTTCTTACTGAAGGAAGGACAGATATAGAGGTGGTTCCAACTCTGGTGCTGGTATATTTGTGACAATCACTGGGATCATATTACCAGAGTAAGTTTGACCAATTTGGAGAATTGGCCTTGGAGAGGTCAACACTTAAGAGAAAGGCCAAGGTCATGGCCTGGCTCAAATGGATCCCATTTCTTGCACATGAGTTACACTGACTCAGTTATTGGAGAGCCCTCTTGTGCTTGGGTAGGAATTTGAAATGTTGAAGTAGTCATGGGTTAGGGACCTGCTGCTAATGACCCTCCTGTAACCCAAACTTAAGATACTTCTGGAAAATAGACTACATCAGAAGACTTCTAAGGTCCCTCATTCACTCATTCATCTATTCTTTTATCTAGGATTTATCAGGGACCTACCATGTGCCAGGTTCTATACCACCTGTTGGAGAAACAATGGTGAATGAGTCCCTGCACTTCCAAGGCTTGCAGTCCAGTAGTAGAGAGGCAAGTGAAGACAAATAACTCGGTGTGAGAAGCACAAAAGATAGGAGAGCACAGACCAGGAACAGCACACCCAGTTTAGAGGGACTGGGAAACATTTCTGGAGAAAATGATCAGTAATGTTAGATGTTTTTGTCCAGGAAAGGCTGAGGGGGGTGACAACACCCTTCCATGAAGGCTTGCACTGTGAACAGCACTGAATTGACTTGCCCAGGGACACTCTATAAGTAGCAGAGCCTGGATTGTTCAAAAGTGAAACCCTACGTTCTTAGTCACGTTGCTCCACTGTCAATATTGAAATGATTATTCAAGAGGCCCAACTATTGATTATAAACAATAGTGCATTGCAGATCTGGCTGCTTTCTTGGCCATGTGGGGCTTTGAGCTCTAGCCCCTAAATCAGCAGAGAAAACACAATCCAGCCACAGATGGTGACTCACGCCTGTAATCCTAGCACTTTGGGAGGCTAAGGCGGGTGGATCACTTGAGGTCAGGAGTTCGACACCAGCCTGCCCAACATGGTGAAACCCGTCTCTACTAAAAATACAAAAAAATTAGCTGAGCGTTGTGGCAGGCACCTGTAAGTCTCAGCTACTTGGGAGGCTGAGGCAGGAGAATTGCTTGAACCCAAGAGACAGAGGTTGAAGTGAGCAGAGATTGCACCACTGCATTCCAGTCTGGGTGGCAGAGTGAGACTCTGAAAAAAAAAAAGAAGGAAGAAAGGAAGGAAGGGAGAAAGGAAGGAAGGGAGAAAGGAAAGAGAGAAAAGAAAGAAAGAGAGTGAAGAAAGAAAAAGAAAGGAAAGAAAGAAAAAGAAAGAAAAGAAAAAGAAAGAAAAAAGAGAAAGAAAAAGAAAAAAGAAAGAAAGGAAGAAAGAAAGAAAGGAAGAAAAGAAAGGAAGAAAGAAAGAAAGAAAGGAAGAAAAAGAAAACACAATCCAAACTATTGAGTAGTCAGGGGAGTTAGGCAGAAACAACACCGATGTTGTCTGGACCCTGAATAACATATTCCGAACAACTTTCTCATTGCCTAAGTAAGTCGAAAGTACTGTTTTGCAATTTGGTTGCAATGTGCAAGTTTGGTTGATTTCATGTGTCTTAAAGAATTATGCTCTGTAGACACCATGTGATTACTTTTTAAAGTGAAGTGAAGTAAGAGTGATACTTAATATCACAGTATTAGGGCAATGCCTTTATAAATTAGTTGCCTACTTTAAAATTTATAAAATTGTGGCACCAAATATATGTACAGTCAACCCGCTGTATCTGGAGGTTCCACGTCTGTGGATTCAACTAATCATAGATTGAAAACATTTTTACAAGATGGCTGGTCATGTCTGTCCTGAACATGTATGGAATTTTTTATTGTCATTCCCTAAACAATATAGTATAGCAACTGTTTACATAACATTTACACTGTATTAGGCATTACAAATAATTTAGAGATGATTTAAAGTATACAGGAGGTTGTGCATAGGTTGTATGCAAATACCATGCCATTATACATGAGAGACTTAAGCATCTGTGGAGTTTGATATTAGCAGTAGGTCCTGGAATCAATCCTCCAGTGATACTAAGGGATAACTGTATATTCATATTCTGTCTCCTGGAAAGATATAAAATGTCTCAAAACAAAAGTAATTTTTTTAAAAATTAAGATTCAAGGAAATAACACTAGGAAGTTCAATTTGAATGGAATATACGTAAAATTTATTTCTGGGTTCCCTGGGAGCCAAAGCAAAAAGGGAAACATGAAAAAATGCATAATTTTTTTTATCAAAAAGGAGAAAGCAGATTCACTCCCCCTGGAAAAAAAAGTGTTTGCAAAGACAAAAATTCTAAAAATAGTAATTTAACATAGACTTAACCTTTGGAAGACAGAAGAAACAATTCAAGGTGTTTGTAATGTAATGGATTATCATATAATCAAGAACTATGATGAAATAGAGAACACTCTTTCCTTTAAACCTAGAACAGAGAAAGAATTCCTATCAGAGAACTATTAATGGAAAGTCAGAACCGCTAGGCTCTGATGTGCAGATCTAGGTTCAAAATGCAGCGCTTATTTATCTATTTAGTTATGTGTTTATGAGGCAACTATTTGTTGATTACCTAGTCTGTGCCATTCATGTTTCTAGGGCTGTGATGGAGTGATGAAAAAGAAAAAGTCCCTGCTCATAATTCACATAATGACTCCAGCACATTAATATAAAATTTTACAGTTTGAATTGTCACATGATGTGTGATGGATGAATTATGAGTTAATCAACTTACATGATACTTTATGGTTTGCAAAATGTTTTCACACATCATTACAACCCAAATCTCCTTGCAGAAGCATGGGGACATTCCAGACATAGCTCAACATTCAAATTCGGACTGATGCTCCTGGTTAAAGAGTCTTGATATATCATGAAAGTATTGTTTGTGCTTATATTTTTCCATTAAAAAGGATATGCTTAAGAGCCCATTTCAGTAATTAGGAAGAAAGTCAGCTAGCAAATGTCACAAGAGACTTTAACATACCTTGATGTGCTTAAGAGTTGAACATTGCACTTAGTGACACTTAGTTTAATGAATATCACAATTTTCTTCACATCCCATGAAGCATTGCAGGACTTTTGGCAAAATGTGAGGTCCTTCTGCTAGGCACAGCTAGGAAATACTAATAACTGTTAAATGAGAACCTCTTGTTCCTATCTTAAGGCAATGACATCATTCATATGGTTCACTCAGCCTCTCAGGCCTTTTATTCTCCTCCTTCAGCATGCCTATTGCATACAATAGGTAAAGAATTCTCCTTCTTTTCCAGTTAATTGACCCACCTGCTAATAATACTCTTCTGCCCTTGATTGATTCAGAGCAACCTCCAGCTGACAGCCTCCTATCTAGTCAGAAGCTTTTGATGATGAAAATGGAGTCCATAAGAAAGAAATGGGCTACAAATATTAAGTGCAGACAGGCAAGGTGCAAGTAGGGTGATATCTTATCCCAGTTTGCCCAGAATTTTATGCTTTTAGTGCTGAAGATCCCAAGTCCTGGGAACCCACTAAATAGGACTAGGAATTGTTCCCCTAAGTGCAGGGAATCATCTCTATAGTCAAACAGCAACAAATGAGTAAACATGAGGGGGCAGGTAACATCGGATGTTTTAGTTTGGATTCCTCCAATAGCAGGCTCTAAGTCTAGGATTCCATGCAAGTAGTTTACTGGGAGATGATCCTAGGAAACAGTGGTAGGGGAGAAGAGAAATGAGATAGGAAAGCAATTGCCACTGTGGGCATCTGGAACCTATTCCTACTGAGAAACACTGGGAGTAGTGCAATACATGTGCCTTTGAGCCATGCTGCCTGAGGGGAATTGGAGTTGGGGTAACTACCAGTTGTTAGTTGAAGTCTGTTCTTAGTGGTGGAGGCGGAGTTTGCTAATTGTGCCTGCTGAGCCTATGGGCAGAGTGGACCTCAATTTTCCGAGAAAGTTCTCCAACCAAAAGATGCAGATGCTGCAGGTAGAAGCTGTGCTATATTGCACACTGAAATGGTAAGGTAGGACAGTGATGATGCTGTTACAATGGGTCTACATTGTTTTCCAGGTCAACTCATTCTACAGCACTGACTGGCTAACTCTTCCCTGTGTGGACACAGCTTCTTTGGTAATATAAGAAAAAAACATGTGTGCTAGATATGGGGGAGAGTAAGGATTTGAGTGGATATTTGAAAGGCAGATGAGTTTGATGCCTTGGAATCATGCCTAATATATGTTCTTTTCATTCGTGATTATCATATAGCCAAACTATAGATATGTGGGATTAGTAGTCTCCAATAAGGCCACTTCCAAGTAGTCTTCCAAGTAGCCTTCAATCGTACCACTTCAGGCATTAATTCTATTAGTCTGAATGATTTGGGCAGACGAGACTTTTGAATACCACTTGGTCTTACCGTGACTTATGAGGCCTCATTATCATAAAAAGTAGACTTGTTCTTTCACTTATATCTTTCTCTGAGCCATTATAAACCATTGTATTATTTCTGTCTTTGAGCTGAACAAAGTTGTCTCTCAGGTCTCCTATAGAAATATCTGGAACATGACCTCCTTCTGAAGTTTGTAATGTATTCAGAGTGGAATGCGATGGTAAGCTGTGCACCTGGGTATACAAGCAAGGTACCTGGAGTTGATGGGTGAGCTACATTCAGCCTCATTCAGCCCTGAAGACCAAGATTGTTCATCTTCCAGCTGACCTGACAAGCACCTCTGCCAAATAGAGATTATTGAATCTGGATAGACGCTGAAGAGTCAATCAGATTGTTGTTCAAGGAGTTTAGCAAAGACAATTGGTGAACAGAAGCCATATGTAATTAAAAGCCTCACTGTAGGGAGAGACCAGTGTGAGAATTGCTTGGTTGTGGTGGAGAGATCTTAGGCACAAATGCAGAGCAGTTGTGTGGAGCTGTGGTCATGACAGACGGTCTTTGGAATGAGAAGCAGTGTTTCCCTGCCATGGAGAGGAAAAGGAAACCAGGTGGCTCAACCTGGCTTTTGTCTTAAAAGTCAACCCAGCATCTATGAGTCTGCCTCTGAAGCTATTGGGACACTCTTCTGTATTCTTCAGTTCCCACGTGCAGCCTTATGAGAAATGGTTAATTGTCTCCACCAACCCGAAATAACCCAACTAACATATCTTTTAAGTATTTGAAATCACCGCTCACCTGTCTCTGACTTAGGCTAAACAATTTTAATTCCATTATTTTTTATTTTTATGATTTAAACATTAGTTTAATTTTAATTTTTTTTTTTTTTGGAGATGGGGTCTTACTCTGTCGCCCAGGGCTGGAGTGCAGTTGCACATGGCTCACTGCAGCTTCAACCTCCTGTGTTTAAGTGATCCTCCCCACCTCTAGCCCCCTGAGAAGCTGGGACCACAGGCATGTGCCAGCATGCCCTGCTAATTTTTACTTTTTTATTTTTGTGGAGATGCAGCCTCCTTATGTTGCCCAGGGCTGGTCTCAGACTCCTGGGCTCAAGTGATTCTCCTGCCTCGGCCTCCCAAAGTGCTGGGATTATAGGCATGAGCCACTGCACCTGGCCTTATTTTGAATTTGAAGACTTATACATTCAATTCAGCCTCTTCAAGTCCTCCTACCTAGGAGACACTGGGGAGTAGACTAGCATGAGATATGAGACTTAGGGTCAGAAATACATAGATTCCAAGCTTGGCCCAGCAGTCCACTTTAAATGTGCATATGGGCAAGCTACTTAACTTCTCTGAATCTTAAATGAGAATTATATTTATAATTAACAATATTATTATTACCCCCACAAAAAATAAGATACGTGAAAATCTTTTTCTCTACCCTTCCTTGCCCTCAAATATATTCTATGAAAGACTGAGATTTGTTATCTTATAAAATAGAATCTAATAATATAAAGAAAATAAAAGAGTAGGAATTAAAAACATGATAAATGGAGAATAATAAGTGAAGAAAGCCAATATTATTTGAGCTACAAACTTAATAGTGAGCTTCTTGGAAATGAACAAAAGCAAAATGCAATAGTCACATCCTACTCTAATAAAATGAAATATAAACTTTTATAAAGTAAGAAATATGATTTTTAGTTTACCTGTAATGTGAATTGTTACATTGGTTCTGTTTTAAGAGACATTGAAACAGACAGCAGAAATTTTATGGTAGACAGAGAAAGGACCTCTGTATCCTATTTCTTATATTAACTGCAAATTAAAAGCTATGCATGTAGAGTTGTGTTGGAGGTTTCTTGAAGATATTTACATAGACAGATGAGAGAAGATATAGCCAAGGTAGCCAAGGCATGTTTTTTCTTTTCTTTTCTTTTCTTTTTTTTTTTTTGGCGACAGGTTCTCACTCTGTTGCCCAGGCTGGAGTGCAGTGGCGCAATCATAGCTCACTGCAGCCTCAACATCCTGAGCTCAAGCCATCTTCCCATGCAAGCCCCCCAGTAGCTGGGACTACAGGCATGTGCCAGCACACCTGGCTAATTTTTTATTTTTAGTTTTTGTAGAGACGAGGTCTCACTACGTTGCCCAAGCTAGTCTTGAACTCCTGGACTCAAGGGATCCTCCCACCTCAGTCTCCCAAAGTGTTGGAATTACAGGCATGAGCCACTTCCTGACCAAGGCATGTGTTTTCTAATAAAAGTAAATAAATGTAGCAACACAGCCTGAAGGATCTAGAGTAATTGTTTATGTCCTTTCTCTAATTGTTTTCAAATATGAATTGTCTTGGTTTATTTTCATATTGCACTAGCTTCCTAACTGGTCTCCTTGGCTGCAATCTTGCAGGCCGTGAGTCTTTTCTCTATGAGGCAGCCAGGACAATATTTCTATTTTGTTGTGTCACTTGCTGGTTTTAAGCTATTTCTACGGTCCACTCCTAAATTCTTGAAGTTTTTCAAATATGCCATGTAGTTCCCCCTTTGCACATTCTCCTTTTCCTGGAATACCATCTCCATTGTCAACTAGATTGCCAGGTTAATATAATCCTTTGGAAGTCAGATCAGACATCGCTACTTCTACAAAAACTTAACCACCCCAACCTTGTCTGAATTTGTTTCCTCTCCTCTGTGTTCTTAAGCATTCTACTACACAGTATTGTTATTTTGTATTTACCTGTCTATAAGTCAGAGGCACCATTGTCAGATCTTCATCAAGCCTTCTGTGTTGGCAGAGTCCTGTTATATAGGAGGGGCTTAATACATATTTCTTAAGTGAGTGAATGACTTAGTAGGAGCTGGCTTTCAAACCAATAGTCAATGTCATGTTAATAACCAATGGACATTTTCCCAAAGTATGTTTCAGAAAACACTGCTTCTGAGAAATATTATAGGTGTCCTGGACAGAAAACTTCCATGGTTAAGGAAGTAGAAAATGCTGCATGTTCTATCTCTCCAAAAAGTCGCTATTTTCATTAGAATATTAAAGGCTCTGGCATGTTTTTCAATTAATAAACTTATTTACTATATATTTTTCTTACTTTTGTGTGTGTGTGATTGTGTAGTACCTGTTGGAACTAATTACTTACAACAAGAACAGCTTGAAAAACATTGCTCTGCAGGCTTTACTTAAAATTCGGAAATCAGATCAAGCACTGTAGCTCAAGTGCCTGTAATCCCAGCACTTTAGGGGGCCAAGGTGAGAGGATCACTTGAGGCCAGGAGTTTGAGACCAGCTTGGGCAACATAGCAAGGCTCCGTCTCTACAAAACATAAATTAGCCAAGTGTGGTAGCACACACCTGTACTCCCAGCCACTCTGGAGGCTGAGGTGGGAGGATTTCCTGAGCTCAGGGGTTCGAGGCTGCAATGAACTATGACTGTACCACTGCACTCCAGTCTGGGTGACGGAGCCAGACCCTGCTTCTGAAAAACAAACAAACAAAAACATAAAAGATCTCTAAGTTAGAGAGATTATATTTCTGAATGAGACTATTCAATACTGTAGTCGGCTATATGATGATATTGATTGAACACAATGATATTCAAAATCTCAGCTTGGAACTTAAATATTTCTTAGGTTTGGTTGGAAGATAAATGGATGAAAGCAACCAAGAAAAAGCAATAAAGAAGAGCAATTTGAGGAAACAGCAATGTCAATTATTTAAATATTAAAGCCAAAATTCTTGAAACTATACTATATATGCAAGAATAACTCAAGAGATATTAATGGCATTGTTATGCCTAAAGACACAAGGTAAAATAAAGGTAGAATCTCACATAAATGTAAGAATGGGGGCTGCTACTGCAGAAATTGGGTAATAATTTTTTAAAATTAAATTTTGTGTCTCATTTCATGCTGTATACAATTTCCATGTAGATTAAAATTTTAAACGTTAAAGAAGCAAAACATAGGAGAATTAAGAGCAATGTAGATACTTCGCTTTTACACTAATAGACTTTGTTTTTTAGAGCAATTTTAGGTTTACAAAAAAATTGCACAGAAAGTACAGATAATTCCCATATACTCTCTTTTCCTCCCACAGTTTTCTCTATTGTTAACATCTTGCATTGGTATGATAAGTTTGTTATTGATGAACCAATCTTGATGCATTATTATTAACTAAAGTCTACAGTTCACGTTTTGTGTTCACTCTTTGGGGTATATGGTTACATGGGTTTTGACAAATGCATAATGTAACCACCTTTACAGCATCCTACAGAGCAGTTTCAGTGCCCTAAAAATCCTTTGTGTTTCACCTATTCATCCCTCCATTCCACCCCTTCGAGCCTCTGGCAACCACTTACCTTTGAACTGCCCCTATAGTTTTGGCTTTCCTGGAATGCCATATAGTTGGAATTTTATAGTGTGTAGCTTTTTCAGATTGCGTTTCTTCACTTAGCAATACCTATTTAATATTCATCCATGTTTTCTCACGGCTCAATAGCTTATTTCTTTTGCTGGATAATCCATTGTATGGATGTGCCACAGTTTTTTTTAAACCCATTTACCTAGTAAAGAACTAGATACTTAAGAAGTATGTAATATTCATTAAAGCAAAATAAAAGAAAAATATTTACTGAGAGTCTAACCATGGGCCAGACCCTCTTCAATAATAGAATCTTGAGATACGTCAATGAGTAAAACATATCAATCTTTGCTCTTGGGAAGATTACAAAATGGAAGGAAGAGGTGGACGCACAGAAAATACCAAAGAGAAACAACAAATACATAAATTAGGAAGCATATAAGAAGGTGGTGATTACTATGGCAAAGTAAAAAGCAGCCCCAGGCCAAGGGCATTGGGAGTGCTGGGGCAGGTGAGGTAAGGCTGCAGATGGCGACTCTGAGTGGAATGGCCAGAGCCCCAGGAGAAGATGAAATCTTAAGCCCAGATTTGGTGGACTTTTCTAAGGTCAGAAGCAACATATGGCTTACAAATGTGAAATTTAGAAACTTATTACTAATAAATAAAGGCAAATTCACACAATGTTATGATATTTCACTTACTAAATTGGCATACACTTTAAAAAATAAGATTGGCAATGTTATATGGAGATTTCACACCGTAGGAGTAAGTATTAAACTTGTATAATTGTTCTTGAAGGCAATGGGACGATAGGAAATAAAGAATCTTAACAGTGTTTAAATACAGTCATTCCACATTTATGAATGCGTGGTAAAAAGTAATCGGAAATGTTAACAAAATTTATGTAAGAATTATTTAGTAATTTTAAAATTTGGAAATAGAACACCTTTTCTATAATGGGGACAAATTAGAAATTATTATGGTATGTTCAATTAAGGTAATGCTGCCCAATCTTTAAAAATGATGAATTCAGCTGGGCGCAGTGGCTCACGCCTGTAATCCCAGCTCTTTGGGAGGCCGAGGCGGGTGGATCATGACGTCAGGAAATCGAGACCATCCTGGCTAACTCAGTGAAACCCCTTCTCTACTAAAAATACAAAAAATTAGCCGGGCAAGGTGGCAGGCGCCTGTAGTCCCAGCTACTCGGGAGGCTGAGGCAGGAGAATGGCCTGAACCCGGGAGGCGGAGCTTGCAGTGAGCCGAGATCTCACCACTGCACTCCAGCCGGGGTGACAGAGCCAGACTCCATCTCAAAATAAAAAAAAAAATAAAAAAAAATAAATCATTTTTTGAAGGCTATTAAATGATTTGAGAAAGTGCTTATGCATAGAAAATGTTCCAAAAGAAATACACCAAATGTTAATAGTAGTTGTAAACCTTGGGTGGTGGGATAATGGCTGCTTAAAAATAGCTTCTTAAATGATATTTATGTGTGATACATTACAAAATTCATGCAGAATATATATTATAAAATAGATTATTTAAAATGGAAATTATAGAAAAGTAAGAAGGCAATAAAATTAGTTTTGGCTTATTTCTATTATTTCTGTTCATTATTTTACTTTCTTTTTCCAGATCAGCCATCATTTATCTTTCTCCCGATGCCTTCCTTTGTACCTTCCTGGGCCCTTCTCTCCCTGCTTCTTTCTCTTTCTTCACCTTCTCTTCTGATTTGCTTGAAGAAAGGGGGATCACACTTTTATTCACTGCCAGATTGTACTCCACAAAGACATCTATAATCCCACCCTTTGTATATATATAGTAATCTAACTTTTCTATTTTTACCATTTGGATGGGTGAAGAGGAATGTCTTGCTTTGAATTGAATTTCTGTGATTTCCAGTGGGATTGATAATCTTTTCATGTGTTTATTAGACATTTGGGTTTCCCTTTTTGTGAATTCAGCCTGCAGAGCCTTTGCCCATTTTCTAGTTAGGTTATTTGTCTGTCTGTCTATCTATCTATCTATCTATCTGTCTGTCTGTCTGTCTATCTATCTATCTATCATCATCTATCTATCCATTTACCCTTGCTGGTTTGGAGGGATTCCTTCCTGTTCCAGGTGGTAATCTCTTGTAAGTTTCAGGCCTCTTACAAATATCTTCTTTCAATATATCCCCTTCCCATTTAAATTTGATCCATTAGTTTGATTAATTGGCCCACCAATATGTGCAGGCAGAACATCATTTAGATCTTTGATTAGATCTTTGTTTTGAATTTCTGTATCTGTCACTTTTTTCTCTCGCCATTTCCATCTTTGTCTTTTCCCTCTTTATTCTATAATGAATTCTCAAGTTTGTCCTCCACATTACTTACTCAGTCTGCCAGTGCCAATTCTGCTATTTCTGCCTTAAATGAGGGCTTAATTCTGCTTTTTTGAATTTTTTTTCCTTACAGCATTTCTTACTTCACAAAAACCCTACTTTCTTCTCATCTTATTCCTTTTAGATCTATTTTCTCACTGACATTTTTCTACTTCATCTCATCATCTATTGACATACAAGCAACTTACACTATTTTTTTCTTTGGTTTCTCTGAGTAAAAATTTCTAGAGGTATCTTCTTTTTAAAAAAAAAAATTTCCTGAGTCTTCCAGAAGGTATTTCCTCTCCCTTAATCTTCCTGACTTTTGGGAAGCCCTATCCCCAGGTGGGAAGCGGGTGGGAGGGGCCCCGCCCCTCAGCTCTGACCGCTTCTGTAGCGGCTGAATTTCTGCCGGAGTCGCAGATGGCGGGTAGGTTGGTGAGCCCAGCGCCTCACACATTTCCTGTCGACTTCTGCTCTCTCAGACAGAAATGGGATCCACTCCTACGTCCACTGCCGGCTCACTAGTACATGTGACAGATGGACTACATGGAAAACTCTAGCCCTGGTTTTTACTGCTTCTATTTCTATCTCCTCCCAGACCCATAGTGCTTTATTTATGGAGACTACTATGCTGGTAGCCCACAGCCTAAGTCTTGCTCAGGTGTTTTCTGAAGAGTTGCAGTCTCTGGATGTAGATAGGGTTGAGGTGGGTGTGAGTGAAATGAGAAATTACCATCTGGTTGTCCTAAAAAACATGGCTTAGTGAAGGACTAGCTGGCTAGTTTTCTGGTTGGTAGAGTTCATGTGTTTTTCAGCTAAATATCACATATAGTGGAGGTGAAACAAAGAGTTCTTCTCTCTTCTTTCAGGTGTAATTTGTGTTTTGTTTTTTCCTTTAGAAACAAAGCACAATGGGTCCCTCATTGTAGCATGGCGCTTATGAGTCTGGTACTAGGGGCATTAAAGCCAGATTCTCCTAGATTTTGACAACAAGCTTGTTGTGCTAGTTTTCACAGGTGTTTTCATCTTTGTGTCTCTTCAGAGGTTTTTTAATGAGGCATTGAAGTGGCCAGCAATCACTTGAAGCTGACCCATTTATTTAACAAGCCACAGTTTCATTCCTCGCTGTGGAGTAGTGATCACTGCACAGAAAGTTCTTCAAGGAATACCTACAGACCAGGCCAGGGCACTTCACAAAGGAAAAAGGGCTTCAGTCTGCTCTGAATATCTGGGCAAGAAATTCTTCACGAAAAAAAATTGCCTGAGAGATTCCGAAGTCCAGCATTAGCAATGCCTGCCTTCATCATCTAAAAAGTTCCAATATGGCTTTTCCTAAAGGTTTGAACTTTGAACACCTTGACGAATCTTTTCTACTAGATGAAAATACAAAAATGAAGAGAACAGTCTGGTTGTATGGATATACAGTGAGAGTAGGGAGCAAAGAATAATATAGATGAGATAAATAATATGGGTTAAGCACTATCTGGTTTCGTATGTTGTCCTGTAGATGGATTTATTTGGCATCATTACAATATTTAAATGGGACTTTCTTCTTCCGAGGCCCAAAAACCAAAGTAAAAAAACAATAGGGGGCAAGGAGACCTTATTTCAACATGAGGACTATGCCAGCTGTACGTAATGTTGCCAGAGAAAATAGAGCATGCCCAGTTAAATTTGAATTTCAGACAGACCATAAATAATTTTTTAGTATAAACGTGTTGCAAATGTATAAGATGTGCAAAAGGAGATGTCTGAAGATTTTTGGTGACACCTTGAAGATATAAAAGAGGGGAGGCTGAGGAGGCCAGGTGATATACTTTTGGAGATATTTGTTAGAGTTCGGTATCATTCCCACTGCCTCTTCCGCGGGAGAGAGGAGGATATGCTTCCTTCCACCAAGGCCTCCTGAGAAAGGCCCAAAGAGACTTGGCACTTGCAGCCTGGTGACAGAGGGAGCCGGTGTGTTACCTGCCCGGAAGAGTTAGGTCAAAAAACTGGCTAGAGCCACCTGCCCAGCAGCAGAGCCAGGAGAGGCTGTACTGAAAGCACGCTGCACCTCCACCAAAGGCATTCAGGGGGGTATATTTCTCATGGATCAGACATAGCCCCACGGAAGGCAGGTGGCTTGCAAACAAACTCCGCTCGGGAGGACTTCCCTACAGCGAGGAATGGCTTTGGCAGAAAGAGACCCATCGGTTGCAGGAGCTGAGGCGATTGCTTAAACTGCCACCTGGAGGAGGATTGAGAGAGGTAGAGGCTGATGTTCCCAGAGAAGAACTTTCTGTGGATTTTGTCCAAGTGCCCCAGGGTAAGACCCATAGAAAGGCCAGGAAGCACCTGTGCAGATTGCTCACTTGCCCACTCATTCATATTCATTCATTCCTGTATGCTGGGTGCAAATATTTGTACCTAATGCTAGGCAGACACTGTTCCTGGTGTTTGGGATACACCAGAGAACCCAAAAGAAGCAGACAAATGCTTGCTTTTCAGAAGCAAAGGGCTGGCAGACTGAATTAAACTTGATAAATACACACATTATAGTGTATGTTGGAAAGTAGCAATTGTTGTGCTCTATTTTCAGAGGAGAGTCAGGAGGCCTGGCAGTGCCACAGGAGGCAGGGCGCAGATATTATAGAGGTAAGTGTTGATTGGAGAGCTCTAGGCTCCTGGTGAAGAGGCTGCATTATCTTATGGGATATGTCAAGTGGGCATGCACCCAATTCACTTAAAATCACCAGGAATAAATTAATGCATATTACCAATGGTCATGTCATTCTTAAAACAACTTTTTCAAGATGTTTAAGAATGGCCAAAAGAGAGCACTGTAAAAGTAAATAGCAAAATTCCCTGGTCAGGCATGTCATTTATGACAGAGAAAGCTAACTGAGAATCTTGGGGTTGGAGGGGAAGCTGCTAGGGAGAAATGTCAGCCTATCCCTCTTCTGTTCCTCTATCTACCTGATTCTTGGTTATGATGGTGTTAGCACGGATATGAGTGGAGACTTTTCTATTAGGAACAGAGAGGCAACAGAGGGAGTAGAGAATGACCCCACAAAGGGAGAGCACCCCAGTGCAAAAGGCCATTTCTAAAGGCAGGATTTGAGTGAAGGTTTAGAGGAAAAATAAAGAAGGGAATATATTTAAAGCTATTTAAATAGTTTTTCAATTACTCTAGTGTGTCAAGATAATGCTCCTCTGAATATGATTCTATGCTAAGGCTGATTTCAAAGCTAGGCACCAAGCCAACATCATGAGTTCAGGTTGCCAAAGGTTATATTCATAGCAGGATGATTTGTGGAAAGTAAGAGTTGAAGATCATGAGGGGAATGTGTAAAAATGTGGTATATTCCATCGACAATAATGGAACAGGTTTACATAGGGAAACATGGATAGATTTCAAAATATGAGGTAGCATGAAAAATAGAAAAATGCTTAATGGCATAACACCATGAATACAATCTAAAAACACACACAAAACAACACCCTGTTTTTCATGGCACATGACAACTAAATAGACACATTGAATGTAAATTCGGAGGCTAAATAATAAATCCACTAGAGTGATTGTCAAGGGTAGGACAGGAGTTAAGAGCGGGAATGGAGAAAGAAGAGCCACTGACATTGTCCTATTTCTGGGCATGTGGGAAGTGTCAGATCATCTCTGACAACACAGGGCCATTGACTGCTGCTCCAAGGCTCAAGTACTTTGTAAGCTTTAGGCTGCCCTTTCTCTACATGAATGAATTTGGTGACTAGTGTGCCCTTATGTAATCCTGTGTGTCAATGCAAGAACAGCGAGATCTCTGGGTTGCCAGTGAAAGCAGCACAGTGAGTCTAGAAATGTGGTGATAATAAGGAAAGAGGGGTGTGCTGAATTCTGATATTTAATTGTGGCTCTTTTACGGGCATCCTTTTTCCTGGTGATTGAGTAGAGGCTGCAGAGAGGATCAGATGGGCTCTGGGAGGCATTGTTAAAACTTAGAGGCCAGCAGCTGATGAAAGCTTCAGGTTTCTCGTGGTCTTCTTGCAAAGATAAGTTTGCAGCTTCCCAATAATGGGCCACAGCTGGGACCCTGTGCTAGTCTGCAGGCACCATGGCAAGCCCAGGCTACCTACCACTTGGTACAGGTCTGGAGAACAACTTTTTTTCTGAGGCAGGCAGACCTCTCCTGCAGGTGAGCCTTGATTCTTGATCCCTGTCTTACCTCTTTGTCCTCTGTACCATTCACTAATGAGTGGTGAGGATGAGCCAAGGGAGAAAGCTTCTTCCTACCCTTTTAGACTCTAACTGGGAAGTGTTATGCTAATTTTGTAACGAGCCAGCATGCTTCCAGCTTTTTTGTCAGCTCAAACTTGAACTTAATCCTACCAGCTTCTAACACTGCATGTGAAATCTGGGTAGTAGTGGAAACTGCTGCACTACACTGGAAGATCGAACTGCTTGCATTCAAATACTGTGTGGCTTGTATAATAGAAATTACTTTATCATAGATTATGTTTTAAATTGGTTTGAATTCTCAAACAGTAAGGAAATCACAGTTTGGTTATTATTGTAGGGAATTCATTCTGTTTTCCAAATGCAATGTATTTTCTTTGTTTTCTAGCTTCATTGAGGTATAAATGACAATTGTATATGTTTAAGGTGATGTTTTGACATACATATACATTGTGAATTGATGACCACAATCAAGCTAATTAACATATTCATCACCTCATATAGTTACTCTGTGTGTGTTGAGAATAAGATCTACTCTCTTAGCAAATTTCAAATATGTGATATATTATTAACTATCATCCCTATGCTGTATATTAGGTCTCTAGAATTTATTCATCTTATAACTGAAAGTTTGTACCCTTTGACCAACATCTCTCCATTTCCCCTACCCCTCAACTTCAGAAAGTCACCTTTTTTACTCAGTTTCTATGAGTTTGAGTTTTTTTAGATTCTACACATGGGTGAAATTAAATAATTCATACTTATAATAATTCAGATTTAAAGCTGTTGGAACTTTACATTATTTTGAGCCTCGAGAGTGAGACAGGAATAATACAGGATGGTTGCTGGAGAACAGAAAATTCCAGGCAGCAGTTTCACACGACTAGCAAAAGGAAACTGTTGAAATAGCTACAGAAACTAGGGGCTGATAAGACCCTGAAAACCAGGGTGTGGGCTGAGCTGGCTAAAACCGACTGGACCCAACATGGCACTGGATTTAGCCTGAGTTTCTCCTAGGATCTCATTATATGCTCATTAACATACTCAATCACACACCCACCAGCACTGTGACAGTTCTGGGAACTCTCGTATTTGTTATAAAAACGAGTGGCACCACAATTTCCAGAAATCTCCACCTTTTTCTAGGAATCTTCATAAATATTCCACTCCTTGATTAAAGAAACCCACAAAGGTGGAAACCCCAGACTCCATCACAAGACTCTTGAGTAAGTCTGCCTATGCTCCCCTTTCCTGAGTGTATACTTTTCCCTTTGCAATAACTCTTCGTACTATCACTATTTTCTGACTCATCCTTGAATGCTTTTTCTGGATGGTGTCAAGAGCTTGGACACCTGCTGAGTTGAGGTCCCATCAGCACTTGGGGACCTCCTCCAGCCCACCAGTATCAAGAGGAATGTGGATATGTGGCCTGAGTCACATGATAGGTTGCTGCAACTTCTGCTTCTCCATTTATAGATTAAATCTCTTCCTCATTCCTGTCCTATAAATGATTAGGAAAGGCCAAATGGCACCAGAGAGAAACCCCCTAGAGACCATTATTCCTCCTTATGGGAGTCTTATGGAATGCTAAAGCAACATTCTTTGGAATGTAGCAAGCTGTACAGATTATTGTAACATACATACTTATCGTGAATAGAAGATGTTGTCTGTTTAAGTGAAACCTTCACTTCCTCGCTTAGGAATGCTGACCCATTCTTTGAAGTCTGTATTTTCTGCGTGGTCATTCCCAAGCTTTGAAATGGAGTAAATGCTATACTCAACCATATTTTCTGAATCTCATTATTTAAGATTGACATTTGAGATCAGGTAGTATTTGTCTTTCTGTGCCTGGCTTAGCATAATATCCTCCAGGTTCATCCATGACCTTGTAAATGGCAGGATTTCCTTCTTTTTAAAGGCTGAATAATACCCTATTGTATATAAATATATTTTATGGCTGGGTGTGGTTGCTCACGCTTGTAATTCCAGAACTTTGGGAGCCCAAGGTGGGCAGATCACTTGAGCCCAGGAGTTCAAAATAAGCCCTGGAAACATTGTGAGATCCCGTTTCTACAAAAAAAAAAAAAAAAAAAAATTAGCTGGGCGTGGTGGCACACACTTGTGTTCCCAGCATCTCAGGGGGCTGAGGCGGGAGGATCCCTTGAGCCTGGGAGGTTAAGTTTCCAGTGAACCATGGTTGTGCCACTGCACTCCAGCCTGGGAGACAGAGCGAGACCTTGTCTCAAAAATATATATATACACACACACATATATATACACACACATACACATACATATATATTATATGTATCCTAAGATATTATAATCTATATATCTTTAAAATATATATTAAGATATATTATTCCACTTACATAAACTTAAGATATATGAATATATCTTAATATGTATTAGAAATATATATATATTTAAATTCATTTATTCATTGATGGACACTTAGAATGTTTTCCTATCTTTGCTATTGTGAATAATGCTGCTATGGACATGGGAGTGCAAGTATCTCTTTGAAGGAGTGATTTTTATTTCATTTGAATATATACCCAGAAATGGGATTGCTGGATCATATGATAGTTCCATTTTTATTAGGTTGGTGCAAAAGTAATTGTGGTTTTTGACATTACTTTTAATGGTAATAATATTTTCAGGAACCTCTATGTGGCTTTTCTTAATGGATGAACCATGTAGGAGTGAAGAGAGAAGGCTTCCCCCTTCACCCTCTGCAGGTTTGCTGAAAATGAACTGACAAAGCAGATCAATAGGAGAAAAAGGCACACAAATATATTTTAATGTGCATTGCCCAGGGGAATTGCAGGAGAATGATTACCCAATAACTCAATGGAGCACAGATGCTTATATACCCTTCTATATAGAGAAGCAGGGAGATAGAAATGCAGAAGTAAATGACACATTTCTTTGAGGTCTGGGGGAAGTGTTGGGAAGGTGAGGGACGTCACTTCATTGTGAACAAAGGCTGTCTTATTTTGCAGATAAGGCCTCCCAGGCAGTCTCTGGAGCTGCCCTCAGGAAAATAGGTGAAAAGTCTGTTTGGGCATGGTGACAAGTTCCAGTCTCTTCTGTGGTTGATTTTTTCTGGTTATTCGATGAGAATCCAAGGGAGGTGGTCTTAAGACAATTGCGTTTCTTTTGGAAAAAAGCTTTCTTAGATAAAGAAATTCCAGGGAGAGTCCTTCCTGGTGCTTTGAGAAAGAGGATCAGAGAGACTTTGGTTCTGAGGCTTATTTCTGAGGCTTTCAATTTTGAAAGCACTCAGCATGCCAGAGTGCCATGTTTTGGGGAATCGTTTTATGTGCTCCAAAAACCAATTTACATTTCCACCACCAATATAGAAGGTCTCTTTTCTCCACATCTAAATATAATGTATTTTCTTATTTCCACCTAGAAATTGGATGTATTCATTTATTAAACCATATTTGCTAAGCACCTAAATGTGTCAGAACCAAATGTTTAAGAAGTCTTGGGCTTAAACAGATAAAGTCATGATTCCTGCTTCTGTGAACTTACCTACAGTCTACCAAAGAGACCACTGTGATACATTAAGAATATTGCTATAAGGGAGCATGTGCAAAATACTGTAGTGGTAGCCTAGAAAAAAAATGTTTCTTAGAGAATCAAGGATGGCTTTGCAGAGGAGAAATCTTTAGCTAAGTCTTGAGGGATGGTTGGACAAGATATAAGGGCAGGAAAGAAGAGCTATGAAGAGGGTTTATTACAGAAAGAATGCTATCTCTGTTTCTAGGACACTGAGCAAAACAGAAATGAGAATATACAGACAGTTCTTGTCCCTGATTCTCAGCACAGCCTTTGCAAATATGTTAGGCCCTTGAGGAACTTTGATTGAGGAATCCTTATAGATCGCTGACTCCAGCAGAGTCGACTTCTTTTTTCTGTATCTTTCAGAAAGAGGCACGAATTTCAGAACTAGTGTGCATTGCAAAAATTCCAACTAACATGTCACAATTATAGAAACACCTGTTCTAGACATAACAATATTTTTTGTTGTTAATTCACTAGGCTGGGTACACCAAAAATAATTTCATTTAAAATATAGTAATGAATAAGTAAATGATAGTCCTGTCTTTAATTTTTTTCCCCTGAAGCTTAAAAACCAGTTTAGGTGGAAAAACCACAAATTTTGACAGTTCCAGAGAATCTCACAGTGAGCACTGACTCACAAGGTATTTATTGTAGAAGTCCGTTTTCCTTTAATGTGTTTAGCTGATCATGCAAAATAAGTTTAGATTTGTTCTTATGGATCCCAGTGTTCTTGGATGGAACTAAAAGTTGAACCTCCCCCTCCCTCCCCCCCACTTTTTTTTTTTTTTTTTTTACTCTGAAAGCACTAGTCAACTTTATCTGGGGACCAAAAAAAAAAAAAGTATGCTCATCTGGCTTTGGACCTACAGAATGTAAACCCTGGAATGGAAGGTGAGGCCACTTGCTCGCTTGCTATTCATTGATATTATCCCTTTGTGATTTTGATCAATTTTTCACGGACACCTAGACAAAAATAAATAATATTCAAAATTTTTAAAATGTGAATTTCTTTCCCTACTCATTAAGCCAGAGCAATTACCCTTTTAATTCAGTGCATTGCATATGTTCCATACAGCAGCAACCTGTATAAAGAGGATGAGGGTGAGAAAATGCACCATGGATTCCAACTTCAAAACTTTTCAGGGAACCTCAAGGCCAAGATTATATAGCTGAAGCAAAGAGCAAGGTTCAATTATTTGACTTTTTTTCCTGCCAATTTAGCTAAATATTTCAAATAAAATATATGCACAGAAAATTTTCTATGATTGAAAGAATCCCATATTTACCAAGTTTTTAACTAACCCATTAAAGAAGGTGACTGGCCACTGTGCTGATAATTTTTTAGCCCTGTACTTTGCCTTCTATGTGGTAAGCAATAAAGCGTAGGAGTTAAATGTGCTGACTCTGAAGCCACACTGGATTTGAATCCTAGCTCTTTCACTTAATGGCTGTGTGACTTAGAAAAACTTACTTAAAACTCAGTATGCCCCACTTCCCATATCAGCAAAATTGGAATATTGATAGTTCCTGCCTTGAGGGGTGACTGTGAGGATAAAATGAGTCAGCGTATTCATGGCTTGCCTTCCCAAACCACCAGGCTAAAGCCATGTGGCAGAGATAGTCAGTTAGTGCTTCCTAAATATCCATGTTCCCACTATGGATCCCAACTTTCCTTGAAGTTAGATGTGGGGCTGTGTGACTATCCCTGGCCAATCAACTTCAAGCTGCAGTGAACTATGTCACTTCTAGGCCAAGGGAATGAAGGGCCAATATGCTTTCTCCATCCCTTTTCTCCTCATCCCTTTTTCCCCTCCCATGGTGACTCTGGAGACCACATGTTTCTGGTGATGTAGCTTTGATATGGTAAGAGCTTGGGTCCCTAAGCCATAGTTTGAAAGACACAGGCCAGCTGCTGATCCATGGAGAACTTTATGTGAATGGAAAATAAATGGTTTATTGTGATATGTGATAAGTCAATGAAATTTTGGGGGCTTGCTTGTTGCCACAACATAGCCTAACATTACCCTGTCTAGTACAAGTCACAAACAGTTTAATTTACATTTAAATAACCCTGCTTCCTCCTTTTAAAACTTTATTTTAGATCTATTCTAATTTCTTGTAATGATTAACTTAAAACATTAAGCCATAAAACTCTTCAAGAAATAAGCACGTAGCCGGGCGTGGTGGCTCACGCCTGTAATCCCAGCACTTTGAGAGGCCTAGGCAGGCGGATCACCTGAGGTCAGGAGTTCAAGACAAGCCTGACCAACATGGAGAAACCCCGTCTCTACTAAAAATACAAAATTAGCCGGGCGTGGTGGCATGTGCCTGTAATCTCAGCTACTCGGGAGGCTGAGGCAGGAGAATCGCTTGAACCTGGGAGGCAGAGGTTGCGGTGAGCCGAGATCGTGCCATTGCACTCCAGCCTGGGCAACAAAAGCGAAACTCTGTCTCAAAAAAAAAAAAAAAAAAAAAAAAAAAGAAAGAAAGAAAGAAAGAAAAAGAAGGATGTATATTTAATTTTTATTATATGAATTTTATTATATAATTTAATCATATAAATCATATAATTTTTATTATGATTTTGCATTGCACTTTGAGGTTATTCTATTTGCATAACCACATTCAAATGAGGTTTGGTCACCCATTAGAGAATGGGTACCAGGCTAATCTGCAGAATTACAGCCAGAGACTCACCTGAAGTATTCCTAGTGTCAAATATCTAGGAAAGAGGCATGCTTCACTATCAGGAAACAGGAGCTCTAAGGTGTGAAATTAAAGGAGTCTTGTTCTTGACATTTCATTCTTTGTAAGGAAAGAATCAAGGATCCAAAAGGCAGAAAAAAGTTGGAGATTGTAGTATCAGAAGTCTCTGCCCTTGGAAACAGTTCAGGCATCAAGGAAGTAGAGGTCCTAACAAGGGCTGTAGCCCACTATTAATGAAGCAGCAGAAGTGATAGCTTATTTCTTTACTTTTTTTTAAGAAAAAATAATAAAAGGGAATGTGAGCTCAAGGCAACAAAAGAGGTATCTCTTGGTCTGTCAGCAAACAAAATTTTCCTTCCAGAATTACATGGAAGTAAATTTTTCCCCCCTTGGGAAAGACAGCATTTTCTTAATTATATTAAAAAAAATGGTAACTTTTCCACTAGTCTGTAAGGATTTCAATTATGCCATGATTTATGAATCACGATTCATAAGATTATGATCTTATGCATAAGTACCAATTAAAAGACCTTTTTGAATGTTCAGTACTCGACTTCTAATTTGGAGTCTCAAATTTGTCTCTTCTTTACTGTCTTTTCCGATACTCATCAATTCTCTGAACTCAAAACTTTTGCATTTTCATTCCACTGATTGATGGCAAGCCAATAGAATTCTTGTATAAAACAATTAAAATTCCATGAATGGCTTTTCTTGATTGCAGATTTGGGTGACAGGTTACAATTGTGGAAGTGATAGAATATTTTATTTCCCATCCCAAATCCTACCACTTGACCTCATGTAGTAAAATATTTCTCTAGCAATTCTCTTGATATTTGCTTTCTCCAAATTTTTATGTGATCTTTTACAACAGAGTACCTAAGAGAATCCTCTTTTAAAGTTATAATTTTATTATTAAAATTTAAAATATAGGTAATAAATTCATGTGGTTCAAACTTCAAAAAGCATAAAATGGTCAGCAGTGAAAATTGTCTTTCTATTACAATTCCATCCCCAGGTTACCCATTTCCCTCTTGGAGGCAGTATTGCTAGTTTCTTATACTGTATGTTTAAAGATATAGACAATGCATATACAAGTAAGTACAGAAATACATTAAACACACACACACACACACACATAAACATATGGATGCACCCACACATTTCATCTTTTTTTTACACAAATGGTAGATACCATATGCCCCCTTTTGAGCTCTCATTTTTTCCTTAAAAATATATCTATGAGATTATCTCATCTCAGTCATAAAGATTTTATTTTATTTTTACTTTTTGAATTGAAATAAATGTATATATAGGAAAAACATAAATATCATAATTATGCAGCTCAATGAATCTTAACAATGTGAATGCATATGTTTCATCAGCACTTGAATCAGGAAACAGATTTATTATAAATACCCTGAAAGCCCATGTTAACAGGTCTCGCAATCACTACTACTCCTTCCACCACCCTATCAGTTAGATTTGCTGCATAACCAACCACTCCAAAACTCAGGGGCTTAAATCAACAGTCATTTACATTTTTGTGGGTTGGCAATTTGGGTTCAGTTCAGCTGGGCAGTTCTGTGGGGCTGGAGCAGACTCAGCTCATCTCAGCGCGGCTCACTCATGCATCCGCAGGTGGCTGCTGGATGCTTGGGACTGGCTGACTTTTGGCTGGAGTGTAATCCCTCCAGCAAGTCGACCCAGGCTTGTTCACATAGTGGCAGGATTTCAACAACAGCAAGAGTAGAAGCTGCAAGGCTTCGTGAGGTCTCGACTCAGAACTGATAAGTTGCTCTGACACATTCTATTTGTCAAAGCAAGTCACAAGGCTAGTTTAGTTTCCAGGGGTGAGACTCTGCCTTTTAATGCAGGAGTTTTCGGAGGATTGCAGTCATTTTTGCAATCAACCACAATCACCATTTATTGGTTTTGCCTGTTTTTGAATTTTATATAAATCCAATTATACATTATGCCTACTCTTTTGGGTCTGATTTCTTCATTCAACATTGTCTATTGTTCTGTTAGCATTAATTTATTCTTTTAAAAAAAAGTTTATCGAGGCCGGGCACAGTGGCTTGCGGCTGTAATCCCAGCACTTTGGGAGGCTGAGGCGGGTGGATCACGAGGTCAGGAGATCGAGACCATCCTGGCCAAAATGGTGAAATCCCGTGTCTACTAAAAATACAAAAATTAGCTGTTGTGGCACGCATCTGTAGTCCCTGCTACTTGGGAGGCTGAGGCAGAAGAATCGCTTGAACCTGGAAGGCAGAGCTTGCAGTGAGCCGAGATCCAGCCACTGTACTCCAGCCTGGTGACAGAGCGAGACTCTGTCTCAAAAAAAAAAAAAAAAAAAAAAAAAGTTTGTTGAGCACCTACTAAGTTTTGGGAATAAAGTCAAATGAGATATAGATCCAGTCCTCCAGAACAGGGGAGGTTGCTAAGTAAATATGATGTATATGTTATGCAGAGGGAGTTAGGAGTAAGATTAAAGTCAGACCTCACTAGGAGAGGTAATGTTTACCTGTATCTTAAATTATACACAGGAATTAGTCATATGGAGAAAGATGTACGTGAAGGACACTCCAATTGGAGATACAAGTGGTTGGGATATGGAGCTGTGAAACATCATGATGGCTCAAGCGCTACAAATAGTGTATTACAATTATTACAACTAGCACTTGCAGGTATGTTAGAAGAAGAGCTCAGATCAGTGATTTTCGAACACTAGTGTGCATCAGAATCACCTGAAGGACTTAAAAATTTTTTTATTTTATATTGTATATAATAGATGTACATATTATTGGGGTACATGTGATATTTAAGACATTTATATAATTTGTAATGATAAAATCCATGTAATTGGGATAGCCATCATTTTTTTTTTTTTTTTTTTTGAGATGGAGTCTCTCTCTGTCGCCCAGACTGGAGTGCAGTGGCGTCATCTGGGCTCACTGCAGGCTCCACCTCCCAGGTTCACGCCATTCTCCTGCCTCAGCCTCCCGAGTAGCTGGGACTACAGGTGCCCGCCACCAAGTCTGGCTAATTTTTTGTATTTTTTTAGTAGAGACAGGGTTTCACCATGTTAGCCAGGATGGTCTCGATCTCCTGACTTCATGATCCGCCCACCTCGGCCTCCCAAAGTGCTGGGATTACAGGCGTGAGCCACCGCACCTGGCCGGGATAGCCATCATCTTAAATATTTGTCTTTATGCTAGAAACGTTCAAATTATTCTTTTCTAGATACTTTGAAATATATAACAGATTATTGTAAACTATAGTCACCCTACTAATCTATCAAATGCTAGGTCTTATTTCTTCTATCAAACTGTATATTTGTACCCAATAATCAACTTCTTCATCCCCCATCCACCCTTCCCAGCCTCTGGTACAACTGCCAGTCTACTCTCTAGCTTCAAAATATCTACCTTTTTAGCTCCCACGTGAGTGAGAGCCTGTGATATTTGTCTCTCTGTACTTGGCTGATTTCATTTAACATAATGACCACAAGTTCCATACATGTTGCTGTCATTTCATCTGTATACATTAAACTTTAGCAAATAGTGCCAAATAGTTTTCTAATGTAGTTGTAACAATTTCCTCTTTCTCTAGCAGTTTATGAGCGTTCCATTTGTTATACATTCTTGCCTAAACTTGTTATCACTTACTGTCAAGTGTTTTTGAGTCATTCTAAAGAGTGTGTACTTATATCTCATTGTTTAATTTGTATTTCCTTGACGAATAATAATATAGTTTCTTTTTACATGTTTATTGGCCATTTGGATATCCACTTTTGTACTGTTTATTAAAGACTTTTGTCTATTTTTCCATTCAGTTATCTCTGTTTTTTAAAAATTTATTTGTAAAACTTATTTATAGATATTTGATATAAGTCCTTTGTCAGCTACATGTATTGCAAATGCCTTCTTGCAGTCTGCTTTTTCACTCTCTTAATGGTGTTTTTTAAATAACAGAAGTTGTAGTATTTTAACTAGTCCATTTTATCAACCTCCTTCATAATGGTTAATGTTTCTTGGATCCACTTAAGAAATCTTTGTCTACCCCAAAGTCATAAAGATATTTTCATATGTTATTTTCTAGCAGTTTTATTGTTTTACCTTTCACATTTATATCAACAATCCTCCTTGAATTAAGTTTTGTTTGTGGGGTGACATAGGAATATCATGTTTTTTCAATCTGTATGAATATCAAATTCACTCAGAGCCATTTATTGAAAAGACCATCCTTTCGATAGTGCATTGCTGTCTCGCCTTTGTCATAACGTGAATGTTTCTATCAGGTAGAGTATGTTCCTGGATTCTCTGTTCAGTTCCATTTATCTATCAATGCTTGCAGCAAATATCATACTATTTGAATTACTGTGGCTTTATATATATTAAGTTATGATATCCAGAAGTATAAGTACTCTAATTTCATTCTCATACTTAAAATTATCTTTGTTATTCTTGGCTGTTCCATTTCATATGAACTTACCCCACACAGGTGAAAGCCCTGCTGGGTTATTAGCTGGGATTGTATTTAATTTATTGACGATTTTGGGAAGAACTGTCCAGGTAACAAAATTGAATCTCTAGAATCATAAATGTGTTTTATTCTTTCATTTATTAAGGTTTTAAAAAATATTTCTTAAGAAAGTGATGTAGTTTTCATTAGACTATATGTTACGTATATACGAATGACTGATTTTTGATGTGAATCTTGTAACCAGTGATATGTCTCCATATTCTTATGGATTTCTTTCATTTACATAATTTACTACATATACACAATATGGTATCTGTGATAACATAATTTTTATTCTATCATTTTTCATTTCTCCTTTTCCAGTAGTTCTTTTTCTTGCTTCATTGTACTCGCTAAAACTCCCAGAACAATGCTGAAGAGAAATAAATGATGACGGCAGGCATCTTACCTTGTTTCTGATCTCCAGCGGAAAGCTTTTCCTGTTTCATTGTTGTGTATAATCTTAGCCATAGGTTTTCCGTAGTCTTCTTATAGCAATAGAGCTTTCTTCTATTTACAGATTTCTAAGATGTTTTAATTTATTGAGTTTAACTTATGATTTTCTATTTTATCCTATAAAAGTAAATTAATTACTTTTTGAATGTTAAACCAACTTTTTTGGAATAAAGTTCTCTTGGTTGCTGAATTCAATTGCTAATATTTTATTAGAATTACTAAATTTATATTTGTAAAGAATGTCAGATATTTTTTTTTCTTTCTAACAATATCTTACCAGGATTTGATATCAACATCATGCTTGTCTTATAAAATGGGTTACGAAGCACTTTTCTTTTTGCTGTTTTCTCGAATTGTTTTTATATATTGGTGTTATTTCTTCCTTAAATATTTAGCAGAATTTACCAAAATGTCTTTCTTGATCTGAGATTTCATATCAGAATTATTTTTTATAGATTCAGTTTCTATAATCAATACAGATCTTTTCAGATTTTCTATTTCTTGTGTTAATTCTAGTAAATTTTGTTTTTCTAGCAGTTTGTCACTTCACTTAAATATTCAAATTTATTGACAGAAAGTTATTCATAATATCCTATTTATTTATTGAAGTCTGTTGAATCTGTAATGTGATTCCTTTTTATTTCTAGTATTGGTAATTTGTGCCTTTTCTCTCTCTTTTTAAAAAACTCAATGTTACTAGGGGTTTATCAATTTTATTAGATTTTTCAAAGAACCAAGTTTTGACCTTGCTGATTAACTCTATTTTTTTATTTCATTAGTATCTGTTCTTATTTAACATGTTTCCTTTCTTCTTTTGGTTTAATTTGCTCTTATTCTATACTTTTTTGAGACTAATATTTCACTTACTTATTTTCAGTCTTTCTTATTTCTTAAAACATGCATTTAAGGCTATAGATTTCTTTTGAATAGTGACCCTACATGTATCCCCCAAGATCTGACATGTTATATTTTTATTATTTCAGTCTAACATTTTTAAACATTTCCATTGAGATTCTTCCTTAATCCTGTGTTATGTCAAAGAGTACTTCTTAATTTCCATACATTTGGAGATTTTATGGGTTCTTTGTAACTAATTTCTGGCTTGATTCCACTGTGATCAGAGAACATACTCGGCTTGATTATAGTACAGCATATGGTCATTTTGGTAAGTGTTCCAAACACAAGTTGAGAATCATACATACTTTCTGCTTTTGTATATAGTTATTGGTTTCAAATTTTTATACCACTTTGTTCAAAATTTCTAATTTTTACCCATCTTTTGTCTGCTTCTCTATCAGTTACTGAGAGAGGTATGTTAAGGATCTCAATCTAAAATCTAATACTGTGGGTTTCTCTATCTTATTAGTTCTATTGATTTTTGCTTTACATATTTAAGCTTATCTTATTCTTTTTACATATTCTTGATGAAGTAACACTTTTATCATTATGAAATATTTCTTTTCTTTGGTAATATGTTTTTGCATTACATTCTACTAATCTTATATGAATTTAGATATGCCAGCTTTAAAATATTTTATTATTTTGGTTAATATTTGTATGCCATCTTCTTCCATATTTTCAAACTTTCTATACCTTTGTATTTGAAATGTGTCTTCATTATGCAACATATAGTTGGGTTTCATCCTTATTTAGTCTTAAAATCTTTTTCTTTCAATTGGAATTTTTAGTTTATTTTTAATATATGTAATTACTGATTTTTTAACTTAAAGCTTTTATATTACTATTTTTCCATTTGTTTCATTTTTTCAATAGTCCTCTTTCTCTGTTTTTTTCTATTTCTTGATTTCCTACAGGCTCCTGATAACAACAATTAGAAAAGCCAGATAAAATTCAAACAAGCCGAAAGTATAGCCACTTGAATCATTAGCGAGTACCAAGGTATCCAAGTCATAAAGACCCAATATTCCAGAATAAAGAAAACTCACGTAGGTGTATATGATCTCTTCTGTAATTTTCCAAAAATTTCCCTTTAGTTCTTCAATGTAGATATTTTCTACTGACCCACCTTCCAAAACATGAATCTTCTGTACAGTTGTGTCAAATTTAATATTTAATCCACCTATTGAGTTCCTAGATTAAATGTTTATTTTTACATTCTAGATTTTCAACTTGATTGTTCTAATTGTTTAGCTTTATTTTATCATCATGTCTTCTATTTTATTAAACATGTTTTTAATAGTCATTTTAAAGCCTGTTTATGAAAACTCAGTTGTCTAGATCACTTTTAGATTTATTCCTATTGTTTATTTTCTGTTCTATTCTTTCTCTTTTGGAAGAAAAGAATAATTGTATGGCAGACATTGTGTATGAAATATTGACATCTTTCTCTATGAGTTTAGCTTGTGACAGTCAGAATAGGGAAAATTACCCTATTCCAATCAGGGATTAAACAGTTTTAAGGTTGTGTTTCAGACTTTGTAATGCTTGGTCTATTTGTGTTTTCTCTAATTCCTAGGTTGTGATTCTAAGGGATCCCAAATGAAAACTTGGGGTGTTTATTGCTGTCTGTCTTTCTTGAGAGGCCCTAAATTTCATTGAAAAATATCTTCCTAGCATTGTGAAACTGCCAAAAGCTTTGAACTTCTTGGCTCCCACTCTCTTCTAAGCTTCTCTTGTTCTAAGCTTATCTTGAAGGACAAGCTTCTCTTGTTTCTTCTATGCTGTCGAAATCAGGAATCAGCAAATGCTTCAAGGGGAAAAGCTGCATATTTTCAGTCTCACATCTGCTTCCTTTCTCTTAGCTCCTCAACTCCTGGATATCTTAGTGGCCCTGAACTCCAACTTTTTTTCTCACTAGATCTTGAGATTGCTAAAAGCTGTCCTCTGTTTCTCTGTCTCTTAGCAGCCTGTTTTTCTCCTTTTCTCAGCTTCTTTGCCTGTACAATTTTGAGTCATCTCAGTTTCCCGTCTCCTAAGGATCTTGGCCCTTCAAGTTCTGGCTACCTTGGTGATACTCTGTTGCCTTCAAATTTCTTTTTAATCTAATTATTCTAGTTGTTATTAGTGGGAGGTTTGGTCTGCTATAAATTAATCCCTGTCACAAATGGAATGCCTTTTTCCTTTCCTTTTTTTTTTCAGCTACATAGTATACCACTGTATAGCTATTCTAAAATTTCTTTATGCAGGACCTAGTTATGGATACTTAGGTTGTTTCCAATGTTTACTATTGCAAAGCATAAAGCAGTAACTTATATGTACATTATAAATTATATAAATAATGGTAACTTCGTATGTACATAATTCTATGTGCATTATCTATACAGTTGCACACTTATACAAATATATATAAAACAAAGTCTTAGAATAAAATTGCTTAATCAAAGGGAATGTTCATTTGTATTTTGATATACATTGCCTATTTTCCTTTGTAGAACTTATACCAATTTATATTCCAAAGATTATATAAACATGCCTATTTTCCCACAGCTTAACAACATACTGTGTTGTTTTAATTTTGACATTTGTCAATGGTAGCTTAAGAAATGGTATCTCATTATAATTTTAATTTGCATTATTTCTATTGTGGGGGAGGTTGAACATTTTTCATGCAGTTAAAGCCTCAAGTTAACACACTGTTCTATAGATTTGTTGTAGATGACCAACATTTCACAGACTATATATCACGACATTCACATAAAATTTTCTGCAAAAATTATGTTGTATCATATATTTCCCCCTTTTGGCAATTCATAAAAAAGCCTCTGAGAAAAGAAATTCCTTGAAATGTTTTATTGTGGAAAATATATATATATAACATAATTATCATCTTAACCAGTTGTAAGTATGTGATTTAGTAGCACTAAATACACTCACAACATTGTGTGGCCATCATCAGTATCCATACCCAAAATGTTTTCATCATCTGTAACGAAAACTCTATGTCCACTACTCCCTTTCCTTCTGCCTCCCAGCCCCTGGTAACCTCTACTCTATTTTCTGTCTCTTTGAATTTGTCTGTTCTAGGTACATCATATAAGTAGAATTTTACAATATTTATCCTGTGTCTGGCTTCTTGTACTATGCATGTTTTCAAGGACCATCCATGTTGTAGCATATATCAAAATTTCATTCATGTTTATGGCAGAATAATATACTATCATGCGCATATTTTATGTGTTGGTGGGCATTTGAATTGTTTCCACATTTTGCCCATTGTGAATAATGCTATGAACATCAGTGCACAAATGTGTTTGAGTCCCTGATTTTAATTCTTTTGGATATACACCTAGGAGTGAATTTGGTGGGTCATATGGTAGTTCTATTTGAACTGTTTAAGAAATTGCCACATTGTTTTCTACATAAAATGTACCATTTTGGATTCTCACCAGCACTTATGAGGCTTCCAATTTCTCCACGTCCTTGCCAACACCTGCCATTTTCCCTTTTTAAAAATTATAGCCATCCTAGTAGGTGTGATGTGCTATCCACGGTCATTTTGACTTGCATTTTTCTAATGATTAATAATGTTAAGCATCTTTTCATGGGTATATTGGACATTTGTATATCATACTTGGTGAAATGTCTATTCATGTCCTTCATCTACTTTTTAATCTAATTGTTTGACTTTTTGTTGTTGAGTTGTAGGAGTTTTTAAAATATAAATTTTGAGTATCCATCACTTATTAAGTATATAACTTATAAATATTTTCTCCCATTCAGTAGGCTGTCTTTTTACATTACTTTCAGCAATGTTGTAGTTTTAAGTATATGAGTCTTTTATGTCTTTCTTTAGATTTATCATAAGTATTTAATTTCTAATTAGTTAAGATTTATTCCTAAGTACTCCTAAGTATTTAATTACTAAATACTAAGTATTTAGTAATAAACATAAACCTTGTTTAGATTTGTTCCTAAGTATTTTAGTGACTATTATACACAGCTTTTCTTTTCTTTTCTTTTCTTTTTCTTCTTCTTTTTCTTTTGAGATGGAGTCTCTGTCACCCAGGCTGGAGTGCTGTGGCATGATCTCGGCTCACTGCAACCTCCGCCTCCAGAGTTCAAGCGATTCTCCTGCCTCAGCCTCCTGAATAACTGGGATTACAGGCACCCGCCACCTCGCCTGGCTAATATATTTTTTATTTTTTAGTAGAGATGGAGTTTCACCATGTTGGCCAGGCTAGTCTCGAACTCCTGACCTCAGGTGATCTGCCTATCTCGGCCTCCCAAAGTGCTGAGATTACAGACGTGAGCCACCGCGCCTGGCTGCATTGCTTTTCTTTATTTCCTTTTTGGATTGCTTATTGCTGGTATATTGCAGCAAACTTAATATTTATGTTGATCTTGTACCCTGAAACTTTGCTGAATTTGTTTACTAGCTTTAGTAGCTTCCTTACAAATTCTGTGGAATTCTCTTTTTAAAAATTTTTTTCCTCTAATTCATTGGTTTTTCTTTCTTCTTATTATTTTTTATTATACTTTAAGTTCTAGGATACATGTGTAGAATGTGCAGGTTTGTTACATAGCTATACACGTGCCATGGTGGTTTGCTGCACCCATCAACCCATCATCTACATTAGGTATTTCTCCTAATATTATCCCTCCCCTAACCCCCCATGCCCCGGCAGGCCCTGGTATGTGATGTTTCCCTCCCTATGTCCATGTGTTCTCATTGTTCAACTCCCACTTATGAGTGAGAACATGCGGTGTTTGGTTTTCTGTTCCTGTGTTAGTTTACTGAGAATGATGGTTTTCCAGCTTCATCCATGCCCCTGTAAAGAACATGAACTCATCCTTTTTTGGAATTTTCTACATATAGAATCATATCACCTGTGAATAGAGATATCATTACCACTTCCTTTTTAATTTGAATGGCTTTTATTTCTTTTACCTTTCTAATAGCTCTGGTTGGAACTTCCAGTACAAGGTTGAATAGTAGTAGTGAAAGCGAGCATTCTTGTCTTGTTCCTGACCCTAGAGAGAGAGTTTTCAGTCTTTTAGCATTGAGTATGGTCCATTCAATTTTGTTTTAAGTCAGCATCTTCCCAACTTATTTGACTGAGGAACAAGGTATTCATATTGGGAAACATTTTTACTGATAAATTAAGACCTGAAATGAGTTTAAAATGTCTAACAGTTAGAATGAAAATTCAGGTGTTTAGAGTAACACAGGGCATTTAGATTTCAATCTTTGACTCTCACAGTTTGACTCTGCCATTTTTGAGAGAGCCATTGAATTTCAATCAATTCCTCTTTACACTTTAGCTCAGTTCACAAAACAAACACAAGAAATATAGCTTTCTCCATTATATAAGCAGGATGCGACTACCTATTAAAATGCTGAGAATGACTTGTAGGTGGTATTGTTAACAGAGGGAGGACCAGAGGGAGGACTGTCCTACGTGCGGCTTGGTGTTCTGCAGTGATTTGTAGTGGCTGCATTAAATCAAAATTTAATACTTTGCCTTTTAGGGAGAAAGGCGAGAAGATAATATGAAAACATTGGGTATGTTATCCTCTTGCCAAAGAATTATTGATTGTATCTTCTTCACTTCTCTCAGTACCCACTAATTTTTACCAAGCACCTCATCCCTACATGTTGTTTTCTCTCACAAAATTCCAAGCAAGACTCTGAGTCTATTACCCTCTCTACACTTTATAGGTAACTGAGAAAGGCTAGAAAACAAAATGGTGAATAAAACAATTGGCTGAAAACTCAAGAGTTGTTATAAAATTGGCAGCAGTAAGATAAGCAAGGAGCGAAATCTTGCAGTGGTTAAATACTCAACCAGGAGTGTCTGAGTGGCCTCATTAGACTCTCCAGCCTTGCGGGCAACCCCAGATGATGGGCACTTCTTGAAAATTTAGTCATAAGCCTAAGTCAAAGAAAGTTTTACAATCTGTTTATTTAATCGTGGCTCAGTGTTGTCATGTCTTTGCATATGTTCTATCTACTTTTGGTGAAGGTTAAACAAATGGTGGGTCGGAGGGTCACTGAAAGAATAATTGTCATTCCTTGTGGCAGCCATGCCACATTGGCTTCCTTGTGTCTCCCTCAAATATACAAAGCATGTTGGATTCTTAATTTGAACTTTTTGTCCCTCTGCTTAAAATAACCTTCTATAAATACTTAGAGGGGTTTTTCTTTTTTAATCCCTCACTTATTTAGGTCTCTGCTCAAAGAGGCCTTCCCTAGCTCTTCTTTCTAAACTATTCCCCAATATTTGCTCTCCCATGGCCCTGCCTTCTTTTTCTTTACAGGTCACAATTCTTGGCATGACATCAAATGTTCATTGATGTATTTATTTGTTATCTGTTCACCAATATAAGCTTTATGAGGGCGAGGTTTTGTTTTGTTCAGTGCTATATTGCCAACATTTTAAACAGTGCCTTGAATATATGTTAGGTACTTAGAAAATATTTCCTGGATAAACAAACTCATAAATATGCTGATGGAAAAGTTATTTAACAATCAAAGGGAATTTATTGGCTCAATGAAATTAAAATTATCTCTTTTGAAGCACCCATATAATGTCACTGGGACTCTCTCCAGTCCCCAGCTCTGCCTCTTTCCTGTTGGCCTCACTTTCCAGCAGATCTTTCCCCCAGCTGGTCCCTGGCTACCCTAGGCTTACATCATGCAAAATTAAAACATCCAGAGAAGAGGACACACCTCTTTCCCAGTAGCACCAGCAGAATTTCAGGGCTCCAGTGGCTTCTACTGGGCAACACACCTGAACCAAATCCTCTGGCCAAGGAATTGAAATAGGCTTATTGACCAGGCCAGGTCACTTCTCCCCTCCTGATGCCCACTGCAGCCATGTGGACCAAGAATGAGGAAAGGCAGTTCTTCAAAGAAAAATTAAAGTGTAGATATTGTAGACATGTAGATAGCGTAGACATGGGAGAAAGGATGCCCCGAAGGCAAAAGAGACAGAATACACTTCATTCCTGATGATTTAAAAAAGAAAGAGAAAAACAAAAATAGACAAAAACAAACAAAACTTCTTTGCCACTCAGTAACAACTTGTTTAGGTCCTCATTTCCAAGAAGCTGATAGAAATACATCAAAACTTTGTTCCAAGTTAGAACTCTTGTCTTTTTAAAGCTTTGTTAGCACCCCTGAGGTGCTAATGGAAACCATCAACAGTAAGTCTGTAAAGTTTCCAATGTTAAACTCAGTCTTGAGACTAAGGCATTTAGCTATGAACTTCTGCCTTTTCAAACACGTGTGTATGAAACCTCTGTGCCAGGAACTGTTCCAAGTGTTGGGGACAAATTTCACCCCCACTCCTTATCCTTCTTCTCTGCTTTGCTTGCTTCCACTGATCTCTGTCTCTAATGTATTTTATAATTTATTTATTTGTCTATTGTCTGTTTCCCTCCCCACCTTTCAGGATGTAAATTCCATGAGGGCAGGAATTCTTGTCTCTTTTGTCTACTGCTATATCCCCAGAGGCCACAACTGTGCCTAGCATATAGTAGCACTCAGTACATATTTGTTGAATAGATAAATGTGATAAGTTGAACCTTGGTGGTTTGTATTTTTTTCTGTACTCTTTTTTCTGTGCTCTGTATTTTATTTTACTATTATTATTATTTTTTGGAGACGTAGTCTCGCTCTGTTGCCCAGGCTGGAGTGTGATGGCATGATCTTGGCTCATTACAAACCCTGCCTCCTGGGTTCAAGCAATTCTCCTGCCTCAGCCTCTCGAGTAGCTGGGATTACAGGTGCCCACCACAGCGCCCGGCTAATTTTTGTATTTTTAGTAGAGACGGGATTTTGCCATGTTGGTCAGGCTGGTTTTGAACTCCCGACCTCAGGTGATCGGCTTGCCTCAGCCTCCCAAAGTGCTGGGATTACAGGCATGAGCCACCGCGCCTGGCCTGTGCTTTGTATTTTAAAGTTTAGTATTTCACTATTGAATATATTCTGCTCATTCTTTTTCTAGATTTTGATTTTTTTCTCTTTTATACTCATTTCTTACAGTGTTTCTAACTTCTATGCTATTCAAAAGAATGTAGCTTTTACCTAAAAAGGTGTTCAAATAATCTTCTGATATTGTTTTTGCTGAACCAGATTGAAACATAGTCTATGTGAGTGCACACACACAGATGTACACACACAAATGTACACACACTAATGACAAGCTATGCAACGACCCAAATTCATTGAAACACAGCACATGTGAGTATACACATACATACACACACACACACACACACACACACAAATGACAAGCTAGCTATGCATTGTAGTTTTATAGCAATTCTCACTGTAGTTTGTGTGACTCTGTGATCAGAGCTTTTTTTTTTTTTCTTTTAATGCTTAGCTGTTATTCACATGAAGATTTTCTAACTTGCTTTGTCAGTTTTGTACTAGAAAACCCAAAGAAGAAATGGGAGCCAATTTTGACATATAAAAATCAAACACTTAAATCAAATTGAACATTTTAAAATAATGGTCGGAGGCTAGTTGTGGCTTTCTCAAAGGCTCCCAGTGTTTGAGTCTAGCAACTTAGTTGAAACTTAGTAGAATCTTCTGTGTGTCTCACTCAGCAGGGAAAAAAAAAAAGAGTTCTCTTTTACCTTCACCGTATTTCTGTTTTTAATTGATGAGATGTTTTTCCACTCTCCCACAATCTCTTGTTCCTCCTTGCAAAAGCCTTCACTGCTGCCTAATTTTCAATAGGAAAAGTTATTGTCCTGTTTCTCTTTTTGTCACAGCTGCCAAATTAGAATTACTCTGCTGCTTTTAGGGTTTGTGAACTTACATACATCAGTATATTTGCAGTCTTCTTTTCCCTCTATAATCCTAATTTCTAATTTTTGTTTTGTTTACTCTTTTGACAGTAATTTTAGTTATATTATATTTCAAAGCTTTTATGGACAGAAACAAGCTATAAATAAGCCAATTAAAATGTCTGGGTATGTTTACGTGCTGGTCCCTGAAATATCACTAGGGATGTTGTGGAGGACTCAGATGAAGGATCAGACCTTCCATGCTCCTGAAGAGTTGATAATAATATTTGTTGAATGAAGCCAGTGTAGATCTAGGAGGCTGGATGTGCTCCAGATCATCCTGTCCTTTTCCAGGGATCGTGATGGCTGTCTGTTATTCAGAAAATAGCTCACAATCTTTTTTCAAATATGAGAAGCTCCTTTTTATGTCAAAAGATACTGTAGACCTTTTACCAGCCAGGATAGGGTAGGCTATGTGGCAATGACAAACAACTTCAAAATGCTAGTAACTTATAAAACCATCAGTTTTGTCTCTAGATCACTCTACATATCTGTCCTGAATCAGTGAAGGCCACTGATCATTGTGGCCACTCTGGCAGCCACCATCATCTCTGATCGCTGAAGCAGCAGGAAGAGTGGAATGCTGGAGAATCTCTCACTGACAGTTCAACTCTGGCTCAGAAGTCCTCACTTCCACTCACAACTCTCCCCAAAGCTGGTCACATGGCCCCACCCAGCTCCAAGGGGGCCTAGACGTGCAACCCTTGCACAGGCTCAGAAGGCAGGGAGAACTGGAAATATTGGCCACGCGGCACTAATGCGCATCATAGAGGTGCCTGCACGGTGGTGGTTGTCAACTTTTAACATTTTTGGCTTGAGAAAATACATAATGATAAAAAGTTGCTATGAATTTGAGTAATACTTAAATTAAAAAATTATATTGTATTAATCATATTAATAACTAAGTAAATAAGACAAACTTTTTATGAGAATTAGCACCAGGAAAAAAATAGTTAATACTAGAATTATTTTTAGTGAGCAAATTCGCTTTGAGAAAACAGCCTGATGATTCTTATAAAAAGACAAACTTTTTATAAGAATTAGCACCAGAAAAAAAAACAAACAGCTAATACTAGGATTATTTTTAGGGAGCAAATTTGCTTTGAGAAAACAGCCTGATGATTACGTGGAGGGGATGGCAGGAATGTGAGGCAGGCACTGCTCTCCATAACACAGAGGATAGGATTTGGAGGTTTAAGAGACACTGCAACCCGGGTACGGTGGCTCACGCCTGCAATCCCAGCACTTTGGAGGCCGAGGTGGGAGGATCACCTGAGGTCAGAATTTCAAGACCAGCCTGGCCAACATAGTGAAACCCCGTCTCTACAAAAATAAAAAAAATTAGCCAGGCATGATGGTGGGTGCCTATAATTCCAGCTACTTGGGAGGCTGAGGTGGGAGAATCATTTAAACCCGGGAGGCAGAGGCTGCAGTGAGCCAAGATGGCCCACTCCAGCCTGGGGGACAGAGCAAGACTCGGTCTCAAAAAAAAAAAAAAAAAAAAAGAGGCACTGCAAGAGGATGACAGGGAGGAAGAGTGGGAAAGGGGGAGAGAAGACAGGAAGAGTGGCTAGCAAAAGGGAAGGGGTATCAGTCCCTAAAATGACTCTCTTCCTTTGACCTTCCCACCCACCCGCAAATTTCAACCATGTTTTATAAACTCGCAAATGTAAGATGTAAATACATTTTGGTTGTGAAAACTAAAGGAGACAAGTTTCATGCTGGGTTGAAGTAGCAAATGTCTTAGACAGCCTGCAAGGATGCAGGGGGCTTCAAGTAGAAGAAGACTAGAGAATGCAAGCTGCTCAAAAATTTGCAGAAGTCTTGGAGAAGGCTTTAGGCAGCCAGGACGTAAAGTGACAATTTTATGGAACCCTTGAAGGTTCCCAGCTGATGTTTTTGTTAATTAATACTACGTATTATCATTAATATTATTTTTAAATGCACTGAAATCAGTTTGTACATTGATTGATTTAATATTTGTTGATTGCAAACAAGACAATGAACATGATAAACAAGATTCCTGCCACCTATAAAGCTTATCACTCAAAAGAGGCAGAAGTCAAATATATATGGAAATAGACTTACATTATTTATTTATTCTACAACAATGCTCAATGGTTACAGATTTATAGACCCCCAACCCATAGGGTCTGTGGGTTGGGAAACATAGGACCAAGAATTTAGACGATTCCATAACAGGACTGACATGGAAAGACCTAAGCATACCTACACCAAATTCAATGCTTCTCTTTTCTGAGAGTGCTGAAAGGCTAGTTTTCTTAATTTCCAGTGCCCTAAGAGACCCTGCCAGATTGTTAGCCAGTACTATAAAGAATGGAAAATACATTTGAGGAACTAAAGATAATATGTCAAGTAAAAATATTTTAAAAGAAATATATATATTTTTAAATTTAGGAATAATCAAATCCACAAGGCAAGATTGAGATTATATGAATAAAAGAATAGACAAGTTTGAATAAGAATCAGATGGGTATTCTAGAGATAAAGAATATAGTCAAGGAAAAAATAATTTTAAAATAATAGGGAAGTTCAAAAGGAGCTTAAATATAATTGAATGTGGAATTAGTCCATTAAAATGTGGATTATAGGAAATGAATCAGAACACAGCTCAGAAAGAAAACAAGAGATTTAAATATGAGAGAGAAGATAAGAGCCATGGAGAAGAGAAAGGGAGCAACATAGGTAACAGTAGTTCCACAGGCAAGACTCCAGAATAAGGTAAGGGCAAGGTTAAAAGAAATTATGGATGATAATTATTCATAATTGAATAAACAAATGAGCTCTCAGAGTGAAGAAACATAGAATCCTGCACAAGATAGATTTTTAAAAAATGATCTCTTATTCACATCACGGTAAAGTTACAGAATATCTATGAAAAAGAAAAAACTTGAAAAGCCACCAGAGAGAAAAGATAAGAGACCGTAAAGAAATGACCATCAGATTTATTGCAGACTTCTCACCAGCAACGTTATAGGACAATAAAAAAAACATCTTCACAATGCAATGAGAAAACAATTGTCCACCTTGAATTCTCTACGCACTGTGGTCACACAAAGTGAGCATGATACAAGGGCATTTCAGATCCCTCATGAATGTGCCATTCACAGAAAACTCGTTGAAAGAACTACTAAGGATTTCGCTCAGCAAGAAAGAAAATGAACCCAGAAGGAAGGTGTTGGGTTGCGATAAACAATGGTGTAAAGGAAAGAAAAGGCTAAAAATAAATGAACCAAATAGAGAAGTTGACAGACAGAAAGTTGGGAGAAAGGAATTGAAAAACATAAAAGGTGACTATAATAAATAAACAACAAGCGATAGTAATAAAATAAAAATTTGTAAAAATAAAAAATAAAATAAATTAACGACAGAATTTAAACCTGAAGAAAAGAGGACAAGGAGAAATAACCTCTGGAGGAGATTTGAACAAATAATCAGCAAAACATTTAACAAGTTAATTAGATAAACTTTTTTTTTTTTTTTTTTTTTTTTTTTGAGACGGAGTCTTGCTCTGTCGCCCAGGCTGGAGTGCAGGGCGCGATCTCGGCTCACTGCAAGCTCCGCCTCCCGGGTTCACGCCATTCTCCTGCCTCAGCCTCCCAAGTAGCTGGGAGACTACAGGCGCCCGCCACCAAGTCCGGCTAATTTTTTGTATTTTTAGTAGAGACGGGGTTTCACCGTGTTAGCCAGGATGGTCTCGATCTCCTGACCTTGTGATCCGCCCGCCTCGCCCTTAGATAAACCTTTAAACTAATTTTTTAAATGAAAAAGTTACAACCCAGATAGTGTGTCTAGTTTTTGAAGAACATGTTATTCCTATATTCATCTTTTCCAGGACAAATGAAAGGATGAAAACATGTCCTAAATCATTTTAAGAAACAGCATAATATTAGTACCAAAACCTGGTAAAGATGCTGTGAAAAGGAAAACTAGGGAATGACTATACTTAGGAAAATCAATGTCAGCAATTCTAAATGAAATATTTCCAAACTGAATAGAACAGTCTATCAAAAATAATAATACAACATAGTTACATAGGTGTTATTCTAGAAGGGATGGCTTAGTGTTAGGATATCTATTAATTCATTAAATCAACAGATTAGCAGTTAAGAATACAAATTTATCCCAATAGATGTTCTATGTAGCATTTGAAAATATTAAATATCTACCACTGATGAAAACAAAACTAGAAAACTAAAAATAATGGGAAACTACCTTTACACGATTAAAAAATGCATATTGAAAACCAATAGCTCAAAGTCCATGGAGACACTTCTATTAAAATCAAGAAGACAAAAATTCCTACTTTCCCTAGTATTACTGAGCATTTTTGTGAAGTCTAGTTAATGCAATAGACACGAAACAGGTATATGTAAAATTATCATAAGAAAGGATATAGAATAATCATTATTGACAGGTGACATGGACTTCTGCCAAGAGAATTAATGAGACTATCTTGAGCTAATATATTTAAATAAAGTAACAAGCTAAAAAATAAATGCAGTAACTTTTCCCTACAGAATCAATAATCAGTAGAAAATATATTAGAAAATGTTCACGTTTAAAATAGCGGAAATAACATTACCCAGGGAAAACACCGGCTGGGCATGGTGGCTCACTCCTGTAATCCCAGCACTGTGGGAGGCCAAGGCGGACGGATCACTTGAGGTCAGGGGTTCCAGACCAGCCTGGGCAACATGGCGAAACCCTGTCTCTACTAAACATACAAAAAATTAGCTGGGCATGGTGGTGCATGCATGCCTGTGATCCCAGCTACTTGGGAGACTGAGGCACAAGAATTGCTTGAACCCGGGAGGCAGAGGTTGCAGTGAGCTGAGATCGTGCCACTGCACTCCAGCCTGAACCAGTACTTTATGTGAAGGGGAGAAAACCCTGAATTGGGTCTACTTCTCCAGGTATACAAAGGATTTCTTGAAGTAATACAAGATGATTGAATATTATACAGATGGACAATCTCAAAGTATAAGTTTACCACCACTCCAAGTGAAAATCCCTATGAGATTTTTCGGGAGTGAAAGGTAGGTGAGACCAATAAAATTATTTTTTAAATAACACCGAGTAAGTGCTAGCTGCTCAATAGCATTTTGGGGTTAAGCATGTAACATGCATTATCTTATTTAATCTTTAAAAATTTTTAAGTTCAAATTTAGGCTTAGAAAGTTTAAATAATTTTTCAAGGGTCACATGGCTGTGAGGAATTGGAACTCCAACATAGATCTGAAGGCCTTGTTCCAAAACCTGAGATTTTTTAAAACCGTGCTGTATATTGCAAAAACAACAGCTATTTTAATTTTTTGTATTAAGAATATCTAGAGCCGGCCGGGCAGGTGACTTACACCTGTAATCCCAGCACTTTGGGAGGCTGAGGCAGGTGGATCTCCTGAGGTCAGGAGATCGAGACCAGCCTGGCCAACATGGTGAAACCCCATCTCTACTAAAAATACAAAAAATTAGCTGGGTGTGGTGGTGCGCACCTCAAATCCCAGCTACTCAGGAGGCTGAGGCAGGAGACTCGCTTGCATCTGAGTGAGAGATCACGGTGAAACGAGATTGCACCACTGCACTCCAGCCTGAATAACAAGAGCGAAACTCCGTCTCAAAAAAAAAAAAAAAAAAAAGAACCACAACCAAAAAAGAGAATTTTAGACCAATATCCTTGATGAACATCAACACAAAAATCCTCAATAAAATACTGGCAAACCGAATCCAGCAGCACATCAAAAAGCTTGATCCATCATGATCAAATGGGTGTCATCCCTGGGATGCAAGGCTGGTTCAACATACGCAAATCAATAAATGTAATCCAGCATATAAACAGAACCAAAGACAAAAACCACATGATTATCTCAATAGATGCAGAAAAGGCCTTTGACAAAATTCAACAACCCTTCATGCTGAAAACTCTCAATAAATTAGGTATTGATGGGATGTATCTCAAAATAATAAGAGCTATCTATGACAAACCCACAGCCAATATCATACTGAATGGGCAAAAACTGGAAGCATTCCCTTTGAAAACTGGCACAAGACAGGGATGCCCTCTCTCACCACTCCTATTCAACATAGTGTTGGAAGTTCTGGCCAGGGCAATCAGGCAGGAGAAGGAAATAAAGGGTATTCAATTAGGAAAAGAAGAAGTCAAATTGTCCCTGTTTGCAGACGACATGATTGTATATCTAGAAAACCCCATTGTCTCAGCCCAAAATCTCCTTAAGCTGATAAGCAACTTCAGCAAAGTCTCAGGATACAAAATCAATGTACAAAAATCACAAGCATTCTTATACACCAATAACAGACAAACAGAGAGCCAAATCATGAGTGAACTCCCATTCACAATTGCTTCAAAGAGAATAAAATACCTAGGAATCCACCTTACAAGGGACGTGAAGTACCTCTTCAAGGAGAACTACAAACCACTGCTCAATGAAATAAAAGAGGATACAAACAAATGGAAGAACATTCCATGCTCATGGGTAGGAAGAATCAATATCGTGAAAATGGCCATACTGCCCAAGGTAATTTATAGATTCAATGCCATCCCCATCAAGCTACAAATGACTTTCTTCACAGAATTGGAAAAAACTACTTTAAAGTTCATATGGAACCAAAAAAGAGCCCCCATCGCCAAGTCAATCCTAAGCCAAAAGAACAGAGCAGGAGGCATCACACTACCTGACTTCAAACTATACTACAAGGCTACAGTAATCAAAACAGCATGGTACTGGTACCAAAACAGAGATATAGATCAATGGAACAGAACAGAGCCCTCAGAAATAACACCGTATATCTACAACTATCTGATCTTTGACAAACCTGACAAAAACAAGCAATGGGGAAAGGATTCCCTATTTAATAAATGGTGCCGGGAAAACTGGCTAGTCATATGTAGAAAGCTGAAACTGAATCCCTCCCTTACACCTTATACAAAAATCAATTCAAGATGGATTAAAGACTTAAACGTTAGACCTAAAACCATAAAAACCCTAGAAGAAAACCTAGGCATTACCATTCAGGACATAGGCATGGGCAAGGACTTCATGTCTAAAACACCAAAAGCAATGGCAACAAAAGACAAAATTGACAAATGGGATCTAATTAAACTAAAGAGCTTCTGCACAGCAAAAGAAACTACCATTAGAGTGAACAGGCAACCCACAAAATGGGAGAAAATTTTCGCAACCTACTCATCTGACAAAGGGCTAATATCCAGAATCTACAATGAACTCAAACAAATTTACAAGAAAAAAACAAACAACCCCATCAAAAAGGGGGCAAAGGACATGAATAGACATTTCTCAAAAGAAGACATTTATGCACCCAAAAAACACATGAAAAAATGCTCACCATCACTGGCCATCAGAGAAATGCAAATCAAAACCACAATGAGATACCATCTCACACCAGTTAGAATGGCAATCATTAAAAAGTCAGGAAACAACAGGTGCTGGAGAGGATGTGGAGAAATAGGAATACTTTTACACTGTTGGTGGGACTGTAAACTAGTTCAACCATTGTGGAAGTCAGTGTGGCGATTCCTCAGGGATCTAGAACTAGAAATACCATTTGACCCAGCCATCCCATTACTGGGTATATACCCAAAGGACTATAAATCATGCTGCTATAAAGACACATGCACACGTATGTTTATTGCGGCACTATTCACAATAGCAAAGACTTGGAACCAACCCAAATGTCCAACAATGATAGACTGGATTAAGAAAATGTGGCACATATACACCATGGAATACTATGCAGCCATAAAAAATGATGAGTTCATGTCCTTTGTAGGGACATGGATGAAATTGGAAATCATGATTCTCAGTAAACTATCGCAAGAACAAAAAACCAAACACCGCATATTCTCACTCATAGGTGGGAATTGAACAATGAGAACACATGGACACAGGAAGGGGAACATCACACTCTGGGGACTGTTGTGGGATGGGGGGAGCGGGGAGGATAGCATTGGGAGATATACCTAATGCTAGATGACGAGTTAGTGGGGGCAGCGCACCAGCATGTCACATGTATACATTTGTAACTAACCTGCACAATGTGCACATGTACCCTAAAACTTAAAAAAAAAAAAGTTAAAAAAAAAACCATACAAAACAAAACCAAAAAGAACGTAAAGCCTAGAGGAAAAAACAGTTTTCACTGAATGGTGTTATTCACATTTCATTTAAAGCCTATTCCAAAAGGATACCAAAGTCTTTCTTTACCTACAGTTAAAATAGCAGTCTTACAGAAAGCTGTTTAATATACATGGTTAAATGAAAATAAAGTATATTGCAAAGCAGAATGACCCAATCTTTTTTTTTTTTTTTTTTTTTCAAGACAGAGTCTCGCTCTGTCGCCCAGGGTGGAGTGCAGTGGCGCCATCTCGGCTCACTGCAAGCTCCGCCTCCCGGGTTCACGCCATTCTCCTGCCTCAGCCTCCCGAGTAGCTGGGACTACAGGCACACGCCCCCACGCCCAGCTAATTTTTTGTATTTTTAGTAGAGACGGGGTTTCACCATGTTAGCCAGGATGGTCTCGATCTCCTGACCTCGTGATGTGCCCGCCTAGGCCTCCTAAACTGCTGGGATTACAGGCGTGAGCCACCACGCCCGGCCAGAATGACCCACTCTTATGGATCATTCTGCTTTAAAATGTTTTTACGTATGATACATATAACATAAAAAAATTTTTAGCCTTTTAATTAATAGATATATTTATATATGTATATATTATATGTAATACATATTGATGTACACTTTATTTTTATATACAAATTACATAATTATACATATTGCACTATGTATACATGGTTATTAATACTCTGAGTGTTAACAGTGGCTAAATCAGAATAATTTTTATTTTATTTCGTTTACAGTTACTTCTTTTAAAAGTTGTAACATTCCAAAAAGAACAGTTCTTTTTAAGCTGAAAGACACAGGAGGCTAAATTTATTTCTCCAATGTAGGTTTATAATGAAAAAATTAAGTGAGATATTTTTATCTGCAACCTGAAAAACAGTAATAGTATTGATAAAGTTATTTGCAGGATTTTATTTGTGAAAACTGTCAAATCCAATTAGCTTGATCTTTAGCAGTTATCTAAGTGTAAGGTGAAAATAAACAACAATTTTAGTATGGTAATCAGGTGCAATTATACCATGCGTTTATTTTAGAAATGGGTGTCGTCAACTTCCAAGTCTATTTCAACGAATCCTGGTTTGCGTGCTAAAGTCAAAATGTGGTCCTGTTTGGCCCAGAGTTTCCTAGCCCCTCCCATTTCTCCTTTCGCAATCCTGGCGGTCTGGTACCCCTGGAACGCTTCATTAATAAGCAGCATTCTTTCCATAGTAAGGTTCTGCTCCTTTGAAAATGCCCAACGGTTCTTGTTCTTACCATACAACTCTAACATGTTAACATGCATCTTAAGCAAGACCTTAAATACTGACTTCCACACAGCCACACTTCAGCTACATTCTCAGTATTTCCTTTTTGTTTGTTAGCTGTAAAACTGAACAAATGGGACTGAGGGACTTTGGCATGGCTCCAAATCAGAGAGAAACGCATCCCGAATTGGCCCTTTGCCCAAAGGTATAATTTTCAGCTGTGAGTTGCCCTTAATTTTGAAAATCATCTTTGTAGCTTCAGATTTTCCAGAGCAGTAGAAGCATTGTGTTTGCTCTCCAGGCGACCAGCACTGAAAAACAAAAATAAAAACACAGTATCTTGCTTTCTTTTTGCATCAAATCAGATTTCTTTCGCTAAAGGATTCAACATATTAAGAAAATTCCAGTATAAACGATATAAATACCTTGTGCCTGCCGGCCATAAGTATCTCTACAGTATGCAGATTTCTCCAGGTCATTTGATTTTGGAACAGATCATCCTTTCAAGTTTGGTACTGATATATTTTAAAACTAGATTTCTCTGCATTTATGAATAGTAGAAGTACTTAGCATCAGTTTCAATTATGTTGTTGTAAATAAATTACTCTGTGATTAAGGATAACAATTGACAATACACTTATTTAGTAAACATGTATGCCTGTATGTATAAAACATCAACATATGCTAATGCACAGTATTTTATAAGACTACTGAGCATAGGGACTTTCCAACCAGCATGCTGATATTTGTTTCTATGAATAAAGTCTTCTAATATGTCTTAAATTCCACTGGGCAAATGATGGTTTTAATCAATTAAGATCCATGCTTCTCTAAGAAGATAATGCCTGTAAGAATGTGAATAATTTTTATAGTAGCCATTTTGTTTTTTGTATTTATTAGCTGTAAGATGTGATATTTTTTCTATTTTATCAAGTTCAGCTTATATCTGGCAATTCAATTGTTAAAAATCTGATTGAATTACATCAGCTAATCTTACATATTGTTTATCCCCCAAATTGCAAAACAACCATACAAAATAAAGAGAATTTTATGCCTTTTTTTAAATTAGTTCTGCGACAAATACATATCATGGTATTTGGAATCAGACATACCTGGTTTCTAACACCCAGATTAAGGGATTAAATCTATGCAGAAAACACCTGTAACTGCCAATATTCTGACACATTAGCTCTGTGTGCCTGGCATATACTCCCTGAGCCTCAATTTTCTTATTTGAAAACATTGAAAAATATTTCTTTTTTGCAATATTGTTGTGGGGAGCCATGAGATAGTATGTGACTAGGTCTAGCACAGGACCTGACAATATTCAAAAATTTAGTTGCAGTTTTTCTCTTCAGATTATTTAAGGAATATAATATTATAGAAAATTGAAAAAAAAGTAGACAAAAATTACTATTGTCATACCACACACTTTTTTTCTTTCCTATCATGGTTGTTTGTAGTTGAGGTATTGTTCAATATAAAATTTTACATTTTGCTTTATTTCAATTTACTTTATAGCACCAGTATTTTCTCATGTTATGACATGGTCTTCATAAACAACAGTTTTAGTGCCTTTGTACTATTTCCCTATTGTTGGATAGGCGATTTCCAATGTTTTGTATTGTAGATAGTGGCATGATAAATCCCTTTGTTTCTAAATTTTGTATTTCTGATTATTCTCTCAGAATAGATGATATTTGTCCCATCTGTTGTTTCATGTTTCTACCTTTTCTGCCTTTTTTGCATTAATGATTTTTTTTATGATTCCATTTTGTTTCCTTTACTGGCTCACTTGTTATAACCTGTTTTTTTTTAGTGAATGTTTTGGTGTCTGTGGTATACATCTCATACTTATCACAGTCTACCTTCATTATAGTTTAGAACTTCATGTATAGTAGGACTTTAAAATAGTATTTTTCCCTCCCTCCATCCTGGCCTATGTGTTATTTTTGTCCTATACTTTTCCTCTATGTATGTTACAAACACCACAATACACATTTTAATTTTTGTTTTAAATAATCAGTTCTCTTTTAAAGGTATTTTAAAAGTAACAAAAACGTGTTTTCTATTTAATCACATATTTACTATTTCTGTTACTCTTCATTCCTTTGTGTAGCATCAGATATTTATCTGGTACCATTGCTCATTTTTCATCAGCCCAAAGGACTTCCTTTAACATTTTTTTGTGGTGCATATCTGCTGGCGATGCATTCTTTCAGCTTTTGTATGTCTGCAAAAGTATGTATTTAGCCTTCCCTTTTGAAAGTTTTTTTGCTGGGATAAGAATTCCAGGTTGATGGGTTTTTTCCCTTTTCTTTCAGTAGTTAAATATGTTGCTCCACTGACTTCTGGCTTGGATGGTTTCTGATAAGAAGTTCATTGTAATTCTTATCTTTATTCCTCTCCATGATGTGAATTTTTTCCTTGGGTTGCTTTTTAGATTTCTCTTTATCACTGGTTTTAAGCAATTTATTTTTTTATTTTTATTTTTTGAGACAGGGTTTTGCTCTGTTGTCCAGGCTGAAGTGCAGTGGCATGATCTCGGCTCACTGCCACCTCTGTCTCCTGGGTTCAAGTGATTCTTCTGCCTCAGCCTCCCAAGTAGGTGGGACTACAGGCGTGTGCCACCACACCTGGTTAATTTTTGTATTTTTGGTAGAGACGGGGTTTTACCATGTTGGCCAGGCTAGTCTCGAACTCCTGACCTCAAGTGATCCATCCACCTCAGCCTCCCAAAGTGCTGGGATTACAGGCATGAGCCACCACGCCTGGCCAGTAATTTAAATATGTTACTTGATGTAGTTTTCTTCAGGTTGTGTCTGGAGTTTGATGAACATGAACCTGTGGGTTTGTAGTTTTCATCAAATTTAGAAAATTTTCAGCCAGCACTACTTCAAATATTTTTTTCAGATCCCTAGTCCTAACCTCTGGAGACATCAGTTACATGTACATTAGGCTATTTCAAGTTGTCTCACACACATTGATTCTGTTCATTTCTTTTAGTCTTTTTCATACTGTATTTCATTTTGGATAATTTCTATTGCTGTGTCTTCATATTCATGAATCTTTTCTTTTATATTGTCTGAACTGCTATTAATCTCATTCTATGTAATTTTCATCTTAGACATTGTAGTTTTCATCTCTAAAAGTTCTATTTGGGTCTTTATATATTATATGTCTCTACTTAACATGCTCAATCTTTCCTTTCTGTATGGAATATAGTTATAATAATTATTTGAAAGTTATTATCTACTCTTATCATCTATGACATTTTAAAGTCTCTGTTGATTAATTTTCTCCTCATTATGAGCCATATTTTTCTGCTTCTTTGCATGGCTAGTAATTGTTACTGGATGCCAGACATTGTGGCTTTTATCTTGGTGAGTGGTAGATGTTCTTGTGTTTTCATAAATATTCTTAAACTCTGTTCTGGGATACAGTTAAGTTACTTGGAAACCATTTTATTCTTTAAAATCTTGATTTTAAGCTTTGTTAGGTGGGATCAGGGCAGTATTTAATCTAGGGCTATTTTTCTTCCCACTACTAAGACGATAGCCTTCAGAGTACTCCATGCAATGCCCCATGAATGACATGACATGGTTTTTCATTTTTGTTGTTGGGAACATGAATTATTCCAAGTCCTCCATTAGTTTTATTTTACTTTATTTTATTTGTGGGACACCTTTTTTTGGTTAATTGAGCAACTATTATGTGCCAGTTCCCCTGCTATGTAATATTGATTCTTTCTGATTTGCACAAAAACTCTCTGATGTCAGTGGTATTATATATCCATTTTTCTGATGAAGAAACAGGTTCAGAGAGCATAAATGATTTGCCTAAGATCACACAGCTAGGAAATAGTGGTGCTGAGTTTCAAATCTGTTAGTTTTAAGAAGTGTTCACTCTAATCCTTTCAGATGGTTCTTTCCCCAACCTTGGGCAGTTTCTTCACATATGTGCTGATCGCCATGCAGCTGAAGACCAACCAAGGTTTCTTTGCAGTTCTTCATAGCTGTCTCTGTATGCAGCTTTCTTCTCTCCACTATTCTCCCCTAAGAACTGTAGCTACCTTGGCCTCCCCAGAATACCAGCAGTGGCTCCTCAACAAATCTAGGGTTTTGGCCTCTGCCTACTTTCCCCTCCCTTGCACCATGGCCCGTAATCTGTCTCTGGGAAGTTCGCTAATGTAATTGTATGACTTACCTCATTTGTCTTCCCTCTCTGAAGAACCACTGTCCTGTGCTGTCTGTTGTCCAATGTCTAGAATCATCGATTAGTATATCTTGACCAGGTATTTAGTTGCTTCGTGTGTGTGTGTGTCTGTGTGTGTGTATAGGATTATATCTGGTTCCTTTCACTCCATCCTGGCTGGAAATGGAATTCCTCTCAGAATAGGTTTTTTAGGAATTATATGTAATCTTTAAAAACAAATATACTCATCAGGAATTCTAAGTATAATATCAATAACACATAAGATAAATAACAAAATTTATTTTTTTCCAGTTGAAATAGCTAAGAATTTAACTTTATCCAGGTTCTACTAATGACTATGACCAAGTTTGTTCTGAACATTGAAACTCACTTTGAAATGAAAGTCTGTTATATGCTATGGTATGTGTTACAGTTTATTCTGAGTTTGCCCTTTTAATTTTATGCTCTTACAAAACATCCCAAATCATCCATCTGGGAGAAAAGTGGATAAATTTCACCAACATTTTCCCTAGCACAATACCTGTCACCCAGAAGGCATGTGATAAGTAACAGTGAGAAGAATGAGTAAATAAGATTCTAAACATACGAAGAAACACTACTAATTTTAAGACGAAGGCAATATGGCTAGGTTTACACACATACACAGACAGAGAATTCAACTAAAGTCCAACATAAGAAAATCTAAATATTTTAATAAATATTATCGGGTAATTTGTTTCAATGAAACATTACCGGAAGAGGAGAATGTATAGGTTCAGTCGGCAGAAACAGAGTATGTTATTCACGAATTCAGTGAAAACCTTGGGAGGAATGGGTTAGCAAAGGAGACTACTTAGTGTGTACATCCTTCAAAGTAAGCTTCACGTGAGCCCAGAACACAACTGCAGTTCAGATAGTGGAGCAGATGCAACACACAACTGTGTAGGCACCACTTTCCACTGCCACAATTCTAGAACCCTGACTCATGATCATAATATTAAAATGGACAAATGCCATATGCAAACAAATTCAATTGTAATTGGTGATAGAGAAACATACAGTGTCACGTTCTCTACCTTGGGGAAAAGTCTGGGGAGTGGGTGGAGTGGACGTGTGCAATGGCAAAAAGACAAGAGCATGAAGAGTGGTCTTGGATTGCAAGTAAAAGTGATTTCACAGGCAGCACATAAACCCCTTGGTTCTGTAATGTTTTATTTCTCCCAGTGGTGGTGTTATAGTCAGTGTTTTCATGAACTCCTGTCACCTTCTCAGTTCTTGTGGTGGCTGTTACTGATTAAAAGAAGATACTAGGACTGGGAGATGATAGAACTCTTTCTCCTGGTGTGGTAGATTTTTAAGAACTAGATTGAGGGTCTAGAAATTGTAGCAACTTGCTGTCTTGTTGGTTGGTGCCACAAACAGAACCCATGTAAGCTTATAACTTCATGTAAAAGATGTTAATCCACTCTGAGTTGGCTTGCCGTAAAACTCTGCTAAGTATTGAATGGTATAAACCCGGATCGCCAGATCTTTTTAAAAGCATAAACACCCAGAGATTCAAAATAAATTAAGAGTAGCTTACACTCTGAGAAACTCAAAATACATTTCCAGATCCTTCTGTTAGGTATTTTTCATCACAGCCTGGGACGCACAAGGGCATAATTGTGGAAGTCCACACTACTTCATGTTCTCAAATGTCTTCTCTGATATCTTCTGAAACCTTGAGAGTGTGGGAAACAAACCTAATTTAATCAATATACTAGTTCACCCCTTGGAATACCCTATTAGCAATCTTTCTAGGGTGTCTTAAATAAGATGTAGCCATTCATGATTTAAAATAAATATTGAATTTATATTTACTATAAGGCAAATAAGGAAACTTCTTGAACATCATAAAGATAATTTATCTGGAACCAAGAGCAAAAATTATAATAGGGGAAAAATGATTAAGGTATTCACCATTAGATTAATAACAATAAGATGCCTATTATCATCATTACGTTTTAAAACATTTTGAAGTTGCAAAGAAATGTCACAATACAAGAAAACAAAATGAGCAGTCTAAATATTAGAACAGAACTATTATTTACTGCTGATATGACTGTATAATTTTATACCTACGAAGTACAAGAGTATCTGTTTTAAAACTATTAATAAAGCTAACAGAAGTTATTACATTGTTGGAGTACAAAAAAAAACACATGAGAATCAATAGCTTCCCATCTGCTAGATAGAACCAGGAAAAAATTGAAAGGAACAAAAATAAGAGCTCATTCATAATGGCTACAGAAACTATAAACTACTTTTGAATAAATTTGATTAAAAAACAAAATATACATAAAAAGAAATACAGTGGAGTCATATCATATGCCCATTTAGCATACACAAATTAAATTTCATTTACTCCATGCAGCACATGTTTCTGTTATTTTTTTTTAAGACATGTATATTTCATGCAATAGAGCTCCCCAATGCAAGCCAACTCCTTCACTGGGTATGCAACTTATGAAATAGTAATCTATTTCAGTACTGGAAGGAAAAGCGGTGTTGAATTTATTGTAAGATAATTACATCTGTATACTGTTCTTCAGGGGCAATTTGAAGAATTTTCAAGGATAATTTTGACTATAAGCAATTGTCCCCTTGAATGCCGGTTTTGGAAACCAGCTCCTGGCTGAGATGAGACTCCAGTGTGGACGCAATTTTTCTGAAGGATATAAGATAGGACCAGGACAAATGGACTTAGGCGTTGCAAACATTTGGATTTCTAATATTAAAATAAAGTACACAGAAGCTTCAAAAGAAGCAGAAAACCATCAAACTATGCTCCCTCCCCCTACTCATTACTGGAGGCATCCTAAGGCAGAATGCTTAGAACTGCCAGACATCTGCCTTTCCTCTATTGCTTTTTTTCCTGGCTAATTGAGTTAGAGAATCTCCACTATTAGGAAAACGTGCCTGACTCCAGACTTTAGAACTATTACAGCCCTCTGTAAATAAGACTTCAGGTGGAAAAGGTGGAGCATGCCGGTTTCCTTTAACTGGTATGTATGTTTAGAATATTAGAAGCTGGACCTGTATTCCAAGACGCCGGTGATGCTTGGATGCTTTAGTGTATGAGTGAAGGGAAAGATCACGTAAGGTGTAAGAGCTCACAGGGACTGGGTAAAATTAGAGAACTCCCAGGGCAAAGTGTGAAGAAGGTTAAAGCTCTCCTGAGAATGCTCTACCACTTCATCACTTTTGGAGGATGTTTGTGTATTTGTACTGGAAGAGGAATGTTACGTGACTCCCTGTCTATCTTCTACCTCGGGGATAACAGAAGCCCCTAAAATTTGTCAGCCAACTGAATGTTGCGCATATACCCTGGGGGCTACCATTACAGGGGAAAAGGCATCCTGGTTGGCTATGGCAGGAAACAATGTAATGCAAATGTTGCTCTTCCCCAGATGAATATAGACATATAATGCAATTACAATCCAAATCCCAACTGTCCTTTCTGTTTGCTTGTTTTTGGAACTGGACAAGTTAGTTCTAAATATATGACAGTTGTCAAGAGAATTTTGAAAAATAACTAGTAAGAGGCATTTACTCCATCTGCTATAAATAGATACTGAAAAGGCTGCAATAAAAATCCTATGGTACTGGAATAGAAATAGCAAATAAATCATGAGAATATATAGTAAACATCTCATTGAAATCATTCAACAATAAATGATTTATTGGGCACATACTGTGTGTCAGACACTATGCTAGTCACTGGTTAAAGAGCTGTGAACAATACACAGCCACTGCCTTCAGGCAGCTCACAGTCTATAGAGGGTGAACTACAGATTGAATATTTACAAAGTATGAGACATGCCATAGAGGGAGAATAAAATGTGCTATGAGATGCAGCATAGAGTGATCCATCCTAATGTGGACCCAAGAGAAGCCTCTCTGAGAGTGTGCCTGGAAGGATCACTCACTAGGGAGCCAGGTTAAGGAGGGAACTGGCAGGAGGACGTGATCCTGCTGGGAACCAGCCCCATTCGGGAGGTTTTGGCACATTTGAACATCGGGAAAGCCTGTGGTGGGCATGTAAGAGAAGCTCAAAAAGTGAATTTGTTTAGGGGCAGATTGTGCAGGGTCTAGAGAGACTGAGAGGATTTCTAATTTTCTCTTAAGAGCAATGGAAAACTCTTGAAAGTTTTATCAAATGTCTTTGTCTTTCTAATATTGTTGATTTATAAATTTTAATGCAATGTCAATTGGTAAATGATATATCTCTGTATCTCTTTGATACAGAATAAAATTTTAGCAAATATAAATGGATATTTCTTATCAAGTACAAAAGTACTAATATCCGTATTATCAATGGAAAATATTTCTTTTATTTTGATTTTTTCTTTTTCTGAACTTACTAATTTCATTTGCATTGTTTTCATTAGCTTTTATATGGTACACTTTGCCTAACAATTCTCTCCCAATTTATATATTTACATGTGTGTTGTTGTTACTTTCTTTTTTCTCTCTAGTTTTTATTTTAAGGATTGGAAAACCTTCTCTGTTTTGTTTATTTCTTCAAATAAGTTTTTTTTTAACTTTTTAACATAGAGAATGTGAAACGTACATGAAATAGAATTATATAACAAACTCCTATGTGTGAAAATGGTATTATGGCTATGTTAAACAGAGAGGCCTTATCTTTAGTGATACATACTGAAATATTTATGGATGAAATGCTATGTTGTTTAGGATTTGCTTTAAAATAATATTTCTTCAAATAGTTTGATGTGGGGCTTACACAAGAGTGAGACACATGAGAAAACTTGAGGGCAAATTTACAAAGGAGACAACAACTCAGTAGTCAAGATAAATAATATTTTCATGCATTAAAAGCATACCCCAAATAACAGAGCTTTTGTCAATGATAGACCACATATACAACAGTGGTCCTATAAGATTATCATGGAGCATATGTAGAAACCTGGTATATGGCAGTTGGTATTGCCACTGCAGGTCAAGTAGGAAAAAGGGTTGATATCCAGTAATGGTGCTGGGACATTGGTTTTCCATAGGAAAAATAAATAAATACAAATAGATATACCACCTAGATTTGGGTAAGTACACCCTATGTTTGCACAATTATGAAATCACCTCATGATGCATTTCTCAGGATGTATTGTTAAGTGGTACATGACTGTATATAAAAAAACAAAATCAATGCAAAAAATCCATAATGAACAATATATGAAAAATAAGTAAAAATAAGTAAACACAGGATTCCTATCACAGGGTGTTTCACACCCTGCCTCACTTGCCTCATCCTAGTCCTAGCCCTGGTTCCAATAAGACTTTATTTATAAAAACAGCCAGCTAGCCCTGAGGCTACAGTTTGCTAATTTGATTTTAGTTTTGCATCGAGCATATTAGAATTTAACTTTTTCTTTGAACAACCAGAATGTAATAATGTTTGCAACACTATCTTTGAAAATAAAAGAACATTAATATGCTTTACCTACCTTCTACCTGCCCTCTTGCCAATCATCTTCATAACTCAGAATTGAAGTTTCAGTATCCTTTACTTAACATCTTCTACTTCTAAGTAAGAAAGACTTCTTATTATTATTATTGTTAATTTGTTGTTTTTGAGATGGAGTTTCACTCTTGTCGCCCAGGCTGGAGTGCAATGGTGTGATCTTGGCTCACTGCAACCTCTGTCTCCTGGGTTCAAGTGATTCTCCTGCCTCAGCCTCTTGAGTAGCTGGGACTATAGGTGCCCGTCACCATGCCCATATAATTTTTGTATTTTTAGTAGAGACGGGGTTTTGCCGTGTTGGTCAGGCTGGTCTCAAACTCCTGACCTCAGGTGATCCACCTGCCTCGACTTCCCAAAGTGTTGGGATTACAGGCATGAGCCACCATGACTGGCCTTCTTAATTATTATTAATAGCATTAAACTTCACAACTCCACTAATAATTATTTAGACATAATTACAAGTTTTACTGCTTACATTGCTCATTATCGTATCTTTACTTTCCTTCTCATGAGCTCTACATTCAGCCTTTTCCCTACAGTCAATAATTTTCCCTAGTGCTTTTCTTTTTTTTAATCCACTGAAAATGGACATAGGTGGCATATGTTCAGAGTCTTTGAATGTCCAAAAATGTCATACTTTCTTTCTTGTATGAACAACCATCTGAGTACGGAATTCTAAGATAAAATTCCTGTTTCCTTATAACTTATCCCAGTATTTAGTGCGGTGCTCTTCTAGTTTGCTTGTTAATTGTCCTTGGAATTTGGAAATGTCATTATGACATGGCTAAAGTGCATTTTCAATATTCTTACCCAGGACCTTTTAGATCTGATGACGCAAGTTTTTCCTCATCTTTCCTATTATTTTTGGAAGTTGTTTCTGTCTGTCTAGTCAAATTCATCCTTTAGGAACTCCAGTTACATGGGGTGGTACAGGTCTCAGGGTGGGTTGCAGGCATTGGGGATGCCACCTGTGATATGGGTTTCCTGTGGTTGTGCCTATGCTTTTAGGCCTTGATCCCTGCTGGCCATCCAGAGTTGATCACCTGAGCCAGGCTGAATTCATCAAAATTCTTCTTCGGGATTTTTTTTTTTTTAAACTGAACTAAAGGATGCAAATCAGTCCTCCTGAGTAGAGGAGGAAGAGAGAGGTAAAATTTTTAGCTTGCAATCAATGTTGCTTTCTGCCCTGTGGAGAATCCCCACCTACAGTAAGAAAGAATAACCGCATGAAGAAAGAAAAAGAAGTGGTGGCATTTGAAAACCTGGTTCTTGATTTTTACTTTGAAGTAAAGGAGAGTGTCAAGTTTCCATTTTAAATGACCAAATTGGCACCAAAGAGGACAGACCAAGAGAAAGGAGGCAGGAAAAACAGGTGGAGAGAATATCTTCATGGTTCCCATAAGAGGTGATAAGAATCCTTTTTGAGACTTTAATTATAGAGATGAGTTGAAAACATAACTATAAGTTAGAGTTGCTAGACCAGGTCATAGATTGGATGTGAAAGTGGGGAGACTAGAATGTGCCTAACCTTTCTAGCTGTGTGACTGACAGACGCAAATGAGGATGAAATGGACATCACAGTGTAATAATAGGGAGAGTGAAGGAAGGCAGACACAAACAAGCACACAGTGTGCAATGCAGTTTCCATAAGCACAGCACTAGGCAAAACCAAGCTATGGAGTCTGAAATCAGTTTGGTAGACAGGGTTAGCAACAGTAATAGGTCATGAGGTGGCTGCTGAGGGCGTTGGCAATGTTCTGTTTCTTGATCTAGGTACTGCTTACACATGAATATTCACTTTATGAAAAACACACTGAGCAGAATATGTATGATATGAACACCTTTCTATTTGAATTTCATGCTATAATAAAATGTTAAAAGTAAGGGTGAGAGGCTGTGGGGATAAAGAGGGTGATTACCACTTACTCTGTATTTGAGGTAGCTACAGGACAGTGGTTCTCAAAGTGTGGTCCCCTTGGCAATATTGGCATCACCTAGGAACCTGGTAGGAAAGCAAATCTTTGGGTTTCATTTTAGAGGCACTAAATCAAAAATTCTGGGGGCAGGGTCCAGCAATCTGTGTTTTAACAAGCTTCCAGGTGATTTTAATATGCATTACCATTTGAGAAAGAGTACTGTTGGATATCTAATGGATATATTAGGTATTTGGCTAAGTATGGGCCTGAAGTTAAGTAGAAAATTGTTTGGGCTAGAAGTGTAGTTTAGTGATTTGCATCATTTATTTGAAGTGATCCTTGAAGCCATGAGAATAGATAAATTCTCTCAAGGACATTACGTACCGTAAAAAGAAGGAAGAGTCCCCAAAAGATCCCTGGGAAACAGCGACATTTCAGGGATAAATAGGAAAAGAAGATATTGCTTGAAATGACAAGCATAGACACACAAACATTATTCTGCTTTGAAATATGTTGGAGATGAATGTTCATATGGAAAGATTTTCATGATGTATTTTAAGTGAAAGAAGACAGGCAATAAAAGAGGGCAAAACTTACAATCACATATGCACACACTAATGATCTGTGAAGTGTGCAATTAAAACTATATTTTTATTTTCTTCCTTTTGCTTATCTGCACTTCCTATTTTTTCCAAATGTGAACATGCCTACATTTTGTAAATAAGGGGAAAAAATAAAATTTTTTAAAAGATAAAAGATATCTTGCACCCATGGAACTAGATACAACAGACATGAAGAGAATGCAGTTTTGAAATTTGAAACTGCACAGAAAATGCAGCTTTGAGATTTGAAACTGTTAAGACAAAAAGCACAATTGAACGATTTTCAACTGTAATAGAGACAGAAAATTGGGTACTTCAGAAAACTGAAGTGGCTCATCGGAAGATGAGTTCTGTACATTCTTTCAGAATGTGGAAGAAAAGAACAAGAACCAGAACATGATGGGAGCAAAGGTAAGATAAATGCAGGACAGGCCGGGCGCGGTGGCTCACGCCTGTAATCCCAGCACTTTGGGAGGCCGAGGCGGGCGGATCACGAGGTCAGGAGATCGAGACCATCACGGTGAAACCCCGTCTCTACTAAAAATACAAAAAATTAGCCGGGCGTGGTAGCGGGCGCCTGTAGTCCCAGCTACTCGGGAGGCTGAGGCAGGAGAATGGCGTGAACCCGGGAGGCGGAGCTTGCAGTGAGCCGAGATCGTGCCACTGCACTCCAGCCTGGGCGACAGAGCGAGACTCCGTCTCAAAAAAAAAAAAAAAAAAAAAAAGATAAATGCAGGACAGACAAAAGGAACCATAGTTTATGAAATCCAGAGGTCAGTGCCAGCTTCCACTGCTGCTCTCCCAACTTTTTCCCACCCACAAAATAGCTAGAGTGATCTATTAACAGTGTAAATCAGACCAGGTCACTCCCCTAGTTACATTCCTTCAGAGGCTTCCTATTGCATTTCACGTAACATACAAAATTCTCAGCTGGCTACAGAGCTGTGTTCACTCTCCCCTCCAGCAGACTCCCAGCGCTCCAGCCACACTGGTCTTTCTGTTCTTTGAAGGCCAAGTTCTTCATCTCCAGGCCTTTGGGAATGCTGCTTCGTCCACTAGAAATGTTCTCAATTCTCTTCTTCCTTCAGGTCACAGCTTACGTTAAACTTCTGCAGGGAAGCGATCCTCCCCATGCTATATTTTCCCTCATCGGATGCATCATCATATGTGGTTATAATTTACTTGTATATCTTTCACCACGGGATAAGCTGAGTGGAGACAGGGACCATGTCTAATTCATTCTCTTGTGTTAGGCTGTGCATAACACAGTCCCTAGCACACAGTGGGTGCTCAAGAAGTCTTTGTTAATTAATGACTGTCTCAAACGTTCTTCTATTTGTGTATTTTCATGGTTATTTTTAAAATAAGCTGGAAAATTGATTCCCTTCCATCTATGCTTATGCTACCATCTTACAGTGATATTGCCAGATGCTGGTGTTTAATTGCTGCTCCTCCTATTGCATAAACTAATTTCTAGAAGTAAGCTAACCAAATTTTAGAGCTGTGTTGTCCATTTGGAGCTTCTGAGTGAGGTATCCAGATGGTCTGGAAGAATGAAAATGGCTTCGAAACCTGCCTTGCATAATCTCAGTGAGTAGTTTATGCATTGATAGACTCTAGTTCAATCAACGGCAGGGGCTATCTTTTAATTATGTTGTTTTCATTCTGTCATCTAAAACATTGCTGCACAAATTGTAGGTATCTTATACATGCTTATTGATTTAATTAAAAGTTAATAGATGTCTTTTCTTGCAGAATGGTAATTCAGTGTTTTCTCATTTTTACTGATCATCTCTTATCACCAAATGGACCTTCCCTACCATGCTGATTAATACCTGAAATAGTAGGATTTAGCTCCTTATTGAAAACAATAATTGAAGTTGTGATGTTTCAAAATCTCTCTAGAAATGTTATGCTTTTAGTCTCTTTTTTTTTCCATTATATGTGTATTAGTTATCCATTGCTGCATAACATATTACCCCAAAATTTAGGAGTTTAGAACAACATTTATTACATCACAGTTTCTATAGGTCAGGAATCCAGGAAACCTTACCTGGGTCCTCTGGCTCAGGATCTCTCAAAAGTGTGTAGTCATCTCAAAACTCAACCCAGGTAGGATCCTCTTCCAAGCTAACTCATTGGCTCCGGGCAGACCTTAGTTTCTTCCTGGCTATTGGCTAGAGGCCTCAGTTCCTTGTCTTTTCACAGGGTAGCTCACAACACGGCAGCTTGCTTTTATTGGGGGAAAATTAAAAAATAATGAATTCTAACCACAGTTTAAAAATTCAATTAAAGAAAAAGAAAGGTTTGATGTACATTAACAACAACAGCAAACTATAAGTCAATAAACCTAACACAATGTATGCATGTCCTATATGAAGAAAATTGTAAAACTTTGGTAAGATGCACTGAATAAGGACAAGTAAATAGTGAGGTAGTCCATGTTCATAGATAGGATGACCCAATATAGTACACATGCTAATTATTTCCAAATAAATTAATTTCCAATCAAACTCTTAAGAGGATTTTTCATGAAATCTCAGAGGTTGATTCCAAAATTTATATGAACGACCATAGAGTCCAGAAGAATCAAAATATTATAGGAGATGAGAAGAAAATCGTACTGTTCTTGATATCAAGATTTATTATAAAACCATGTAATTACAACATTATAGTATTGATACAGGAATAGACAAACTGAGTAATTGGACAGACGAGGGAGCGCAGAAATAGACCCACATACACGTCGAGCTTTGATATATGACGGGGGAGTGTTTTAGATTGTTGGGGAAAGGACAGAGCATTTCATTCAATAAATGGTAGCAGAATGTTTTTTGCAGAAAGATAGTGAAAATAAATCCTACTTCATACCACGTACAAAAACCAATTATTGAATTTATATATGTATGAAAAGCACAACAATAAAAAGTTTAGAAGAACAAATCTAACATTATCTTTTTGACCTCAGTATAGAAAAGAATTTTTTAGATAAAGCACAAAAATAGTGTCTGCATTAAAATTAAAAATTTATTCATAAACAATATAAAGTGGAAATACAAGTCATATACCCAGAAATATGAAACACATTTAATTAACAAAGTAATATTATATGTGTATATATGTATTTCTACAAACCATTGAGAATAAAGTAAAAAACACACTAAAAATCATTTTACACAAAAGGAAAAATGGTGAATAGAGCTATGAGAGGATGCTTGGCCTCATTAGTAATTGGGGAGATGCAAATTAGTATCACAATGAGATATTGTTACCAACTTGTTTGCCAAAATTAGGATGTCTAACAGCTTGTTTATTTGTACTACCAATATAGAAAAGAGAATAGGATGTTACTTTTGTGATTGGATTATAAAGTCTCATGATCTTGTTAGCTGATTCTCTCTATTGCTTTCTTGGCTTGCATGCTTTGATGAAGCAAGCTGCCATGTTGAAGAGATCCACCTGGCAAGGAACAGAAGATAGCCTTTGGCCAAGAGCCAGCAAGGAGCCGAGACCCTCAGTCCAACAGCCTATGAGGGAATGAATCCTACCAACAACCACAGAGGCTTAGAAGCAGATACTTCCCTAGCTGAGTCTTCAGATGAGGCCCTAGGCTTGACTGACACCTTAATTGCAGCCATAGCTGCACCCAGTCCACTGTACATAATGTGTTAAAATTAACTCCCTCTGTGGCAATTCTATTTCTAACATTTACAATGTAAAGTTTCCAGTGTACAGAAGTGTGACTAACATATGTCTTATATATATTATACTATAGCAATCAAATATTTATTTTGAAATTCCATATAATAAATTTTTATATACTGTATGGCAACTTGGTGATTTTAAGGTAGCCAAATGGAAATCTGGTCTTATGTTTGTTTACTTTTGACAAAGAAAGGTGATAAAAGCTCTTGTAGATGAGCTGAAAGTTTCTTAGTTTAGAAGATGTTTTTTGTACAAGAATGCACTATTGTATTTACTTAACATCTGTAATGAGATTTTGTTTGCTTTATCAATTGCCTAACATATTTGTATCTCATTGTTCTTGTTAAAGAACTTACTGGATACTCTCTCAACATTTTACTCTTCTACGGGCACTGGGATTCTTAATGGCTTGCCTCTGTTTTTATTTTACAATAATGATTGGAAATTTTATAACAATGAGAAATGATGTCTAATAATTTCAAGTGTCAGAGAGGATGTACAGCAGCATCACCACTTATATAATAGTAGCAAAGAATAAATTTGTGCAATCACTTTGAAAGTAAATTTGCCATTATCTTAAAAAGTTATATTCCCTAGAGATATCATCTATTGCACAAATGCAGCAAGAAATATGTGCCAGAAAAATTATTTATAGCAGAAATCTTCATATTCACAAAAGTAAGGAAAAAATCCCAAATGTCTATTGATAGTTTGGATACATCAACTGTAGTGTATTAACCTAGTAGAATATTATATTGCAGGGAAAATAAGGTACATTTATTAAACAACATTGATAGAATTACAATATATAGTGAAAAAAAGCAAGTTTCTCAGTGTTTTCAAATCCTTATAGTAAACTCTGGGATTCAGACATGAGAATTCAGAATTCCCAGGAATTCTCAGAAATTCCTGAAATCATAGTTATTCTTAAAATACTGCCAACTCTTCATTTGTTATTTCATACTTTATTTGTTATTATGGATATCTAAAATGTTTGTTTAGCAAATAAAATATACTGATTAGTAGTATTTACCAAGAAGTGTACCCTACAGCAAATATCCAAACAATGAAAAACACCAGCGGAAATTATGCATAGCATGGGAATAATTTAATATTCAATCTCCCAGCAATGTAACAGCTCTTCATGGAATCACATGTTGAAACTGTCTATTTAAGAACTCATCTTTTATCTTACTTTATTTTAAGTTCTGGGGCACATATGCAGGACGTGCAGGTTTGTTACATAGGCAAATGTGTGCCCTGGTGACTTGGTGCACCTATCAACCCATCACCTAGCTATTAAGCCTAGCGTGCATTAGCTATTTCTCTTGATGCTCTCCCTCCCTACCCACAAACAGGCCCCAATGTGTGTTGTTTCCCTCCCTGTGTCCATGTGTTCACATTGTTAAGAACTGATCTTGCATTCAGAACTTGTTATTCCTTGAAACACTACTCAAAGGATTTATACAAAGTACACCATGTCTATAAACTCATTAATATCTGTTTTATTTGTAAGAATGATTCACTGTTAGGAGCAGTCAGGACCAGGAACACGTAGTTAGGATATGAGAACTGCTGGAAGCAAGACTGACTTATCAGATCACGATCCTTCTCTCTGTGATGCTACTGTCCTCGTTCCTAGAAAAGTCAACCTTAATATTTTATTCCATTTTCCAACTCTTCCTGCTCTTGCTTTCGACTTGACATCAGTTAGATTCCTTCAAAGCAGTATAAACTGCAGGTACTAATTCTAGTACTTTTCCTCATTTAAAGAAATTTTTTTCTGACTGATTCTTCTCAGAATTTGGGATTCAGAAAAATATGTAAATTTGCTGAGAAATGTCTAGAAGGAAATCCTGCCTGGAACAGTACTTGGAACTATATATAGTATAGTGGCATTTTTATAAATCTCAAAAATGTGCAAAAGGAAGTAAAAAAAATATAAAAATAGGATAGTGGTTACCTTTTAATGAGGGACCAGACTTGGAATGGGAGAGAAAAAAAGCACATAGGTGGATGTAAGTTGTTGATTATGTTTTGGTTCTTGGCTGGGAAGTGGTCACAGGTGTTTGTATAATTTTTCTATGTAATTTACATATAGGTTACAGATATTCTGGAAAATATATCAAATATTATATTAGAAAGATAGTTGAGGGGCCGGCGTGGTAGCTCACTCCTGTAATCCCAGCACTATGGGAGGCTGAGGCAGGCGGATCACGTGAGGTCAGGAGTTCGACGCCTGCCTGGCCAACATGGTGAAACCCTGTCTCTATTAAAAATACAAAAATTAGCCAGGTGTGGTGGTGCGTGACTCTAATCCTAGCTACTCCAGAGGCTGAGGCAGGAGAATCGCTTGAACCCGGAAGGCAGAGGTTGCAGTGAGCCGAGGTCACGCCATTATACTTCAGCCTGCGTTGCCGAGAGACACTCCATCACACACACACACACACACACACACACACACACACACACACACACACACACACCAGGACCAGATCAGAATACTCTTCTTTTTATCCATAAGTTTTAGTCCTAAAGTCTAAGGTAAATAGTTAATCCCCTACCCATGCTAAAATTTAAACTGTTCATTATTTCTATCATGCCCATATATGTATTTAGTTAGAGAATCCATCCTGTCATTTGACTTTAGTCTGTCTTCTACATTCCCGCGTTACATTTCTAAAGCAGTGGTTCTCAACGTGCAGTCCCTAAGCCAACAGCATATGCTTCTGCCTGAACGCTGGTTAGAATGCTTATTCTCTAACCCCACGCTAGACCCACTTAATCAGAAACATCTGCAGGTGGGGCCCATTGGCTCTGCTTTTTAACAAGCACTCTGGATGACTCGAATGCAGCTAAAGTCTGAGAACCACTGCTGTAAAGCTTCAAGTTAAAGAACTCAGGTAGGCCTGATTTAGTTACCTTTGTTAACAACGGTTACTTGTCAAAATACCTTAAAGTGGGCAGAACAGGTAAACAGGCTTCCTTATAGAATGGGCACAGTTTTTTTTGTTTTTGTTTTTGTTTTTTGTTTTTTTGAGACGGACTCTCGCTCTGTCGCCCAGGCTGGAGTGCAGTGGCACGATCTCGGCTCACTGCAAGCTCCGCCTCCCAGGTTCACTCCATTCTCCTGCCTCAGCCTCCCGAGTAGCTGGGACTACAGGCGCCCGCCATCACGCACGGCTAATTTTTTGTATTTTTAGTAGAGACGGGGTTTCACGGTGTTAGCCAGGATGGTCTCTATCTCCTGACCTCGTGATCTGCCCGCCTCAGCCTCCCAAAGTGCTGGGATTACAGGCGTGAGGCACCGCGCCCGGCCAGAATGGGCACAGTTTTTAAGGGGTGGGACTGTGTGCTTCGTATGGTAATTCTAAACTTCCTTAAGGTTTAGAATCCCTCTCCCAATGCCCAGGAATGAAGTACAATAGAAGTGAGAAGGAGGGGAACAAATTGTTTGCTGGACAAACTGTTTTCCACTTGGTTTTCCCCAAGGTGAGATGAGTCGAGCGCATCCATCATTGATAGGAGAAATCAAATGGATTTTTTTCTTTTCATTTTTATATAAGAAGTATAATTGTTTCTCATAGGCATCCCTCATATTGTTATAGAGTTGGGTGCTCTTTCTAGTTTTATCTTTGACAAACACTTTAGAAATTTGTAGACAAAAATGCCTTGTTGCCTTGAACCTTATACTTTAGCCCTTTTTATTTCTCAATTTGTTAGGATTCATATCAAAATGTATAATATAATTTTAAACTCTAGATGGTTGGGGGTAACTTTTTTATTGCGTTAACATATACAAAACATAACATTTACCATTTTAACCATTTTTGAGTCTCCAATTCAGCACCATTGAGTACATTTGCAAAGTTGCATACCTTTTGCCATTCTCTATTTCCAGAATTTTTTTAATCTTCTTAGAAACTCGGTACTTATAAACAATAACTCCCCATTATCCCATCCCTTTGGCCCCTAGTAACCTCCATTCTACTTCCTGTCTTTATGAATTTGCCCTTTCTAGATACTTCATATTAGGTGGAATCTTACAATATTCTTTTGTGTTGGCTTATTTCACTTAGCCTAACATTTTCAAGGTTCATCCATGCTGTAGTGTGACTCATAATTTCCTTCCTTTTTATGGTTAAGTAATATTCCATTTTTATGGCACAGTGTATGTCTATATCACATTTTATTCATTTATCTGTCTATGAACACTTTTTGGCTACCATGAATAATGCTGTTAATGAACATTGGTGTATGTGTTTAAATCCCTGTTTTTAATTCTTTTGGGCATACATACCAAGGAGTAGAATTGGTGGATTATATGATAATTCTATATTTAACTTTATGAAGAATTTCCCAAGCTGTTTTCCACTGTAGCTGCACCATTTTGCATTCCCGTCAGCTATGTGTGAAGATTCCAATTGGGAATATCTTTATGTGTCATGTCATGCGATTTTAGAAACAAAAGCAAAAGATGTAAAGATTAGTTTTCACCTACAGGTGAAAACCAATAGTTAAATTAAAAGCAAAGCTATGAGACATTAAAACCTAAGATTTATGGTTTTCCTCTTGTTTGGAGAACTTTTCCAGAATCCGCAAGTGTTGCTGGCACAAGCTTCATTGTCAGTAGGTAATGTGAAAATTGAATTTGTTGTTGGTGATAAAGTTCGCATGTGCTTTCTTTGGGGGACATTGATTTGGGATTATAGTTTACTGTAACCTGGTAATTTCAGTAATGCAAATGCAACAAAATGTTACTTAAAAACAAAACATAAATTCAATCGGGGGTGGCAAGGCAATTAAGGGGAACTCTCTCCATTTGGCTGTCCTTCTGGGGTATTACGGCAGCTGCAGCCAGTATTGAACAGGGAGCTGCAGCTGTTTACAGATGCATTAGGAAGGCGAGGCTCTGGAACTCAGTTGCACAATTTCTCCTGTGCAAAAGAAAGGCCAAAATTGTCAGAGAGGGAGGAAATCTAGGGGATATAAGTAAATTTAATTTTCAGCGAGAGCTCAATGTGCTAATCCTGAGTATTACTGCTGCAATCAGTCAGAATCTAGGTTTCTACTGGTCACAGGAAAGGTGATGTATGTTCTGAATAGTCAAATCACTCCTTTATTTCCCAATATATCAGCTACTCTTATACATGTGTGCCAGTCTATCTTACATTTAGAATATTTATAAAGCTCATTCATGCTAAGGAATTTTTAGGGTTTGAATTGTCTGTGGGTTGCAAGGCTGCCAATTTTCAGAAGTTTGCACCATGATAAATTCAGAATTGTAGGTAGGGACTAAAACATCAAGTCTTCTGGAGCTTTGGTAATAAAAAGCTTTTCATTGAAAAGCATAGAGCTTCAAATGGGAATTATGAGAATTAAAGGGTCTGGGCAACATGGTAAAACCCAATCTCTACAAAAAATACCAAAAAAATTAGCCAGGCCTGGTGGTGTGCACCTGCAGTCCCGGCTACTTCAGGGACCTGAGGTGGGAGGATCACTTGAGCCAGGAGGTCAAGGCTGCAGTGAGCTGTCATTGCACCACTGCATTCCAGCCTGAGTGAGAAAGTGAGACCCTGTCTCAAAAAATAAAAAATAAAAATAAATAAAGAGGAATACAAACTCGGGGCTCCTGGATTTAACTTGTGACTAGACACTTAACAGGTGGTCTGTCACTTCCCTTATGACTCTGATGACATCATCTCTTTGCCAAGATGTTGAAGCTGAACACACATCCAGCAGAACAGGAGCTACCTCAGTAATTCAACAAATTATATTTATTGTCTCATCTGGCTATCCCCAGTTGCCCAGGAGTTTGACTTTTGGTCATTACTCTTTACCATATATGTGGTTGTCATGTAAAAAAGCCAAACAAAACAGTCACAAAATCAATTTGTTGCCAGGGAAGAAAGGGGGCTTCAGGGAAAGGAGGAAGACCCCAATCCCCTCGGGGAAAAAAGCAGAAAGGTCAATTTAGTTTATTAAAGAGCTGATCCTTTTAGGTTCAGGATATAATACACTTCCTTTAATGCCATCTAATAGGAAATCAGAAACAGTCCAAAGGCACACTATTCCCTTAGGAAGAGTCAACACAAAATTAGCACCACCAGACCAAAGTCTAGTGCTTTGTGCTGCCTTAAGCACAGAATCCTGCAATGCAAATGCCATTTTAACTCCTTGGAATCAAATTTAGGGCCTGGTGTGTGGAGGTGTTCTGGTAGGCATATGTATATATAAAGAAAGGGCAAATAAAGTATATTTAGAATGATCTGGTAAATTTGTGCCACAGCTGAAAAAGTACAGAAAAAATGTATTTTCCCCTAAATAATCCATCATGAACATACATTAGTTAGGTTCTTACTATATTGCTCAGCATTATTAGAGTAGATCAATTGAGAACATTCCTCAAAGGAAAAAGAATGGTGGTTGCAAATTACGGGCCCCAGGGCCAAGGGGAGAAAAGTGGCTGAAGTAAGGGAGAGCTCCCAGTCAGAAATCAAAGAGGGCAGGCAGTCAGAGAGGACCATGGTGAGAATCAAATTTCGAGGGCACAGGAAGAAGGGCAAGGGTCTGAGTCAAGGATGAAATGCTCCTGAAGAGTAAGAATGCTAGAGGCCTCTGTGCCTGGTACCTGCTGTGCAGTGAGAAAGCAGGCACAGTGGCTTAAAGGCACTAGGCAGTGTTTGCAGGTGGCAATAGACACAGATGCGTGTAACATGCAGCCCTCATCTCAGCGGACTCCTGGTGTATCTGGGCACACTCAGTGATCACGTATGAAGCAGCCAGAGAACAATTCAAAGTTGCAAATGATTGAGAAGGACTAAATAATAGGTCCCTGACTGTGAGGTTCTGAGGCAGTGGTTAGGGAAGTCTTCACAGAGGAGGGAGCTTGAGCAGGCCTCCATAAGGTTAGGGAGCAGGAAAGGGATGTGGACATTTCAAGCAAACAGACAGCATGCCCGAAGGTCCTGAGGTTGAGGGACCATGACATAGTGGCTGCATGGAACATGGGTGATTAGCCCGGAACAAACATGGCACTGCACAGCCTGGGAGACTGACCCCTGTGGAGCAAATGGTATGCTTTGAGAGCCTGTGGGAAGTGAATGTGGCTGGAGAAGTATGAGGGCCAGCGGAAGACTGAGTGATGTAGGAAAGACAGAAAGCCTTGAAAGCAGTGGCAAGGGATGATTTGTCTGAAGGGGAACAGGGAGCACTGGAGACGTCAGAGGCAGAGTGAGAAGAAACCACACAGGAGGTTGGTGAAGTGGTCCAGCCATGGACCAGAGAGGAAATCATCATTGTTATGCCAGTTTAGAAGAAAAGTCAAACAGCTTATGTGCTTTGACTGCATATGAAGTATAAAGAAGAGAAGCATCCAGAATATCTCCAGAATTTCAAGTCCAAGGGAAAGGGAGGTCAGAGAAAGGAGACTTTCCGTGTGAACCTGGTTTGGGCAAGAATGACATAAGTATTATATTGGACATACTGATACTAAAGTAATATCTAAACATCTAAGTGGAAATGTCCAGTGAACGGTTAGAAAGATGGAAATAAAGCTAAGATCACAATAAAGGACAGGAAATACAGATTTGAACATGTACAAGATAATTCTCAGAGAGTTGTATGTTCATATGTTATGACCCCGGGTGGAATTCCTTTCTGGATTCCACATGGGACATGAATTTGTGTCCTTGAATTGGTTGCATACACTTTTCCCTTTATCAGAGGCAGCAGTAAAATAAAGCAACTTCTTTGATACCAGAATGGGGAGGAGAAAAGTCAATTTGCAAAGAATCTACTAATAGTTGACTTGGATGAGAATTTTCTCTGGGGTTTTGAGACTCCATAACCATGATTTGGGGGTGAAAAGGAGACCCATCAGAATGCTCATCACTTTTTAAAGATGCTAGTGGAAAACTCAGTGTCATAGCCAAAGGTAATTCTTTTCCATTGAAGCCCAGCCTTTTGGTCTAAGTATCACTTCTCTTACTGAATGGAACATCTTTAATCTAAACAGGTTGCTTTGGCTTTGTTTCCTCAGTGAGGTGTGCTCATCAGAGAAATCTGTTGTTTAGTGTATACAGGTTGATTTGGTGAAATGATATTTGTGTGTGGTGTTATGTAAATAGAGGTATGGCCCATCTTTCTGATAGTAGCATTGTCTATAATTAGGATGGACGTGCATGTAAGCAGAGAGGTGTGTGCGTGCATGCACATGTGCATGCTGAGGGGCAGGGGGCGGAGAGGAGTGTACGCCAGCCTGTGTTAAAGTTCTTGATGTAAAGAAAGTCACCAATTCACAAAGGAATTTGATTACCTCTATCCATTATACACACACAGTGAGTGAGCGTGCTACTCACCATCTGTCATCTATTTCATTTGCATCACCAGCACCTGGCCTCTTTATCTGCTACATTCGTTTCTTCACCGAGTTCTTACACTGCTTTAATAAAATACAGAAATGTTATTGTTAAAAACCAATTAATTTACAATCCTCCACAGAGATAGTATTACTTATAATTCAATTTGGCTTCTAATGATCTGCTTTCTTACAAAATGACTTAATTCTTGTGTCAAAGATTAGTTATTAGATATTACCCCGCTGCACCAGCCATGTACTGCTGAGGTAGGCAAAGCAGCTTGGAATGTCCCTGGCCATTAATCAGAAGTCTGATATATTTTCTTGTTTAACTCCTTCAAGAACCTGGCCGCAGCCATAGTGCCCTTAACTGTTCCCCTGACTGAATGTTCTCTAACTTGATGAGGCCTGGTACAAGGAGATTCAGGAGTTTCAGACAAAGCTTTTGTTTTTCATCTAAGCACTTGAATAAACCTATACAAGTTGGGATTTTTTTCTAGGTCCCTACACCCACATACATTTTCACTTGGCCATTTCCTACAGGATTGACTCTCCTAGCCAGCCATTTTGTGAACGAGGTGTAAAAAGGTTGCTCCCTCTTCCCTTAATCTGGCCTTTAGGAGTGAACCTGGTTGGATCCACACACAATGGTGGGGTGTGGGTGGCTTTCCATGCCATCATGGTATCATCCACACCCATCACACAGGCCAGCCTGCTCACACAGCGGCAGTCTGGCAGCCCTCAGCCACTTGTCCACACATTCACGAATGAAACCACTAAACATATGGCTGTAGCCAGTACATTCGAGAAACATCAGCTTGGGCTTACAGATTGAAAAGCCTTAAATACCTTAAAAAAATTTTTTTTATACTAAAATTGGTTTTAGTATAACATTCTTAAGCTGCACGTGTCTCTACTTTTTCAACCTTCTGATGTGATGCAGAATTTAGTGTGGAAGCTATTACATTCCTTCTCAATTTAATTTCCATTATACACATGGCAAACATCACACAGCCTAACAGTGGGATGTATATATATATTTATGTATTTTTATTCCATATATAGAGAATTTAAAATATAAATATTTTATGCTTATATTTTAAATTGCGATGGTAAAGACTAAAATCTTTTCTGAGAAATGTATGAACAATATGAAGTCATGAAAATAATCATTGAAGATTAGTAATACCCAAATGAGGATACTTTTCAAACCTTGAAATGACTCAATTTGCTGAAACCGAAGGGGCCAGAGAATTTTAGAATACAGACAGAAAGCATGTGAAAGGGGGAAAAATCTTCTTGTGGTACAATTAACTATAAAGCCAGCATCCTACATTTACAAAATAGATTTTTTAAATGATGCATCCGTGTTGCTTACACTTTTTGGATTTATAAAAATGCAGTTGCTGCCAGCTCTGAAGCACGTGCTTCTGTTAAAACTACAGGGGGCTACAGAGGTAGCAGCAGTTCTGTTTGACTTCTTCTCTGGATTGTGCCACATTCAAAGCATGAGATGCTCATTATCTTACAAAAGCAGAGAAACCAGCTCTGTGACTGGGGGAGGCGAAACTTGAGCAGCTGCCCTATTAGAAGCATTTTCTTTTTTGTACATTATAATATCAAGAGAACTGTGCCTAGCACCGTACACTCCATTTTACATAACAGGTTTCCTGCAGATGATCAAACTCATTGGTACACTCTAAAAGCTAATTTTATCCCAGCCCCATGGTTCATCCTGCAGGCTGCTCTCTGATTACCCAACAAATTATAGGTATTACTCTAAATATCGTGTTCTGTCTGTTCATATACATTTTTACATTCTTCTGCTAGTAAAACTGAAGATCATATTTAATATGAGGCTGTCCCAGAATTTGAGATATTTAAAAATAAAGTCAGAGTGAGCCAAAGGAAGAAAACAATAGGGATAAAGAAGGACAAATGGTCCCCAAATCTGTTCACTGGTGACTATGGCTCAAATCAATATGATTTAAACTTCTTTTGGGATAATAAATAATTCACATTCCTGAATCACTTCTCTATATGCAAAGTAAAAATGGAAGCAAATGCCAAAAATGTCCCCAAGAAGAATAATCTCTGAATAACCCTGTTTTCTGAAGTTTATTCTTCAAATTCAGACAATGCATCATCAACCTCAGAAATAGGAGTCGAGCCAAACAAGCTGCAATCTAATATGGAAATGTGGTCCTGGCCCCGGTACTGTGTCATTCTTCTGAATGGGATCACCTGCACCCATCCCTCCTAGGAGAAAATTTCAAACAGAGTTAGCTCCTTAAACCTTCTAATTAAAATGAGAAATCCCCAGGCTTCCATGACTCAGCCTCAGAAAAAGATTATTAGGAATTTAATAGGGAAAATATAGCAGCTCAGACCATCTGTGACCCAGTGCTCTGTGAGAATTTAAAGAAAACTGGAGGGAGGCAGCCCACACTCCAATGCACGCTCGAGGAGTACTTTGTAGGAGCTGCAATAAATCAACATAGTTAGAGTACAGCCTTTTTCAGATTTAATTACTGTTACATAATTATTAGCAAAGCATTCTCCTCTGAAACTGTAAAACTCATTACATCAAAAATCCCCAAGCTCCTGATGGAATTTATGAACTAGTTACTTTCTTTCTAGCTCTGGGAAAATAGTGGAATAGAGTCCAGATTTGTCTCCAGCTTTTCAGAAGCAGAGAGGGATTTTTTTTCCCTCCTGTTTTGTGTCATTTCAGTAGGTTTCTGAACTGAGTTTGCTATGGACCATTCTCTTAGACATTTATCCATATTCTCACCTAAATACTCGTTTAAATGATTGTGTTTCCTTTCAGTGGGAATGGTATTAAGCAAGTAAGTTTCAAAGTGTTTCAGCAAGAAGCTGACTAATTTTCAACAGGGTGAAAGATCAATCCACTTGAGGTGTCTTTGAATTTTTGCAGGTTCAACCAGGGTCAAAAAAGTCCCAGCGAGTAGTGGGGATTGTTTTGGAAGGACAGATGTTATCATGGGAGTGATACCACTACATGCAGTGGGACATTGGATCTGACCTGTGCGTCTCTTCCCAATACCACATGTGGTGGCGTTACACTGGTAGCTTGAAATTGGCCATGGTGGGAGTATTTGTACCACAAAAATTGGCAAATGCTACAAATCAAGGCTTTTTCCCTGCACAGCCACATTTGCCAACACAGCGTTGTTACTGTGTTCACCAATGACACAAGTGTAAATGCCACCTCTATTTTCCACAGAACTCTAGCAGTTATCCTAAGATAAATCTCCCCCACTTATGCACTATGCCAACAGAACTTTAACAAAAACAGGTTTTAAAAAGTCTAAAAGTCCAGCTTGGGTAGGGTGTTTGTTTATGGAAGCAGGAGTACTGTGGAATGGGATTCGTTTGGAAGACAGGCGAGCACCCTTGCCTGTGCTAGTTAGCTCCTTACCATCAAGTGTTACTTAGCCAAGGATGGGAGTGGTCCTTCCAATGTGGGTCAGGCAGCTTCCCGGGATCCTTAGCTCCTTTCCTGCAGAGAACTGCAGCTGCTAGAAAACAGTTTGCTCTTGCTCCTACACTCGAATATCCAGCCAGATGTTTTCTGTTGTATTCGTGGGCTCTCCTGGGATTAGCTCTCAGCAGAATGAGAGGAAGATAAAGGCAGCCAAGGCTTACAGGGTCAGCTGCCTTGTACTTGTTCTCTCCGTTGGTGCATTTCCCAGTCACTGACTCTTCGCCAGCCCTGGGACAACCTGTGTCTCCCTGGTGATCCCCTAATCCACATTCCGACACTATCTCCCACCACTCTCTGCTCGTGACCTCCAATGCAGTCAAACTAAATGGCTTCTTGTCCTGAATATGCCCCAGGCACTTCCATGCTGTTTTTTTTTTTTTTTTTCTCATAGAAGGCGACTAACAATGCTTAAGCACTGTTGCAGTTCTGTTTCAGTATAAAAATGCATTTTGTACTTCAGATTGTCTATTTTTTTTTAGTAATCTTTGTTAATTGACAAGGGTTCTCACTGCTTTTTCTTTAATAGTAGCCTGCTCTTTTTAAATTTATGAATGTGATCATTTTACAGATCTCTTAGAGAATAATGCACTTAAAGTTTTGTTTTTGGTGCTAATTCTGTGTTCTCTGGGTATAGTTCTTGTTTGCTATTGTCTCATGCCAGAATTTTCCGCATGTTGGTGATTTTTTGTGTGTGTGTGTGTGTGGACTGTTTGTAGTATAGATTATCTAATTTAAACAATATTGTTAGGAAGAGTTACTTCCTCAGCTCAAGTGAAACTTCCTGTCTGGCTGTGGGTTTGTGTTCTGATTTAGGAAGCCCTGCTTTCTGATAGCTGGATGGAGGGAAAGGACATTAAGTAGAGTCAGAAAGGCTCTTCCTTCCTAGGAGTACAGATGATTTTTCTTCTGGGTATGGAGACACATTTTTTAGTGACCATACATTTGTTACAATGCTGTTTGTTTCTACTGCCCCATACTAACTGTTGAATCTCTGAGGTCAGAATTCTAAAATCAGAAAGTTGTCCTCCATAATTTAATCCATAGCCAAACACGACATCCAAGAACACGAAGATTATTGAACTGCCTTAACTTTTTTTTTTTTTTTTTTTGAGACCGAGTTTTGCTTTTGTTGCCTAGACTGGAGTGCAGTGGCGCGATCTCGGCTCACTGCAACCTCTGCCTCCCGAGTTCAAGCGATTCTCCTGCCTCAGCCTCCTGAGTAGTTGGGATTACAGGCATGTGCCACCATGTCCAGCTAATTTTTTGTATTTTTAGTGGAGTCGGGGTTTCATCATGTTGGCCAGTCTGGCCTCGAATTCCTGACCTCAGGTGATCCACCCGCCTCGGCCTCCAAAAGTACAGGGATTACAGGCGTGAGCCACTGTGCCCGGCCTGCCCTAACTTTTTTTTTAAATTGCCACTTAATTTGTTAACCAGCCAGCCTCTCTCATCTGACTCCTCCTAGACTCTTGGAGTTGCTATAATGAGTTTCTCCTGGGGAACGTCACTGGGTCAATAGAAGTTCTCTCCTTGAACTGAAGTGGCTGCAGTTTTCTTTCTTCCAGTTAAATATTTAAGAAATTGTTCTCTGTTCTGGTCTGCCGGTGCTAGAGTTTCCAGATTTCCAGTGCTGCTGTGTGCTGAAATTAATTTTTTAATGTCTTCCTGCATTTTAATAGAATTTTGGGAGAGAGTGATGGCAACACATGGTCACAGCCATCTTTAACCAGAAGTCTTCCTCTATTCTTTTTTACAGCATTTATTTCTGGGTTGGTTGTTACTATTTATGCCTGTAACTGAAGAAAACAAAATTTAACTGTAGCATTGTGGACACTTTGTGCCCAGCAGCTTTAAAATACATGTTTGATGAAATAGTATTAATCACATAAAATACTAGGGATCTATACTTTAATTAGGAAACATAATACTGGACCTGCCCATCTACTCCACATTTCCAGATTCAACATTGAAGAAAAGAATACTTTTTATGTAAGCTTACTATGGAGGATGAGACACGTTAAAAAGAACTATCCAATTCTTGTCTATTCTTTATTTTTGAACATGTTTTAAATTACTTCTATTAATTTCTTTTGTTTTTTATGTTTTAAAATAAATTTTATTGTGCATATTTAAGGCTACATCATGATGTTATAAGATACATATATAGTTAAATGGTGGCTATAGTGGAACATGTCAACACATTCATCATCTCACACAGTTACTCCTTCTTCCCACCACCTCTTCCCGTGGCAAGAGCAGCTATAATCTACTCATTAAGCAAAAATCTTGAAAACAATACACTATTATTAACTTTAGTCCTCCTGTTGTATATTAGATTTCTAGACTAGTTCATCCTATCTGTCTAATACTTATTTTGACCTAAATCTCCCTATTTCCTCCCCACCACCCTGACCCCAACCACAGTAACCACTGTGTTATTCTCTCTTTATATTTGATCCTTTAAGATTCCATATATAAGTGAGATTATGCAGTATTTTTCTTTCTGTGTCTGACACTACTTCAGTGTCCTTCAGGTGCATCCATATTGAATCTCCTCTTTTCTAAGGCTGAATAATATTCCAGAATGAGTGTGTGTGTGTGGGTGTGTGTGTATGTACCACAGTATCTTTATCCATTCATTCTTTTTTGTATTTTAATAGAAAATTGTTATTTTTAAAAAAACTATAAAAGCTTGTGGGACTGTTAGTCTTTTCAGAGATTTCTGTGCATGATCATATTATTTTGTAGACAGCCACAGTGTCTAAGGCTGAAAAATAACAAGCCTTTCACATAAAACTGGTATTCATCATTTATTTTTCTAAAACACCATTATGGTAGGTCCAAAGCTAATTTTTCAAGTAAAGGAATAGATTATAAAGATAAAGAGGAGACATGCTAATATTCTCTTACTACAACTTACTAGTTTGCAATATAATTGCATTAGAACAGAAAGTTCTCAAATATATATTTGTGAGTATCAGTTACAGTACTTAGAATCTTGTACTGTGATCATGTGACAAATCTATTTTAGTTTTATTGCCATGACAATTAACCACTTAGGGATTTATTCTGTCTTGTAATTCTTTTTTGTATTTTGTCAGTGGATGAAAGTTGCTCAGCGTAAATCTAGAATTCAAACATCTGACTGAGAGAGTAAGTGTCGTGCTTTAAATTGGTCAGCATGTCAATGCCGACAAATCCTAGAGGGTTACAGATGATATCAATCACTTGCCACATTCATGACTAATTTAATATCCTCCTTGCCATGTTCTCTCATCAGTGTAACACGGCATGACCTGTTAGAGTTTCTGCCATCGTGTGACTGGGCTGGAGACAAAACAATTTGTTCAGCCAAACCTATCTGGCTACCAGCTGATTCAAGTTTTGTAATAACCTATATCAGCTTGACTGAAGTTCATTTTATCAAAGTCTGTAAGAAAAGTGTTTGATTAGCAAGTTACAGGTAACATGAATTTAGTGCTTATTCTGGGTCAGGCATGCTGACCACATACCTGTATTATCTCGTTTAATCCTCACATCACCCCAAGAGGCAGGTGCTACTGTTTGAGGAAATATACAAGTGAGAAGGCTGAGGCCCAGAGAGATGAGTTGCTGGACCAAGGCCACACAGTTGGTAGGCAATGAAGTGAGGATTTTCATCTATGTGGAGTGAATCTAGAGTCTGTGCTTTGATAACCTCTTACTTAAAATACACACACACAAACACACTCTTTTCGTTTAGAGTTTTAGGACCACATATTAACTATTTACATACAAATATAGTAAATGGCCCTAAATAACAAATAAATTGTGTTTTATTCATTAAATTAAGGATATGTGTACTCAAATATTTTAGTTTATTGTTGGGACCTGGATAAGAGCTGCTGACCTGGGGATACATGTAATTTGAGTAACTGGGATTTTATTTACGTGGTTCTCAGTCACTTCATACTCTTGCTAGCATTCTTGGTACAGGAATGGCTTCCCTGGAGTAGTCCTACTAACCACCAAGGTGCCTGAATCCTCTACTGAGACATGAAGAGGCAGCCCCAGAGGTGTGGTTATCACGGGAGTGTGTCCTGTAGCATGAGCATATGTGATAAGGGACAAAAAGTAAGAAGCTCACTTTTGGGCTTGAAAGAAGAGTACATTTCTATTAAAATATTTATAAGTCAAATATTTTCTTTGTTCACATTGACTTTTTCCTCCAATTACTCTGGATATATTGAGTTTTAGAAGGCAATGTTCATGCCTTCTAACTTAACTTTAAAAATATCTTTCCCTATCCCTTTAAACTCTCTGGTTGTCATCCTGCCTTTTGGACCTTAATCCCACCTGCAGGGTTTGGGACCATCACCTTTGCTCATCTGTTCCAACCCTGTACCCAGAGGCAGAACCAGGTTGATGAAGCCTGGAGTTTATATGATTATTGGGAAAGGGAATCTTTAATTTAAAAAGGCAAAATGAAAAATGCAAAACTGGGTCCTAACTGAATATTTACTTAAAGTGAGAAAAGAAATCGCAGTGCATTGCAGATTTTTTTAAAGTTGGAAAACACTACAACTGTTATGAAATCCAAATTTGTATACGTATAATATTTTTAATAATTAACTTATTGACAACTTGAAAATGCCCTTTCCCCTACATTTTTCGGCTACATAATTGTTCATTATCTCCTCTCATCACAATTTGGTAATATAATTTTTAATAAAGTAGAAAGCTAAGCCAGTCTTTATACCATAGTTGATCACAATATTGCTTTTGTTTAATGGCCCATAATTTTTATCTTCAGTCTCTCTGTCTCTCTCTCTCTCTTCCTCTCTCTTGCTCTCTGTGTATATGTGTTTACAGATAAATTTAATAATTAGCAAAGAAGAAGATATACTTCACATATGTTCATATAAAGATCTGGCAATTTTGCAGCTGCTTTATTGAACATTCCAAAATGTCTTTACAGGTGGCAGTTAAAATGGTATTTATTTTAGCTTTATCAAATGTGTTATTGCATCAAAAAGGGGGCAAATGCATGGTGCATTTATACTTGGATGTGCAGCTTAATCAGGTATAATGCTGACAGGAGAAAACTTCTATTTGACCAGACATGTATGTAACTGAAAGTTTCACATATAATGATACACATCTGATAGATGGAAACACTTTCTACTGACTAGCTTCTGGCTTCTTACTTTTTGTCCCTTATCACATATGCTGATGCTGCAGGACACAGTCCTATGATAACCCCACCTCTGGGGCTGCACCTTCATGTCTCAGTAGAGGGTTCAGGCAGCTTGGTGGTTAGTAGGAGTATTCCAGGGAAGCCATTCCTATACCAAGGATGCTCACAAGAGTATGACATGACTGAGAACCGCATAAATAAATCCCAGTAACCCAAACTACTAGATTGGTGCAAAAGTAATTGTGGGTTTTGCCATTAAAAGAAATGTCAAAAACCGCAATTACTTTTGCACCAACCCAATATCTGTCTCCTCATGTCAACATATCTTAGCCAGGTCTCAAAAATGTCATCAATGAGCAATGGCCCTATGATAGAGAGAGGTAGAGGGGCAGAGGGCCATGGGTAGATGTCCACCCTAAATCTGTGCACACACTCTAGACCAAGCTCCAGGTGCCTGGGACCCAGAATGCCCTTCTTGAATGTCTTAGAGCATGTTTTCAGGGCTGTTGACCTGCAGGGTGAGTCCTCACAGTGTGGAACACGCTTACTTAGGCTTAAGTGGTGGGCACGTGGAGTCAGGTATAGAAAGAAAAGAGGCACAGGCCAACACCCGGGGGTTGATTTTTCCCACGCTGCCAGATTCCAGGAAGAACCTCCAAGGAGCCAGAGTATTCTCTGTTTGAACTTGGCCTTTTTTTTTTTTTATCAGTCATTATGAAGGCATAATTTGTAGAGATAGAAGATAGGACATATTTTATAGTCTGTTAGACTTCTATAAATTTATAGAATGAATATGCAATACCTTTACTATCAGAACTAATCATGAAAAGTTAACAAATATTAAAACAAGCAAATAAAATCTTAAAACCTAATCTGGACATTCAATTTAAAAACTCTGCTGTGTTGAGAAAGCATACAGGACTCATGTTTGCTTAAAAATCATTGAGCTCTGGCAAGAAGTTTTGAAGGCACTTTGGTGCGATTCCCAGGGTAGCCAGGATAGCCAGGATTCCCAGGGTCCCCAAGCCTATGGGACAAAGAAGGCACAACAAACGCTGTTCCAGCTTCTAGAGGAGCCCAATAAAACAGAACATCTACTATGGGGCTTGAGCAAATAGAAGTGCACCTCATTGCTCACAATGGTAGGTGCTTAGTCAGCCGGACAAAGACTAACAAGCAACACACCATAGTACCACCCTGAGGAACAGAGCAAACCATAAAGATCTCACAGAGGAAGGCCTCCCCTGGCAGGCTAGGTTGAACACTCAATGGGCTTATGATCACATAGCCAGAATCTGTAATATTACTGCAAAAACACCATTCTTGGACGAAGGAAAAGAGAGGGATAGTGACACTAAGCAGAATGGTGAGTTTTTGTTACACAGCTGTTTAAAACTCGACGCACTGTTATCTGTGTTATATAACACTTTGAGAATGATATAAATTGGACATGTTATTAAGAATATAATCATGTAAACATGTAGGTACCTTCTCATTACTCTTCAGCTGTTGTCAAGCAACTGCCACCGGTTCCCTCTTACTGTAACCCTGATTCAGTGTCCAACATAGATCTGTACAGAAAGAGTTGGAAGTCTACAGCTTTAAATTCTGAGATGTTGTCCTGAATATCTGGGTTTTAGGACAACTCAGGTGAGCAATCATTACAAATGATGGAAAAGTTGACCTTTGTTCTTCTCTCTCTCGTTTGCCATGTAGTGCTCTATATGCACTCTATGTGCGGTTGCACAGTCCCCCATCTCTCTGTTTACAGAAGGACTGGGCTTGATGTTTTTTTCAGCTTTCGGAGTCACGTGGTTTTCTGCCCCACATTGCTTAGGACAAGCTGGAAGGGAGAGATCAGAGCCCCACCAGGGCTCCTCAGTGTGATTCCCTCCTAATGATCCTTTTCCAATCAGAAGGGAGTAATTTTCCTCCGCCTCATTATTTTCCTGCCTAGCTTTCTGCCCTTTGAAGCTGAGTTTTCCCTGCCATTAACAAATAACTAGGAAAGTATACTTACTAGAACTTCTTACTAATCTCCTTGTAGTTTTACAGCTCAACCTCTGACCAACCTTTTGACACAAGTGATTTCTTAAAGGGGCAATGCCTGCTATTTTCTAAACTTCTTAAAAGACATTCAAAGAGATCCTACTTCCTTCTAGGGTTCTCTGTAGAAACTGACACATACAAAACATAACTATGTTTAATTCTTGCAGTGGGGTGCCTTTTAATACTGACTATATGTCAGACTCCATATGGTAGCCTGGATACTTGACATTCAGCGACCAAATAAGAAATTAGCATTTCAAACTGATACGAGACACAAATCAAACTCATTCTCATCATCTTTGACAGGGATAGCACTTGATAAACCCATAGGATGCTTTCTGGATATAATGTAAATAGATTTGGTTAAACATTTATTGAGCACCTGTTATGTGCAGAATACTGTGTTGAATGCTATATCAAATGCTATATGAATCAACAATATGACCAGGATTTACAGTTTGGCAGAAAGCATATGGCCTTACACAGACATTTATAGAGTGTTCATATAGAAGGTTCACAAAGTGAATAAATACAATATGATAAGATGATGGAGTAAATACCCCAGGAATCGAGAGGGAGATGGGCAATGCATGTTTGTATTGCAGAGGACAACAGGGAATCCATGATGCAGATTGTCTTTTTCTCTAAGATTCTCTTAACCGGTATCTTACCTCAACTCCTATACTAAGTCACCCAATCTGTTCATGACCCTCCTCAAGTCTCTTGCCAGAATATACCTTTTACCATGGTCTGGAGTCTATATTTAAATGAATAGATTTATGATGTTTGTAAGCATCTTATGTATTTAGATTTGTAGTAAAACTTTCAAGGAAATATAACTAATCCTTAAAAGTCATAAAACAGATACTATGGTCCACTGTTTCCAGGAAATATGCAAGTCAGATTAGTCATCTCATTCTTTTTTTTTTTTTTTTTTTTTGAGACAGAGTCTCGCTCAGTCACCCAGACTGGAGTGCAGTGGCATGATCTCGGCTCACTGCAACCTCCAACTCCCGGGTTCAAACAATTCTCCTGCCTCAGCCTCCTGAGTAGCTGAGATTACAGGCACACACCACTACACACAGCTAATTTTTATTTTATTTTATTTTTAGTAGAGATGGGGTTTCACTGTGTTGGTCAGGCTGGTCTCGAACTCCTGACCTTGTGATCTGCCCGCCTCGCCCTTCCAAAGTGCTGGGATTCTAGGCGTGAGTCACTGTGCCTGGCCTAGTCTCATTCTTAAAGCAAGATTTTGCATTACTTTATTAAAATAAGTAAACTTCAACATTAACCAGGTCTTTTCGAGCAATGCTATGACAGAACTATGGGACTAGATGTTGAAAGACTTGGATCTAATTTAAATTCTGCCACTTGCTAACAGTGTGAATTTGGATGTCACCTTACTTCTCTCAAACTTCTCTGCTTTTTCACAATCGGAGACAGGCAATTACATTTATTTGCCACAATATGTCAAAAGAGTTGTTGTGATAATCTTGAAAAGTAACATTTAAAAGTATCATTCAGAAGGAACGTATCATTATTCTAACAAGCTTTGAAATAAACTCCTGGGTATAATTCAGTTCCTTTTTCGCTAGTCCCTAACAGTTACCTCATTTTCTTCACAGATCTTTATAGAATGTTTCTTTTCTAATTACTCCACTTTTTTTTTTTTTTTTTAGCTTAACATCAAAATACAAAAAGACTTCTGCAGAGATGTGCACCTTTTTGTCAGTTTGGGAATAAGAACTCTGGGATTGCTTCTCCCATCTAGCCTTGCTTCCTTTTCTAATGAGAACATCATTGTTTGGTACAAATCAGAGCAAAGATTTAATGCCTTTTTATATTCTCAGCTCCTCTTCTCTTTTCCTACTTATCCACTGCCCCTCCTATATAGAACAGAAGCAAAAGTGTGCAACTGCCAAATGTAAAGTTGAGAAGCTAAATCACTGCCACTATTTTATTTTCTGAATCAGAGGTTTCTCTTGTCAGTTTAACTTTTGAAAGTGACAGCAGAAAAGAATCTGTCAGGATATATAGAGTGAAACGTAGTGATGTCATCACAGACTTCATCATGATTGACAGAGAGATGAAGGACAGATTCTGGAATAAAGGTGATTTGAGTTGTCTAGTCTATTCAACCAGCCTTCATGGTGGGAATGGCCAAGGAGAAAAGAAGTCTCCACTACAAAACACACTGAGAGACTCAAGGATGCAATTCAAAGGACCTAAGTTCCCCAGAAAATGAAACAGTAAAGGAAAACACAGGTGAGAGACATTCCCTATCTTTGAGGCCTGAGATATGAAGTGTAATTATCATGTTTATTGCTCTTCTGGAATGATGTAAGTTGTAAGTATCTCATTTATTATAAAATTGAATTTATTGTAAATGGAGGCATGAAATCTAGTTATGAAAAAAATAACACCATACTGTTCGTGAGGGCTTAAGCTCTGAACAATTCTTTTATCCCAACCTTCTTAAATAAATCAAACAGGAGTGTGTATGTGTGTGTGTGTGTGTGTGTGTGTGTGTGTGTGTGTGTGATCCTCCTCCTACATCTTCTTAGGAAAAATAGTGAAAACAAGAAGGAAGTTGGGAACCAGAAAAAATAGAAGAGTCTTGGCTAGTATTGAAGATTGAATGCTTTGGGCTTTTCTCCATCACTAAATCTCTATTTAATAGTATGGCTATAGATTTAAAAATATATTCTTGCTTTATACAATAAAAATGAGACATAAACCGAAACTTTAATTTCACAGTTTGAAAGTACATGCTTCACATTTCAGTTAGGTCAAGTGCCCTCTAACTAGACATGCTGGGCTAATCTGCAAATGATTCAATGGAGTGACCAGAAACCTAAAATTGAAGCCATATGGAAACTTACTGTGCATATTAAATTGTGTGTAGCAGTGTTAACAGCATCTTGATTTGTGGCTGCAAGTAATAAATGAATTATATTAATTTTGTAGCTGCAAGCTAATTTCTCCAGAATTACTTTTTAATAACCAGAATCATGTTCGCTGGTAAGATTTAAATACATTTAGAAACAAATTTGTAGACTTTTAAGCAATGCTAGATTATCATTTTGAAAGCTTAAGAGTTCATTTACTATTTCTCCTAACACAAAATTTTTGGAGAGAAAACTCTTTTGCTCAGACTGGATAACTTAGTTGACAAACAATATGTGTGTTAATACCTAGAAACAGTCACTATTCTAGTACAACCAGGTGGGAGCTGAATTGTTGCACGAATTTTTCCCCCTATTTTATAGGTGATCTGTCTTTATCATATAACAACGTTTTTTTCTCCCTTGCTGGGTTGAAACTCAACATACTTTCATGTCACCTTAAAACTTGGAACATTATGGTTGGTTTTCTTACATGAGGCCTTTTAGTTTAGAGTTGAAGAGTGTAAGATCTGGAGGTCGACTCCCTTGGATGGAATTTTTAGCTCACTGCTTATTAACTGTATAATCTTGGGCAAGTTTTTGTGTCTCAGTTTCCTGATGTGGCTTGTAATAGTATGTACCCCCCATGTTGTTAGGAGGATTAAAGAAAAAGTACACATGAGGTGCTTAGATGGGGCCTGCCTTGAAGAAGCCTTGTTAAATGTGAACTACTGTTAATTCTCTGGGGAACGGAGGTGCATGGAGAGATTGTGAGGTTGCTGGCCACACAGACCTGGGTTGGATCCTAGATCCACTGTTGATTGGCTCTATGAGCTTGGGCAAGTTGCTTCATTGTTCTGAATCTCAATCTTTGTCTGTAAAATGGAATTGCCATACCATATCCGTCTCCCTGCACTGTCCAGAGGACTATATGAGATGCAGTGTGAAGTCAACATAATGATGGTCATGGAATCGTTTCAAAAATACCAATTAATGTTCATTTCCTTTCTCTCCGTGGGAAGTAGCCTTTTCTCTATTATTTGGGGTGGAGAGGGTTGAGAGAGTCTCAGCTAAGTCAGGTGGCCTATTTGCCTCATCTTCTTAGGCTCCATGTCAAAGGGGATCTCTGACAATATGGGACAGTGGTATGAAAAATCTGCATTCACAAATAATATAGTGTTTATATATGACCGTTAACATATATTGTAATTTGGTTTTGGCTACACATTTTTCTTCTTAATTCTATTTGATTTGGGATACTAAAATTAGTTGGCCTTCCCAGAATAAACACAGACTGGCAATGAAGGAGGTCATAGCAAAAGAGAAATTAGCTCATACTTTCAAAATGTTGCTGTGGGTGATCTGTATGCAGAGGAATTACAATTGTATTACCAAAAATGCTCAGCTCCTTCGCAGATAATCACAATAATAATTACTTATAGAGCACTGACTATGTGACAGAATGCTTTACATACATTGTTAATTTAATCTCCCCCCAAATGATATCAATAAATATGTTATGGATCTCACAAATGCAAATAAGGATACTGATCATTAGAGAGGCTGAAAAAAAATCTCTCCATTCACTTTCTAAATGTGTCATTCAGCTCAGCTAATAGAATGATTTTGAGTTAGGTCACTAACTTTTTCTCGTTACCATATCTGATTCTATGACACAAAACTATACAACAAAGAAGTTTTGAAAACTTTACAACAATACTGTTTCACAAATCTTGTCATTAAAATTCTGTTTTGCGTGTGTCTATGTGGCCTTTAATCATAGCCAAAAAATTAAAAACCTGGTATTGTCACTTACAGTACTGCTCCTGCAGTCATTCTGGGAGAATTCTGGAATAATAACTCCAAATACAGAGAGCTTCTCCTCCAGAATATTTAATATAGATGAGGAGCTGTAATCAGAACACTAAGTATTAAAACTCTGGTCTTGCTTCTCTTTTCTTTTCAGGCCCTGCACTGATTTTGAGCCCATCCATGCCCCTAAGTCCACAACTGCAGCTCAGACCTCTCTTCAACTTCAGACATAGAGAGCTGCCATTCAACCGCCTAGTACATAACTCAGTCAGGACTTTCCACAAGAGACTTAGTCTCAACAAGTTCAAAACTGAGGGTCTCATCGCTGTCCCACCCCAGCCTGCCCGATCGAGGTCACACAGGACTTTCCACAAGGGACTTAGTCTCAACAAGTTCAAAACTGAGGGTCTCATCACCGTCCCACCCCAACCTGCCCGATCTAGGTCACACATGTGTGTGTTCTTCTGCCTCTCCTCTCTTCCTCAGTTTCCAGATTCAGGCAGTGCATACTCTCGCTTCTCTCTATTAATCACCCCTGAAGCCTCTCCTCTCCTTTCTAACTCACTGCCATCTTTCACTGGAGCTATTTCCTAATTGGTTCCCTGGTTCAGGTTGCAGCTCTGACTTTGCTACCATAGCGCAGCAATCCTTCTAAAATGCAAATCTGCTGATGCATTCCTCTGTGGAGGATCCCTCAGCTGACTCCTCTGCAGACCTACAAGGCTCTCCATGATGTTACCTTGGCCAGCTTCTCCAGGCTCACTTTAGGCAAATCCCTGCTACTCCAAACACCCAAGTCAAACAGAACTTGCAATTCTTGAAAGTGATTTGTACCTCCCCCTTCCTAGGAGAACATTTCTACCTGAAACCTCCTTCTCTTAGAGTCTCAGAGGGAGCTCTCAATAAGCAGCAACCCCTTTCTCTTTGAATCCAATTGCTTAGAACCATTGTGGAAGACAGTGTGGCGATTCCTCAAGGATCTAGAACCAGAAATACCATTTGACCCAGCCATCCCATTACTGGGTATATACCCAAAGGATTATAAATTGTGCTGCTATAAAGACACATGCACACATATGTTTATTGCAGCACTGTTCACAATAGCAAAGACTTGGAACCAACCCAAATATCCATCAGTGATAGACTAGATTAAGAAAATGTGGCACATATACACCATGGAATACTATGCAGCCATAAAAAAGGATGAGTTCATGTCCTTTGTAGGGACATGGATGAAGCTGGAAACCATCATTCTGAGCAAACTATTGCAAGCACAAAAAACCAAACACTGCATGTTCTCACTCATAGATGGGAATTGAACAATGAGAACACTTGGACACAGAGTGGGGAACATCACACACTGGGGCCTGTCGTGGGGTGGGGGTAGGGGGTAGGGGGAGGGATAGCATTAGGAGATAGACCTAATGTAAATGATGAGTTAATGGGTGCAGCACACCAACATGGCACATGTATACATATGTAAAAAAAAACCTGCACGTTGTGCACATGTACCCTAGAACTTAAAGTATAATAATAAAAAAAAGAAATAAGAAATGAGGCAAATGGAAGCCAAAGATCAACTTTACAACTGATGAAGTGGAGGTCAGAGAATGTCTCTTGGAGCATGAGCTACATGCACTTGCCAACTCAACCCTGGAATTGGATAGACTATTCCAAATAATCACAGAAGACCCTGAGCCACTGCAGGCCTCCCACGGTTCCTTAACTTGGGCTGGCTGGAAAGAAGGAGGAGCTGAGCCAAGCATGCCCAATTTTCCTTCCCAATACCTTCCAATCAGACGAAGGCATTCTGTCCCTAGAGAAAAGGGTACAGGAGGTACTGGGAGGCTGGGAGTGTCACACTTCCGTCTGGAAAGAAATAACAGGAGAAATAATCTGGAAATGAAGTTCCCACACTGGCCCACCTGAGAAATATCTCTGACCTCTGACCCACGTGGTCCCGGTCAAGTACCTGTTCCTCCAGGAAGCTCCTCTCCTGGCCCCTCTATGGCCCTGCCCAAGCTGAGCAGACAATGCCCCCATCTGTGTCTCCTCCACTAAATCTTTTGATTTACTTATTTATATTTATAATTTATATATCTGTCTCTCATCTTATACTCCTTATTCTTGGATTGTAGAAGTTGTGTCTTTTACATTTTTATATCCTTCACACCTAGTGTGGTGTCTGATAAACCGTAGTTTAGTAATAGGTATTTGTTGGACAAACAGGTGGTCTTTGGGCCTTGATTATTCAGGCTTCAAGAGAGCAGGGACTACATCTACCCTGTTCACTACTGAGTCTACCTTCTTCCCGCACATTGCATAGCACCTGGTGTGGGATGTCCTGAACAGTGATGACTGGGTGAAAGGACGCATAGACATCCTCACTATACTAGAAACCCCACAAACACAGGGAGCTTGTCACTTCCTCCTCCTTCATTGCATTCTTATTGCCCGGAGCTACGGAGGATTCATTAGGGTACGGACTCGATAAAGAATTGTTCAATGAATGAACAGCTCTTATTGAATCCTCCAGTTTCCTTCCCTTGTTCAGACAGAAAATGTGAAGGCTAAGACCTATTGTTTTGAGGTTTAGTTGAGGACATACAGCAACTGACAAAGTATTGCCCTTGTTTTTTGTAAGGAAAGTTGACAGCGTTTCTACCCCTTTTTTCATGACCATTGAGTCACCAGCTAATGGAAAGATATGGCTATAGAGCCCTGAAATAGCCAACTGGGAGAGTGAAAATTTTTTTCCCCACAGTTCAAGTTCCTGGAACGTGTTGGCCAGTCTGCATTCCTGTCTAGATCCTCCTTGCTATGATGTGGGACCCCCCACTCCTTGCATAGTCATCCTATAGAGACTGAAGCATCTTAATTTGCAATTCTCCAGATGTAGTAGAGAATAACATTTTAAAAATTAATTGGAGAATATCTTTTTTATTCTCCAAATCTGTGAGAGGATCTTGTAGAACATGCACACAGACAATTTTTCCATTATAACAAGCACACAACCCTAATTGCTATTATGTGGCACTGCCGTTGAGACACTGCTGTGAGGTTGGCTGCATTCAGTGTTCCCAGGGCTACTGCAAGTCTGGATTCCTCCTTCACAAATGAGGAGTGACAGTCCCAGCTCTCAATCCACTAGGATGTCCCCTTTTATCTCAAGTTGTGTCTCACACACAAACACTTAAAAATCTCATGACTAACATACTTCACTTATATTTTGAAAATAAATTATAGAATGTTCAACAAGGGAAATTTGAGTGTAGGCATATTTCAGAATTGAACAGGGAGGAATGCCAAAATGTTTGGGGATCATTGCTTTCTGATGACAGATCCCAGGGTCTTTAATATGCATACACAACTTTTTGACTAGGGCACTAACTACTCAGAGGTGGGAAAGAAAAGCTACCATTGTATCTAGGCAGATCACACACCTGTGATATTACTTCACTGCTGCTTCACAAAGGCTAGGGTGGCTCATGTTCTGACTTCACTCTTTCTTTCTCATTGTCACAAATTCAAATGGGCACCTGGAATTCCTCCTCCTCTTGTTCTATCCCATCATCTGCATTCAATTTTCTGTATCCAACTGTCTTGCTGAGAGCTGAAAGGCTGTAATATTTGGCCCAAGGTATGGCAGCTTTCCTTTCACTAGCTTTTATCTGTCACTTCCAAGACTGTGTTTATTGTTTAATGATGTGGAATATGTCTGCTGATGGCATTCCAGGAATGTATGTGGGCCATATAATGAAGTGGCCCAGTGATTCAGTAGGTGGAGGTGGAGCCTGAGAACTGGTACTCCAGAAACAATCCTTGGGTGACTCAATGCCCAGCCATGCTTGGGGATCCTGACCTAGTGAATCCAGGACTTGATTGGATTCTTGCAGACAACACTGATAGGTGCTTCAAAAATTTTTTTTCTTGTTGTTCTTTCTTTATACTTCAATGTAAGGTCTTTGAACTTACTGGGCTCCTCCTCTCCTTCCTAATGTTAAATGGATCCCAGTTCTTTATCATCTTTTCCTTACAGTTCTTTTTTTTTTTTTAAACACTTTAAGTTCTGGGATACACGTGCAGAACGTGCAGGTTTGTTACGTAGGTATACATGTGCCATGGTGGTTTCCTGCACCCATCAACCCGTCATCTACATAGGTATTTCTCCTAATGCTATCCCTCCCCCAGCCCCTCACCCCGTGACAGGCCCCAGTGTGATATGTTCCCCTCCATGTGTCCATGTGTTCTCATTGTTCAACTCCCATTTATGAGTAAGAACATGTGGTGTTTGGTTTTATGTTCCTATGTTAGTTTGCTGAGAATGATGATTTCCAGCTTCATCCATGTCCCTGCAAAGGACATGAACTCATCCTTTTTTAAGGCTGCATAGTATTCCATGGTGTGTATATGCCCCATTTTCTTTATCCACTCTATCATTGATGGGCATTTGGGTTGGTTCCAAGTATTTGCTATTGTGAACAGTGCTGTAATAAACATACATGTGCATGCATGTGTCTTTATAGTAGAATGATTTATAATCCTTTGGGTATATACCCAGTAATGGGATGGCTGGGTCAAATGGTATTTCTGGTTCTAGATCCTTGAGGAATTGCCACACTGTCTTTCACAATGGTTGAACTAATTTACACCCCCACCAACAGTGTAAAAGCGTTCCTATTTCTCCACACCCTCTCCAGCATCTGTTGTTATCTGGCTTTTTAATGATCGCCATTCTAACTGGTGTGAGATGGTATCTCATTGTGATTTTTATTTGCATTTCTATAATGACCAGTGATGATGAGCTTTTTTTCATATGTTTGTTGGCCCCATAAATGTCTTCTTTTGAGAAGTGTCTGTTCATATCCTTTACCCACTTTTTGATGGGGTTGTTTTTTTCTTGTAAATTTGTTGAAGTTCTTTGTAGATTCTGGATATTAGCCCTTTGTTAGATGGATACATTGCAAAAATTTTCTCCCATTCTGTAGGTTGCCTGTTCACTCTGATGCTAGTTTCTTTTGCTGTGCAGAAGCTCTTTAGTTTAATTAGATCCTATTTGTCAATTTTGGCTTTTGTTGCCATTGCTTTTTGTGTTTTGCTCATGAAGTCTTTGTCCATGCATATTTCCTGAATGGTATTGCCTAGGTTTTCTTCTAGGGTTTTTATGGTTTTAGGTCTTACGTTGAAGTCTTTAATCCATCTTGAGTTAATTTTTGTATAAGGTGTAAGGAAGGGGCCCAGTTTCAGTTCCCTGCATATGGCTAGCCAGTTTACCCAACACCATTTATTAAATAGGGAATCCTTTCCCCATTTCTTGTTTTTGTCAGGTTTGTCAAAGATCAGATGGTTGTAGATGTGTGGTGTTATTTCTGAGATCTCTGTTCTGTTCTATTGGTCTATATATCTGTTTTAGTACCAGTACCATGCTGTTTTGGTTACTGTACCCTGGTAGTATAGTTTAAAGTCAGGTAGCATGATGCCTCTAGCTTTGTTCTTTTCGTTTAGGATTGTCTTGGCTGTATGGGCTCTTTTTTTGGTTCCATTGGAAATTTAAAGTTGTTTTTTCTAATTCTGTGCAGAAAGTCAATGGTAGCTTGATGGGGATAGCACTGAATCTATACATTACTTTGGGCAGTATGGCCATTTTCATGATATTGATTCTTCCTATCCATGAGCATGGAATGTTTTTCCATTTGTTTGTGTCCTCTCTTATTTCCTCGACAGTGTTTGTAGTTCTCCTTGAAGAGGTCCTTCAGATCCCTTGTAAGTTGTATTCCTAGGTATTTTATTCTCTTTGTAGCAATTGTGAATGGGAGTTCACTCATGATTTGGCTCTCTGTCTATCATTCACGTATAGGAATGCTTATGATTTTTGCACGTTGATTTTGTATCCTGAGACTTTGCTGAAGTTGCTTATCAGCTTAAGGAGATTTTGGGCTGAGACCACCACTTAGAGTTCTTACATACAGTACTGCCTTTTCCAAACTCTGGCAAGAAATAAGAACTAAGATTCCTGAGTTGGCATCTTAGTGGTTCTTGCTACATTGCAAAAGTCATCTCTGGAAACTAGCAGGTGATTCTGTAGGGGATTCTCCCAGGAATTCTCACCTTTTTGGTGTGATAGGATTTGCCATGACATAATACAATTCAGAAGTTGGGGTTCAGGCATTGCAGAGCCTGAATTCTCTGATCTTTTCACACATTTGTGTTACCACAGATATCTTCCAGATTAGTGGCTTTCCAACTTTTTTGACATCATACCATGTGTGTTTGAGTGTGTGTGTGTCTAAAGCAAAGTTTTAGACAAACTTTGCTTTTACTACATGTAAGAGACTCTTTTCTATTGTATTAAAAATATATTGATAACATCCACTAGACCAAATTTGTATCACAACATGCTACTGGGATTGAACCTTCACTTTGAAAAACATTGTTGCTTACATTGTTCAGATTTAGCAGGGGTTAATGTGCATACCACATTAGTAACAGAAATAGTAGTCAGTCTCATCAATGATGTGCTTACTTTGAATCATGATGCAAGCTAAGTATTTTTTCTATATGATTGCATTCAACCTTCACCAAATTCATATGACATAATTGTCATTATTCTTACTTGAAAGGTGAAAAATCTGAAACTTCTGATGGTTGCTCAGTGTCAATTGTTGTTGGATGTGAAGGTTCGTGCTGCTTTGTCTTTCAATTGGGTTTATTTTCTAAGTAAAATAGAGCTGTATCCCTAAGTACAATCTATGAATCAAGAATTTAATGAGTGCAGGCACTGTAGGGACACAAAAATGATTGAACATTGATGTTGCTCTCAAGGAGCATACAAGCTAGTTATCTCAATAAGCTAAATAGCAATACATGTTCTAAATAAGATTTTTAAATGTCACATAATTTAGGCACCGAAAATTTAGTTGACAATTGTGTGGTTGAAACAACAGGGCTGTGGTTTCAGAGCAACATGATGCCATTGTAGGCTGGAGGGATCTGGGAGGCTTCATGTAGGAGGTGACCTTGAAGCACATGGGAATTTCAGAGTTGAAGGAGACAAAAGCGACCATCTCTAACAGGTGGTGCACTGCAAGACGTGAAGGCAGACAGACGTGCAGTAAACAGGTCCAGCCTTACGGGTGTGGTTCTGTAGAATAGAGGCCATCAAACATCGCTCCTCAAACCCTACCAGAGAACTGTGGTTATTTGAACCTTTTTTACTAGCGACTTCATGACTGGTATGCCTGGAACACCTGTCAATGAGATCCCTGTAAAGATGGTGTTAAAGATGGTCACGGAGATTGCTAAGATTCCTGGTATTTCTCAAATTATGGATGACTTAACATCAAAGCCCCCAGGAACTACTGAGTGGGAGTAATAAAATTCTTGTTCTATTAAAAAAAAAAAAAAAAGCTGGGCATGGTGGCTCATGCCTGTAATCCCAGCACTTTGGGAGGCTGAGGTAGAATGGATTGCTTGAGCCCAGGAATTCGAGACCAACCTGGACAACATAGTGAGACCTCATCTTTAGGGAAAAAATAAAAAAATGAGATGGGAGGATCGCTGCAATGAGCCATAATTGCACCACTGCACTCCTGCCTGGGTGACAGAGTCAGACCCTCTCTCAACAAAGGAAAAGAAAAAGAAAAAATGATCATAAGATTTCTCCTCAGAGACACCTCCAGAGCTAGGGCAGGTAGGGTAGGGGGTCTTGGTTCCTGGCCCTCCACACCTGTGTTCACCAGGAGCAGAAACGTTTCCATGTGTATACTGACTCCTAAGGTATCCTTTGAATAAAGCATACATACTGCTGCTTAAAAAAAAAATAAGTTGGCCGGGCAAGGTGGCTCACATCTGTAATCCCAGCACTTTGGGAAGCTGAGGTGGGTGGATCATGAGGTCGAGAGATCGAGACCATCCTGGCCAACATGGTGAAACCCTGTCTCTACTAAAAATACAAAAATTAGTTGGGAGTGGTGATGCGTGCCTGTAGTCCCCGCTACTCAGGAAGCTGAGGCAGGAGAGTCACTTGAACCCAGGAGGCGGAGGTTGCAGTGAACTGAGATCGTGCCACTGCACTTCAGCCTGGCGACAGAGCAAGACTTCGTCAAAAAAAAAAAAAAAAGTTGCTGGAAACCATTTATCATTGATATAATGAAATGAAATTTTGGGTTAGAAAAGTGGGCTGGGGATCCCTACACAGGCCTTCAGTGCCAACTAAGGGTCTATGAAATGTTGAGAGTGAAAGTGTGAGAAGCCAGCTTTGGCCAGTTTTGTCCATTATCTCTGTACCTATAGACAGTGGAATGACTTTGGTAATTCTCAGTTTCTGGTAAAATAAAGATCATGGGAAGTGTTACTTCGTGACTGTGTTCTTAGGACCAAATAAGGTGAATGTGTGAAAAGGACTTTATAAATTCTAAAGTGTTACATATAATGTCAATAATTGTCTATAGTTTTAATAGAGAGGATTTAGATAAATAAAAATTAAAATGCATTTTATCACTTATTGGATAGACAATGAGAACCATGAAAGGTGTTTCTGTAAGGGACTGGTGTGTTGCAGTATTTTAGGAAGATTAATTTGGCATTGGGAAGTGGGCTGGTTGTAGGGAAGGTGGTGCAGGGGACATTAGTTGGAGACCAGGATATTTGTCCAGGTGTGAAGTGAGAAGAAGAAATCAGCAGAACCTGGAGACTAACTTGAAAGGGGACAGCCAGAAAGAGAAGGAAATAGGAGAAATATTTAATATCACTTTTTTTGCAAAGTGTTTTTCATATTCCCAATCTCATTTAATCAAAGAAGGCTCAGTGAGTTTACTCACAAGAAGCTACAGGAATGTTCTGGAAGGGGCTGGCAGGAGGGGCAGTGTTTTGGAGAGGGCTTCATTCTAGACACAGTGAGTTTTAAGAGTGAGTGGGATATCCAAGTGAAGATATTTGGTGGGCTGCAGCACAGCTTGGGAAGTCCTCATGTAGACAGGACAGGAGATGGGAAGTGGGATCATTGATGCAGTGGAGAGAGGTGCAGAGGCCTAAGCGCTGGTGAAGAGTTGAAGAAGAGTGAACAAGGGTAAGGAGAGCTGCAATAGCTTGAGAGGGCTGGGGCAGCTAGAACGCAAAGAGAGTAAGAATTGAAGAAGAGTCATTGGACTTAAGTAACTTGTTTTACTTCTTATGATCTTTATTTGACTGGAAATTGAGAATGGGTAGTTGCGTCACTTGTCCAAGGGCACAGGCTAATGTGTATTGGTGGACAAAGCTGGGTCCTCGAACTAACGGCCTGCAGTGATCTTCCATAGCTGCTTAGTTGGCACTCAGGGCCTTCTGTCATGAGATTTCCAGCCCACTTTTCCAATCTGATATCCTAGTTCTTTTTATTAATGTTTTTCAACACCTTTAAAAAAAAAAAAAGCACCCACCAGTATTCTTTGTCCGAATGATATCATAGAAGTTAGAGAAAATTACAACATTCAGTCTCAACTGGGTGATACCATAGAAGAAGATCAAAGAGGAGATCAAAGAGAGAAGGCACTGAAGAAGTTGAGGTATTCTGTGTCAGGTATTTATTGAGAACTTTGGGAAAGAAAAAGAATGAGAGGTTAGTTGGGGCTTTAGGATGAATAAAGGCGTTTGTTGTTTTATTTTGGTTCTCCAATTTGGGTCTCCAATTAGCTCCATCTTTGCCTTGGTTAGAGCATCATGTGATAGACTCTAGCATGAGAGGACAGATTGTAGACCCTCTCTTCCTATGTCCCTGGTATAGAGCTGCTCAGGAGAAGAACTTGAACTTTCTCCTAATTTGGATTTTCATTGAGTACCTGATGAAGAAATAGGACCCCTGTGGAAGAGGGAGGATATCCCATAAATAGGGAAGGTATCAGAATACATGAGGACATTCAGAAACAGGCCTGAGGGGAGCCATGTTGCAATTGCTCTGAGTATCGAATGATGCTACACTTGAACCTACCCTGACCCAGCACCTGGGAGTGGCTGAGTGCCCTGGAACCAAGAGGGCTGGGTGGTTAAAGCAAGAGAACTTTACCAGCAGGAGCTTGGGCACTCTGCCTGCTCTGTAAAATAAGAACATGCTTTTCCTTATTGGTCAGAGAACCAGAGATAGGTGATGAGAGCCAGAGAGAGCAGTTTCAAAGTGGGGTACAAATGCCCAAAAGATGATTGAGGTTAAAGGTGGGTCAGTGCCATCAGATGGGCTGCTGGACTAGAACACCAGCCACAGAATGTTTCATTGGAGGTGGCATCAACAGGGGCAATCTGGGCATGGGGAATATGACCAAGAAAAGGCACAGGTAGAAATAGGAATGGGAGATGAAAGCAGGTCCCTTCATACCTTTAAAACACAGACAGCGAGAGGCCTGAGGTCATGCATTTTGCAGGTGAGAGAGAGACTGAACTTAAGGACAAACCTTACCTAGCATCTGCAAGCAAGGGACGCCTAAGAGACATTCATAACACAAATGTATATGGTCAAAGAGGTAATAGAAACAAAAAGAGAATGCTTGGGAAAAGTACAAGGTACCAGACAGGCGAGGAAGGAATTGGGTGGACAGTAGAGTTCAAGACATGGCTAGGTGCCTAACTAACATCCATTTTCTCTTTTATTCTTACTGATAGGACCTGATTTTATTCCAGGTGGCAATATACTTTGTTAAAAAGGATATATTTCCCTGCTTCTCTTAAATCTATAATTAGTAAGTAGAAGTCATTTGGTGGGGCTTCTTTCTTTCTTTCTCTCTCTCTCTTTTTTTTTTTTTTTTTTTTTTCACAGGGTCTCACTCTGTAGCCAGGCTGGGGTGCAGTGGCATGATCTCAGCTCACTGCACCCTTTGCCTCCTGGGTTCAAGCAATTCTCCTGCCTCAGCCTCCTGAGTAGCTGGGACTACAGGCGCAGGCCACCATGCCCAGCAAATGTTTGTGTTTTTAGGAGAGATGGGGTTTCACCATGTTGGCCAGGATGGTCTCGATCTCTTGACCTTGTGATCCACCCACCTCAGCCTCCCAAAGTGCTGGGATTACAGGCGTGAGCCGTCATGCCAGACCTCCTTTTTTCTTCTTAATTGGAATGAAGACGCAATGTCTAGAACTCCAGCAGCCATCTTGGGCCAGGAGGTGAATAAGAATGGAAACCTCACACTAAAGATAGTGGAGTAGAAAGGCAGAAGGAGCCTAGGCCCCTGGTGCCCCGGCACAACCATATCAGTCCTGGACTACCTCCCATGACTTCTGTATATGAGAAAGAAATATATCTTTATTTTGTTGAGGGCACTCACTGACATAGATATAGACATATATCCTGACAGATAAAAGATATAGATCATATATATATACACATACACACATATATGTAAAACCTAATCCTAATAAAGGAAAAAACAAAATTGTGTGAAGGCAAATATAAGATTCACATAATTCAGCTCAAAAGAAGAGATGTCTAATCAATATGGAAGACAATAATGGTTTAAAGTGTTCAGAAGAGAGAAAGATTTTTCATGCTGGGAGGTGAGGGAATCATGAAGTCAGAATAAGAGCAAGGATTTCAACCCAGACCTATCCGACCCCAAGCCTTCCATGTTCTTTATACTATACTATTTTCCCTTCTACTGGAGTGCTATCTTAAAAAGATTTTGCAGTGCATGGCCTCTGTGATGCTGGTGTTTGAATGAACAAGTCGTATGATTTCTTAGGATTGCAATCAAGAGAGAACAGGAAGAGCTCTGCTGGGAGCCAGCCAGGGTGGTGTGTAAAGGGCGGGTCTCATGCCAGGGGTTATCAGGGGCATCTGAAGGAGGACTAAGCTGCGAGGATCACCCAACACCCGGTCACACACAACACACTATCCCCCATGGCAAGCGTTACCGAAGAAGGGAGCATCCATTGCATTTTTGCATCCAAGTTTTTGAAGAAATTTCATATTCTCAGGGATCTGTGCCCGAAAACCCGGCTCTTTTGCTTGAGTTCCTTATGGACAAAGCTCTGAGATCAGAAGCTCCTGGAGGTTTGCTTCTTCCGCACTCAGCCAGCTGCTTTTCTTCCTAGCTCTCCCACATTGCCAGAGGGGGGCGGGAGGATACATCTCCTGTTGCAATCTCTCGTTCCAATATGAATTTGTGACCCCGGAAAGACTGTGCGGGTTTCAAAAGCTGTCTGAACCAAGATTCTGAGCAGGTGCGAGGCTGTTCTCAGTCGGGCAGCGGGTCACCTCGGAGCAAGGATCAAGGGAGAAAGATGGGGGCGGGGGTTGGGGGAAGCCACACCTATTCTGCTAGCGATTTAACAGGATCGCTTAAAAAAATAAACCAAAAAGGCCAGATTCTTCCATTTCCAGATGCTTCTTCACTTTCTTTCTGTTTGCTCGGACAGGGTGAGCAATGGCCGGGCTCTTAGTGTCTGAGGGGCCTTAAAGAGGCCTGGCGGTCCCGGACACAGTGCCAGGGAAAGCAGGTTTTGTGCGCATATGGGAGGAAGCAAGCGCGAGTCACTCCGGTGCAGAGAAACAGGCAGAGGGGACAGACGGCTGTCTAGTTTGGGCAAACTTCTCTCTACCTGGGGCGGGGGGGCGCAGTTCCTCCTCTCTCTCTCGGGCATTTTCCCCCGCCCTCTGGGGTTTGAATGAACAGGTGCTAACACACCAGCTTAGAAGGGCGCGTTCAGCACCCGCGCCAGCAGCTGCTCGGCACCTTTGCCCCTCGGTGGCGGCTGCCTTGCGCACCAAAGGCCCAGGGGCGTAAAACTGGAGGCGCAGAGGGAGAGGGAGACGCTGTCCTTTGCAGAATGGGGCGCGGGCCTCGCAGCCTCGGCTCAGGAAGTCCCGCCAGCCGTGGGAGGGGCAGGGCAGGGTCAGCTCTCGGCTGCACTTGGGCAAGAGATAGCTGGAGCTATCGCCGCCTGCGCCGCGTCCCTGCTTGTGGCACAAGGGGCGGGTGAAGGGGCGACCCCCTTTCTCCCTCTCCGAGCGAGTGCGGGGCAGAGCCTCCAGGCCCGCGCGCGGCGGTGCGCTCGCCGCTCTCCATGCCACCCAGCCCCTTTCTTGGGCAGGCCAGGTCAGTGTGGGCGCCGCGGCCCGGGTTCGCAGGGCGCAGTCCCCCGGCCCCCAGGGCGCCCACTGCGGGCGGGACACGGGCAGTGCAGCCTGTGCCCGGGCGGCCACCGAGGGGACGCAACGCCGCCAGCAACCTCTCCCCGCGCCGCCCGCCAGGCCCCGTCGGGCCTGCGCCGGCTCTGGCGGTGCCCACAAGGTCCCCGAGGGGCAGCGTTGGCCAGGCCTACCCAAGACCTGCCCCGTCCCGCCACCACTGCACCCACTTTCTGCTGCCCTCATCGGTCTGCGCAGCTGTCCCCGCTCCTCCCCCTGAGGCAAAACTGCACCAGAAGGCATCTTGGCGAGGTCATTGCCACCCCGCCCATGATTGTAGAAGAGACTCAATCCTGTTTAAGAGGTTTAGCTCCCCAAACGCTATTAAAAATAAGTTTTTGGTGGCCTTTGTAAGGAAACTTTTAATCACACAGAATTTAGCCTCTGATCGGCCAGACATTTAAACGGCGCAGAGTAAAACCTTCCATTTTTAACATCCACTCTGGTGTTTGTTGGAAATTTGCCACCGATTTTAGGCTCGAGCTGAAGGTTACCAGGATTTATCATTGTTTCCCCAGGATGTTTAACCCTCATGGGCTCCTCTTCTTTCATTTAAGACACTTGAAAAAAAAAATTCTTGTAAGCGCTTTGGCCATTTTGTTTAAGAAATTTGTTTTAGCTCCTACGGTTTTGTAATCCAGAAATATTTCTGAAATGAGGAGTGGGGAGTATTGGAGACAGAAAGCAGCTGTGTACCAGGAAATAATAAGTAGCATGCAAAAATATCACAGCTAATAGATGTCCTTTACGAGTGGAAATATCTATGTTTAATTGCCTTAAAAATGTGGGGTGGAAAAACACAATTATACATTGTGATAACAAACCTGTACAGTTAATTTCTGAATAATACAAAACAAGTGCTGAAATTTTTTCTTGATGATTGAGATAATTGTCCCCGAATTATGACATCAGCTACCCAAATATCATGTTGCCCCATCTGCAAATACTTGAAGAGGAATAGTTACCAATTGAATGCATTTAGATTCATCCTTAATAAAAAGAAAATTGCATAGCTTTTTATATTGTTGCAAATGCATCTCCCAATATCATTGTCAGCTTAGTGATATTCTCAATATTTTAAAATTTCAATTTTTAAAAGATACATAATATATAATTCCTAATAATTATAAACACATCATTTTGCTCATCTGGTTTTAATAACATGCATTTTATAATTACTGTACAACCAAAATAGACATTGAATTATGCTGTGTGCATGTCTTTATTCAACAGTATATTCTTAGACACCTTGTTCAAACAAATTAAATAAGTTTAAAAGAAAATTCAAAAGAAAAAAATCTTTCCAGTAGAAACAGAATCACAGTGCTTCACAGACAAAAGGAAAGGAAAAGAAGTTCTCATACAAAAAGAGATTTATTATTACATAGAAAATTCTCACAATAGTTGAAACACACTTCGGAAACTAGTAAACACCTTAGATAGAGTTGTGCCAATTACTCAGCCCACAAGCATCTGCTTTGTCTTAATTAGACAGGGGAGGTGAATGACCACTGTTTATTTTCATTTTCCTCATTAATTATGAAAAACTGCATTTAATTCATCTTGCATTGTGAGAGATTGGCTGCGCAGATGTAAGTCGTAAGGGAAGTGGCTGTCGGTGGGCAACCTGAACATGGCACCCTGCCCAAGGGGACCCCTGGGTGGCACTGCACAGTAATGCATGCCGTAATTGTAATTTTTGCCATAGTCCAAGGTTTCTTCTTGCTTCAGGGAAAATATCCCATTATAGTTAATTGGGGGAGGACTTAAGGGACCTTCAAACTGAGGGCTGGCACACTCAGGGGAAGTACTTTCATAGAAGGATTCATACGCACTGCAATAATTGTAGGGTTTCATGGACTTGGAATTATCAAGAGTCCCATGCCCTGGGGGAGTGGTGAGCTCAGGGCTGTGGTAGGGTGGGTAGAAGGTAGAGTAGGGTGACCTTGTGTGGTGTGCAGCCTCCCCACCCTGACCCATCAGGAAACTCCTGGCGTTGAGCTGCAAGCAGCCTGCCACCAAGTTTGTAGTTGGCTGGGAAAGACCTTTGCATAAGTTTTGGACGAATGTGAGCAGATCTGGTCTCTTGCCGATTCTCAGAATTTCAGAAAGTGCCCAGATGTAGTTTTTGGCCAGTCGTAAAGTCTCTATTTTGGACAGTTTCTGGGTTTTAGAATAACAGGGGACCACTTTTCTTAAGTTGTCCAGAGCGTCGTTGAGGCCATGCATCCTGTTCCTCTCGCGCGCGTTCGCTTCCTGTCTCCTGAACTTGACCCTTTCCAATCGCAGCTTTGTTGTCTTTTTTTTCCTAAGACCCCTCCTTCTAGGCAACCCATTTTCATCTTCCTCTTCCCTGTCTTCCTCCTCTTCTTCTTTCTCGGTTTCTTCTCCAGGGGCCCTTTTGATGCTCTTTCCTCGAAGGACAATCTGTTTGGAAAAGCTTTCTGGCTTCTTAATTTGCTTCTGGTCCTCGCATTCTCTAGAAAACTTTCTGCACATCTGGGATTCTGGCATTACAACAGACTCATCAAACGGTAGTGTTAACATGGTTCTCTAATCTTAAATTACCTGAAAAAATGCCAGCACAATATTTAAAGAGATTTCATTTTTAAAGTTAATACACTTAAAACATATTTAATTATTTAATCATAAGATTACAAAAACACGTGAAAAAGACTGATTCTGGGCCTGATTTTTTAACAATAAATATAATTTTGAGTTTGTGAAGATAAGTAATTATGAAGACATTGATGCATGCAATAGGATTAATTTATATGAGCAAATTATAAAAAGAAAATAAAAATGAAACATAATTATTGTGATATCACCACCATCTACATTTCTCTTTGCCTTTAAACTGGATTTTAATACCCCCAAAAAAGATTGTGGAATTCAAGCAAATGCAAAACATGAAATTGCAATGCAGAATTTCATTAATTCCAATTCCCCTGAGCACAAAATGAGAAGATTAACCAGTTTTTAAAATGGAAAGTACTCTCTCCATTAGCTGACAAATTTGTGTTCTTTTTTTAAAACAAACAAACAAACAAAACCTTAACTTTATTTGCTGTATCACACAACTGTGAATTTAGATAAGTGGGTGTGGGAATATACAAATTTAAAGAAAAGATTATAATCAGAGTCAATTTTTAAACTGATTTTTTCTGATCAGTAAAGAATTATGTAAAAGAGCACTATTTTCCCAGACTTCAAAAAGAAAAGGGGATTAGGCTAATTTGGAATAAACTCTATAAATAAATCTAAAACATAAAAATCACTAGCAATTTCTTTTCATTAAAAAAATAGAGACTGATTTTATTTACATTTAAATTTTTTCCAAATAGAATTGTCTGTTTACTGCTGTTCAAATCATCCTGGACAAAAACCACTCTCGTAGTGTTTTTGTTCTACGAGCCATAGAAGTCTCCCTCTAGCTAATATCTGACAGGAACGGTCCAAGGATTCTGACTGCAATTGTGCACGTGTGTTCAGAATCCCAAATGAAAGGGGAAAATAATTTGTGTTTCAAATGCATTTTGGTTTTTGTTTGGTGAAGCAGCAAGTATTTTCATCTGAAGTCTTCAAACAAATAGGCACATTAAAGCAGAGACTTTTCAATTTAACAATCTCCAGCCCCCTGAACACACACATACACACACGAACACATACACAAACTCTTAGTAATGTCCACATACTTGCAGTGTTACATAATAGCAGTGAAAGTATGTGATAATTACATCATAAGAATGAAATATGATAAGTTATAGATGGCAAAGAGCATATAAATACTATAAGACAGTGACACTGTATCTTTAAATACTTGCATGCAAAGCCAGCATCAATTGAAGTATATCTTTATTTATATTACCTTAGGTTTTAATTTCATTCAATAATCAGTTTTCATTTTGGGTCTTCCAAATCTTTTCAGGCTGAGTGTCGCATCGTCTCCTGGAGTCTCTAGATCTGTGTATATCTGCACTATCTCATTGATCTCTAAAAAGTGACATTGATGCCAACTGCCAGAGCTGGTACCCATGCCATCTGCTAGTGACGTCACAGGGCAGAGAGAGCCATGTGATCCTCTCTCTTGGGACCTTCATTCTGCACTGATCATCTGGCATCCCTGTAAGTGGGTACCAGCCTTCATGCATCAACACAGAAGGTTAGACTGATAGGAAAAAAATCTGCACCAGCATTTCACGTACAGTAGGTGCATTTCTCCTCGAACTGCTTCGGTTTCACTGGCAATCTGTAGAAATAGCTGTGTTAGTGTTCAGTTTCGCCCTGCCAACGGTGCAAGTATTAGGTGGTCGTTAATATTCCATTCATTTACAAGGTGGGCTTTTGTGTGAGCAAGAGGTTTTTTTTGTTGTTGGTGATGTTGTTTTGTAAAGATCACCATCCCATTTGTGCACCTGGGTACCCAGGGAAAGAAAGCCGTGAAAAGGAGCTGGAAACTGGTCTTAAGATGTTTAACCAAACTAAGATTTGTGTAAGTGAACAGGGGTCAAAAAAGGTCTCCTTTTCTTGTTTTGTTTCACAGCGTGTAACTTATGAGTGTGTGTCTGTGTGTTCTCTTATTAACATGTAAGACTTCTGTGCTTCTTAGGCATTTGGAATAAAAGAACAGCTTCTCCATCTGGGGTCTGTGAAAGACATCCTCAAATACTCCCCTTCCTACACTTGCTGGTATCTTTCACCAACTTTTGCAGAGACACTGCAAGTCCGTTGTTAAGGATTTCAAACTACATACTTTGTCCTCTGCAGAAAGTCACTAACTTCACTCTTTTATTGTCCCTTATCTCTTCCCAGCGTTAACTTGCTTGTTCCCTCTCATTTCATTTCAGACACAATAAACATAAAAATTATCACTTAGGTGTTTGTCTTCCTCTCCCTGACGTTCTGCTGAGTATTTTAATCAAAGATTAGCTTTCCTGTTTTTGTTTTTTTTTCTTTTTTTTAACTTTCAGATTTTTTTCTTTCTCTTAAAAATCTTGTCCTCACATTTTTCTCTAGACCAACATCAATTTAAATATCTTCTTGTTCTTGTATCAGTGTCCCGTTGTTTTTCCCTGTCAGGTGTATTTCAGATTTATCTTTTTTCCCCGCTCCACGCTTTTGGTTTCTTCTTAACAAAAGCAGGGTGGAAACAGTTAAGCAAAGCTGGCAAAGCCTTATAGATAATACGAACTGTGGAGGCAGAGACAAACTCCACCTTCCTCCCGTTTTCTCTTCTCCCGTGCCCCCACCCTATAAAGGACATTTGATTTCAGGATTGCCTGCCAGTAAAGTAAAAAGTGCACTTAAAAAAAATAAGTAAAAGTTTTAAAATAAACAAATAAACACAACCTTTGTTGTTTGGCAACTGAGTAATCTCTTTCTATAAAGTGAGAGAGTATGCTTTTGGTATTAAAGTAATCCCTGGCAGAGATGTAACTGTTGAATCTGTGTTAGCATTCCCCTTATAAATCCCAGTTTTGAAAGGTTTAGAATTCTGCTGCTTTAATGCACTTTGGATCCAAATTGGCACCAAGGGCCTCACACTAAATTCAATTTTGCTTCTGTCATACCCCACTCATTTCCACCTTCTTCAAAAAGTTGCTTGACTTTTCCTGGACAGTTCTAGAAATGATGGGGAAGCTGGCAAAAAGGAGAATCAAATATGTAAAAGCAGATAATTTTTCTCTCTTAATGGCCCAGTAAAAAATGCAAATTTAAAATAAGAGTCAGGCTATAAACTCCTAAGTTAAAATAGGTAGGTTGGCCTAGCTTCTGTTTTTTAAAAAGCCAGATATACCATAGCCATTGTAAAATTTGTTGTTTAAGAATATATTACTTGGTAATGGGTGCATTGAGTAGATTTCAGATGGCTTTTAATTCAAGAAGTACACACAGTTTTTATATTAGCATAGAGAATTTCTATAGGAAGGCCAGTTGCAGAATTTTGTTGGTCTCACATATGATTTAATTTTAAATGTAAAGGAGCATAAGTATCAGAGTCATGAGCCACAAAGCAGCCAGTGCTGTCTTGAATTTTGTATATTGCACATATTCTAAACTTGCAAAGTCTCCAAAAGCTGCATTGTATTAAAGGCATCACAATCAAAATCCAAGGAATAGATGACATATGCCAGTAGAAAATTACCATGTATGTACTTCATTGAAAGGGTAGATTTTATATTTTATCTTGGCATTTGCAGAAAAATGAGAAGCAATTTATCGATAAAAACATTTGAGGCTGTGCTATTCCTGCCTTTGAACATGAAAGAAAAACCTTTGGTGCTGACGGGGTGGAGGAACAGAATTAGTGTTCAGGTTTTCTGACTATTAATCTATTGTTTGGATGCTTTAGTTTTTTGGTTTTTTTCAAAAAAAAAGGTGGGGGGAATAAAAAGTTGTTATGTCAAGATTTAGCAAGAATTAAGTGTGTTTGTACAATAATCTTTCAAAAGAAATTTTGTTATGCATTTTCTACTATAGTTCCAGATATGCAAATGCCTGTGCTGTTAATATGCATTCATAACATACACCATAAGGGCTGTTCTACTCTCTGCTAAGAAAGCATGTTAACACCAATACTCCAAACAGAAATACATTCTGACTTATAGATGAATATGCAGAGTATGAGAAGTGTATTATCACCATTTCTATAATGTAGTTTCTCATTTTACAATAACTACTCCATACCAAAGTTCATATCTCTAACTCATTTTGGTATTAATTTAATTGATATGATTTTTGCTTCTGGGGCCATGCAATTTTATATTTTTTAAAACGTGTCCAATGTCTGTCTGTCTGCCTATCTCTTGCTTTCACTGGGTAAATGCTCATATTTCACTCATAAAAATGAGCCACGGAAAATTTAGATATAATTTTGACTCTGATGTAAGACAATAAAAACCAAAAGTCCCAATTAAGGCTCGAGTGTTGTTGTTTTTTATGTCATCCTGTTGGTGCCTGTGTCTTAGCAAGTGGGAATTCTATTGACTCCCTTTTTCACAGTCCCCTCATCATTTGAGATCAGTTTGAAACATGACAGGCATTTTTCTCAACTCTCCAAGGGTATAAGGCAACAGAATGTAGACTGGGACAGGATCAAGCAGCACAAGCCCAGGACCAGAGTTTTTTCCCCAGATGTGGGGTACTAACACACACTGAGATCAATTTTGAATTTTTCTCTCTTTCCCTTCCTTCCTTCCTTCCTTCCTTCCTTCCTTCCTTCCTTCCTTCCTTCCTTCCTTCCTTCCTGTCTTTCTGTCTTTCTGTCTTTCTTCTTCTTCTTGCCTTAGACAGATCTTCAGGGTGCTCATGAAGCTTGTGAGCAAGCTCCTCAGTGTTAGTTCCTAGAGTTTTAACTTTGTGATCCCCATTGGCTTGAAATAGTTTTATGGCTGTGGCAGTGTCCCACTTTGGAAAACAGTCCTTGGAATTTACGTAAAAGTGTTTTAATTATCAGGCAAAATACAAAACAACCTCATTCCCTCAAGGCCTTAGAGGGCTTAAAAATATAATTTAAACATAGATGGTACAAAGATGTTGCTTATATATACACATGAGGATTATGTAGACTAAACAGATAATCTGTAATAATTTGAGGGCAACTTTTGGATTACTTTTTAGATTTACTTCAAGGTGAAGACTACACTGAATTATCTTATTATTATGTAATAATTATATTTGTTGTTTATGTGGCTCACAGACTGCAATATTCAGTCTTCTATTATGCTTTGCTCAAACAGCACTCTTTCCGGAAATATTCTTTATTATGTTTCCCCCATGGAACATTTTACTGACCAAACCAGATTTAATTTTTATTTCTCATTTGTTATTAAATAAGGGCATCTAACACTACCAGTTAAAACTTCTACCAGTATGAGAAAACTAGTATTACTGGACTGAGTTCTTATAATTCCAGCCACAAGTAGCGAGATGATGCTTTAACTTTTGTGATCTCACTGTAAGGAAATGTACAGTTTTCTTTAGGCTTTAAAAATATTAAGAATAATGTGTTAACCCTAATTACTACTTTTTATAATACTGAATTAGAAATTATTGTTCTATTCCAATACATGTAATGTAGTGATTATTTTTAAACATAGAAGACAGAAATACAATTTGTTTCTTTTTCCTATTACATTCATTCATTTTGTAAGATTGAAGTAAGACCATTTTATAAGACCTTTATGCAAGAGATGTTTTTGCAAAAGTTTTATGCAAAGTGCATTTTTGAAAATCAAGTTTTATGTTAGGTGATGCTATGATGAAGTGCAGGCTCTCTTAACACAGACGATTCCTGGATGGATTTGAAGAGGTCCTTGAGCCTCCCAAGATGCTGTGCAAATTGGCACGTATGTACATACATGCACTTTTCTAAGGAAAGGCTTTCTTTGTCAGATTCTAAAAGGGTAAGAATGACAAAGAGTATTTTGATATTTCACTAACCTTGTTTCAAATCTTGATCCTGCTGTTTAATAGCTGTATGTCGTTCATTCGTTCATTCATTCATTAGTTCATCAAAATCTTATTGAAGATCTATTTTGGAGTAATTTTTGACTCCTCTTTTTCTCTCACATCCCACAATCAATATGTCAGCAAATCCTCTCAGTTCTATGTTAAAATTACACCCAGACTCTGAGCACTTTTCAGCAATTGCCCTACTCCTACTCTGGCCCAGAACACCATCACCTTTCACCTGGCCTAGATGGCATCTGGGCTTTCACTCTTGGCCCCTTACATCCCATATAGGACTCTCAATTCAGTAGCCAGAGACATCTGATTAGAACATAAATCAGACTGTGTTCTCCTGCACTCAGAACTCTCCAGTACTTCTCCTCTCCCTCAGAGCAGAGGCCAAGTCCTGGCAGAGGCCCAGAGGTTTCTCCTGGCTTCTGCGATTCCATCTTCTGCTTTCTCCTGAACTCACTCATCTCCAGTGACACTGGCTGCTGGCGATTCCTTGAACACTCAGGCACCGTCCCACCTTAGGGTCGTGGCACTGAATTTCCACCTGGCATTTTCTTTTTGCAAATCCCCGTGGCTTATTCTCATACCTTTCAAGTCTCTGTCCACATGGCCCCTCTCAGTGAGGCCTCCCCTGGCCCTCCTAATTTATACTGTGGCCCTGCACCCACTCATTCCTCTCTATCCATTTTCTTCCTGTTTTACTTTTCTCTGTAGTACTTATCACTTTGTAACACAATACATTGCTGATTTCTAGTGTGTATTAATCTACATCTCTAATGCCTGCCCATGAAAGCCAGGAAGTACATACTTGTTGAACGAAGAAATGTGTACCAGGCACTGGGTTAGTGACGGCCATTCAGCAGTGTGTACAGCAGCTGTACAAGGCTGCGGGGGAGTTTGCAGTCTAGTAGGGGAGACAGACAATGAACAGGTAAACACGTGCATGTGGAACGTACACATCAGAGGCTACAGAGAAAAATGGGAGGACCTATTTGATTAAAGCACTGAGGAGCCCTTTCTGAGTCATCCTTTAAGCTGAGACGAGCAGGTGGAGCAGCAGAGGCAGGAGCTCGTGCTGTTTCTTCTGGTCTGGGAAGACCAGGAGCAGCGCCGTGACAGTAAGCCCTGGATCCTCCAAGGGTGCCTGGGTCGTGGTAAAGCATTTCGAATATATTCCAAAGGAAGCCTTTGGAGAGCCTGAGGCAATTTAAGGTTGGAAACATTTTCTTTAGCTGGCTCCAAGGAGAAGATTTGGAGAGGGCAAAAGAAGAAACAGGGAGAGAACAGACAGGGCTCAGGACACACTACCCCAAAATTTGGCATATTGAAGCTGAAGGAATTTGAGAAAGCCTTAGAAGCAGGAAGATCTCTCAGACCTTCCCCACTTCTCCCTTGAAGCAGATGATAAAATATAGGAAGGATTTTCTTTTTTATTTATTCCTTCCTTTAGAGACAGTGTCTTGCTGTGTTGCCCAGGCTGGTCTCAAGCTCCTTGCCTCAGGTGATCCTCGTGCCTTGGCCTCCCAAAGTGCTGGGATTGCAGGTGTGAACCACTACACCTGGACCAAGAAGGATTTTCTGACCTTCCCCTGAAGCAGGTCAGAAGACCTGCATGTGAGAGGTGCCCTCCCTACACCCAGATGAAAGGAATCCCTTGTCTTTGAAGACATGGGAACACAGATTAGAATCTGAACAAACAGATCATGCTAAGTTTCCTCAGTTTATTACCATTAGATTACATTATTTGTCATATCATATTTCTTCTTGACTCTTCTTTTTTATCAAATCCAGTATAAAAACACTAAAGTTTAACTCTTTGTTTGGGTTGTCATTTCTTTATGAAGGCTCCCATGTCATAGAAAACTTATTAAATAAATGTGTATGCTTTCCTCTGGTTAATCCGTCTTTTATTATAGGGACCTCATCCATGAACCTAGGATGGGTAAGAAAAGAGATATTTCTCCTCCTCCACAGAAATTACAAAGCCTGTGAGAGTAGACAGAGCTGGAGGGGATGACTGTGGCCCCAGGTTGAGTGGGGGCAATGGAAAGGGAGAAAATGAGGCATGGAAATATATTTTGGAGATGGAATCGACAGAATTTACTGATTGAATGGATGTGGATTACCTGTAGGAAAGTTATAAAACCTCTGGTCATGAGGATGATGATGATGACGATGAACAAAGTATTCATTCATACGCAGGGCACCGAGGATCAGGCTAAGGGCTGTATAAACATTAGCACATTTGTTCCTTGCAGTAAGGTAGATGTGAGTGTCCTCACTGCAGAGATAATGAACTTATGGCTCAGAGATATTAACTAATGTTCCTGGACTGCTCAGTTTTCAAGTGAGAGAATCATCATTTGGACCTAGGTCAGCCTGAATCCAAATCCTACCTTTTAAACTACTATACCTTGCTACCTTAAGAATTAAATGATCAATGTCAATGGACTGCCTAGGACTGCCTCTGGTATAAAATAAATACTGAATTAATAACATTAGATGAAGTAGCAAAACTTGACCGTGAATCTATTTACAAAGTGAATAATTATCTTATCCAGGTATCTGGTGACTTACGAAGAGTCACCAGATATATTACACTTTTCGATGCTTTTCTTTTTTGGATCAATGTGTATAGGTAGTTGTAGACTGTTATACATGGTGAAATCATATAACAATAATTACAATTGTCATGACAACAGCTCTTTATTTTTTTTTTTTGAGATGGAGTCTCTCTGTGTCACCCAGGCTGGAGTGCAGTGGCATGATCTCGGCTCATTGCAACCTCCATTTCCCAGGTTCAAGTGATTCTCCTGCTTCAGCCTCCTGAATAGCTGGGATTACAGGCGTGCGCCACCACGCCCAGCTAATTTTTGTAATTTTTAGTAAAGATGGGGTTTCACCATGTTGGTCAGGTTGGTCTCGAACTCCTGACCTCATGATCTGCCCGCCTTGGCCTTCCAAAGTGCTGGGATTACAGGAGTGAGCCACCGTGCCCGGCTGACAAGAAGCTCTTATTTGACTCCGAAGAGTTGAGGGTTGAGTTCTTCAATTTTATTCCTTCATTGTTTTTCATTCATTCAACAAAACCCTTACTTTTTTGTTACTACTATAGATATGAGAGGAAATATGGATACATAATAGAGGCCCAGCTCTTATGGAAGTCAGAGTTGAATTAGGCACATGAAACACATCCACAATCATCTAATTAAAAATAGTATGAGCTCACTATAAGAGAGGTTGTTGTTAGGGATAAAGAAAACATTTGACTAGAGCTTGCAAGTATGTGAAGAATTTTTTTTTACCTTTATTTGAGATATAACAGAGACTGAAAAGTACACATGACAATAAGTTCACAGTTCAATTAAATTTTTCCAAGCTTAACACAGCCATATGACAGGATCAAGAAACAACAACACCGGCTACCCAGAAGCCTCCTTCTTCCGTCTTACAGCTACCAGCCAGCCCTCCCCAAAATAAACCAAAAACTTGACTTCTAACTGCATCAATTAATTTTGTCCATTTTGTACATTATATAAATGAAATCATGGGCCTGGTTCCTTTATCTCAACTTTTTTTGTGTGAAGTTTATCCACATTGTATGCAATTGTAGATTGTTCACCCTCACTGCTATATAGTATTCCATTGCATGACTATACCACATTTTGTTTTTCCATTCTGTTGTTGATGAATATTTGGGTAGTTTCTAGTTTGGGGTTATCATAAGTGCTATTCTAGTATATTTAATTTGGTAAACATATGTATGTTAGCCACATCCCATTCCTATGTATATATCCAACAGAAATGTGTACGTGTATTCTGTGTGTAGGACTTTGTTTCATATAGAATGGGACATTTGGGAAGAGGTAATCTTTATTAATTACCTGCACAATCACACACATCCTAAAATCATTATACAAGTTTGATAACATTCTCCCAAAGCTAAAAACACACTATCAAGAAGGGTATTGATCACCAATCTACAGATTTTTCTTGAATGATTCCTTCATATCAAACAACTGTGTTTGATGTTGGAGAGAGTAGAAGACACAATCCCTTCATTCAAGGAGTCTGGAGATCTGTTGAGGAAATAGAACTGACATATTTGAAGCATTGTGATGCACCACTCTGGTACAGAGTATCAAACAAATGAATATCTGCTTTGTTTTCCTAACAGCCTTTTGGAAGACAGTGCAAACCTAAGATTATGCAGTAGTTTACCAAGAACGTATTTCAGAATATTTGCCTTTAAAGAGTACTTCGGTGGAAATTTAAGTTTTCTAACATTATGGCTAAATTATTAAAACTAATATTTGATCAATGTTATTATGAAGACTAATTTTTTGAATACATTGTTCTAGCTTTTCTGCATATATTATGTAGTTTTTACAACAGCTATATGAGGATTATATGCATAGGCAGACTGGTATAGTGGTTAAGGATGGCAAATGGCACCAGACTCCCTGATTCTGCTACTTTCTAGCTGGATGACCCTGGGCAAGGTCTGTATGCTTCAGCTTCTCCGTCTCCCAGTTGGGACTGATTCTATTCTTATCTCATAGGTTGTTGGATATAAAGGGCTTAGAATGATACCTACTACATAGGAAGCATCGTATTATTTGACAGATTAATTTAAAATAAAAATTGAGGAAGGGTGGGAGAGTTGAGTATAAGGCATTTATGTGAAATGATTTCTCAACTCTTTGTGAAGAAAAGGCAATGTCTGTGGCAATGTCCTGTGGTTGGTCATTCAAGCGTTCAGGGTGTAGGTGGAGAACATGTATTATATTGTCAATGAAATCAATTATTCTGAAGGTGTTATCTAGACCTCTGCTTGCAATTTCAGCACCTTGGACTAGGAAATATGGCAATGTTTTAAGGACAAATAACGTCTTAGTGAAGCTTGAGCCAGGCTACAAATCTTTCAGTGACTTGAACTTCTTCGCCGTGCATACTCCAACTCTTTCCTACATAAGCCTTGCAGCCTTTGCTCTTTGTCTCTACCTACTTTCAAATCTCTTGGTGGCTTTGATGGAAGGAGTACATTGCACACCAAGAAGACACACAGAAAGCATTTTCAGTCCTGATGTTTACACGCTTGCAGACAGAAGCCAGCAAGGTGAGTTTGGAAACTAAAGCTTTAGGTTGAACAGCTGACCTTGCTAAAGCCACAGATTCAAATGGAAAAAGGCAGGAGCTAATCACCACCAAGGGAATGCACTTATTTGTCCTGGGATGTAACATATGCAGATAGGTCTTATAACCCCTAGAACACATTAAAAAAATTTCATGGTTCACACCTTACAGGAATAAACAGCTAGTGAATCCTAAGGAAAATGAAAAAGCTCAAATCATTATTTGTCTTTTAGTATTTTAGACTTCTGGTTGGTTGGCTCTGTTTTGTTGTCAAATTTCATCTAATTACAATATATTTTTCATTTGTGTTTTAAAATAGCAATCTTAACCCACTGTTATTATAACATATGTGGTAAGTTGTTATTCCTAGGGTGGTGATAAATTTGTGGTGATCCATTCACATCCTCATGGGTTGGAATTAATCTTTCTCCTCTGATTTCCCACTACACTTTGTGCTTCTATTATTGTGCTTAGCGTAATTTGCTTCGTAGTATAGCTATTTGTGACTGCATCTGTCTCCCCTACTAGATTGTGAGGACAAAAATGATCTCGGATTTCTGTTTGTTTCATTTGGCTTTGCAGTACCTGCATCACATAACACACTGATTTGCACATAGTAGGGACTCAATAAATATTGATGGTAGAATCAATTGATCAATTACAGTTGCAGCAGATTTGGCTGAAGAACACCTCAGAGCAATGAGGCCCATCTGTCAATAAAAGCTGTGATCTTTGCCTCATTAACACCATGGCTAAGCAATGAAATAATAAGTCAGTGACAAAAGGCTTTGTGTCCCACATACCGTAAGCTAGATTGTAGATTATGTAATTCCTTCAGCAGTAAAGAATCCTTCGGAAAGCAAGAAGCTATATAGTAGCAATAATGATCCATAATTTTATACAGTCTGCATGTGAAGGTTGACCCCAGCATACTCTCTCCTGGCTTTTTCAAAGGAGCAAGGCTGTCCAGTGCTAATTATTTCTTTCAAAGTCTAGAATAACTTTTTCACTGAGCAGTTTGCATTTTGGCCGCCAATACTGGTACAAGATCCAGTCTAATATAGTGGCACATGGCTTTCGATTCTGTTATTAGCCAGTGTCCTTTTCTGGAGGAAATATATCATTATATCATTGTTCTTTTGATTCAGAGTTCAAGCATTCCCAGGCTGGGCTTTCTACCACTGGCAAGATGTGGGTTTGGCTTGTTGGTGGTGAAGCTAACTTACATTACACCGGCTCAATTAGTTGCACCGCTGCTTTCTGTTGAAAGGTGTTGGACATCGAAGAGAACAGAGGGGCAGTTCTTCATCCTGCCCTATTTGACCCTGCTCGTTCCTCAGCTGCTGAGGCAGCACATATATTTGGTGGACTGATAAGGAATGGGAAACACATGATATTGACAACATTTTTCTGTTCTCCAAAGCAAAAATCCTTCCAGATTAGCACCTCACTTCCAAATGATCCATGTTGGGAGGAGTCTGAAAGAGAATTAGTGAAGAAAGTGAAATAGAAATAAGTAAATATGTTATGCATTTGGGATTAAAGGCCAGACAGGACACCTAAAACCAGCATGTAACTAACTAACCACAATTATCAAATGCCTGGCATGGTCAATGAACAGAACGTGATCCTGTGCTTGAAGAGCATTTAGACACATGCAGACCTACTGCTGAAGCAGTGGGGTATGAGCCATAGGAGCCTGCCTCTTTTATGTCCGAAATGACCCTAGACATTTTCAGTGGTGATGGCAGTAAAAACATATACTAGCCCCTTGGGAATTTTTATAAAATGAACATTCCAATCTAGGAGAATAATTTTTCTACAATTAGAAAGAACAAATTAAGTTACGGCCTTTTTGAGTGCTTGGTTTTTAATATTTCCTCAGGAGACCAGACTTATTTTTATTTTTTCCGTGGAAATTCCAGTCATAACTAAACAAAAAGTGAAAATTGTGCACATGAGGTGATGTGTCCTTTAAATCCAAATCTCTGGGCAGTGTGGAATTATAACTTTTGTGGGCTCTAGGCACTTTGATTTTTTGGGTCCTGGTATGGTTTGGCTTTATGTCCCCACCCAAATCTCATCTCAAATTGTAATCCCCAGGTGTTGAGGGAGAGACCTGGTAAGAGGTGATTGAATCATGGAGGCGGTTCCCCCATGCTGTTCTCATGATAGTGAGTGAGTTCTCACGAGATCTGATGTTGTTTTAAAGGGCTCTTCCCCCTTCACTCTCTCTTGCCTGCTGCCATGTAAGACATGCCTAATTCCCCTTCCACTGTGATTGTAAGTTTCCTGAGGCCTCCTGGCCATGTGGAACTGTGAGTCAATTAAACCTCCTTTGTTTATAAATTACCCACTCTTGGGTAATATCTTTACAGCAGTGTGAAAACAGATTAATACAGGCCCCTTCCTCCATAAAAAATAAAAATAAATATATTTTATGATTATGTTAGTATGAAGACATAATCCAGGCTGAGTTATATTCATTTTTTATTCTGATTTTTTTCTCGTGGGCCACTTAAAATATTATGGGCCCTTGGCACTGTGTGTACTATGCCTAATGGATAAGTCCACCCTGTCCTTAGAGATTGGGTCTGGCCAACAGCATTTTAAAACCTCCACCTGGTTGAGAATCTCTGTGGTGTGAGGGTTAACTGCTACCTGCAAGGGCCTTCAGAATTATTTGTGGAAGTGTCTGCCTCTTCTGCTTTTTCCAACTCTAGTTTTCATAAGCTTCTCACTCTCCATATGAAATATACAGATGATTCAGGGACATGGCAGAATGGGTATACTATTAAGGTTGCCAGATTCAGCAAATAAAAATGCAGGCTACCCAGTGGAATTTGAATTTCAGGCATACTTATAGGTGGGGCAAACTGATACTAGAAAGTACTTGCTGTTTATCTAAAATTCAAATTTAACTGGGCATCCTGTATTTCACCTGGCAACTCTACATGCTTCCTTTATTCTTGGAACCCAAAGTCTTTCTTCCTCATAAAATACACTTTATGATGAATATGCTAGGCACTAATCAAGTGTTTCTTAAAGAATGCTCTGTAGACTATTAGGAATCACATTTTAGAAAAAGAGTTGTGTGATTAAAAATGTGGATGTTTTTTCTTCTTTTTTGAGACAGAGTCTCGCACTGTCACCCAGGCTGGAGTACAGTGGCATGATCTTGGCTCACTGTAGCCTCTGCCTCCTGGTTTCAAGTGATTGTACTGCCTCAGCCTCCCGAGTAGCTAGGACTACAGGCCTGCGCCACCACACCTGGCCAATTTTTGTATTTTTAGTAGAGACGAGGTTTCACCATGTTGGCCAGGATAGTCTCCATCTCCTGATCTCGTGATCTGCCCGCCTCAGCCTCCCAAAGTGCTGGGATTACTGGGGCAAGCCACCATGCCCGGCCATGTATTTTCTTTAATGCAGGTTCTCTTGGATTCTCCCATTTGCCAATGCACATCAGGAGATCCAAGAGCAGGATATGATAGAAGTGGGTCCCCAATTTATTTGACCACTGAGTGGTTTCCTTTCTTTCCGAAGTTTCTCACAGGACTGAAATCTTTGACGGAACACACTTCCTATTCTGCCAGTGGTCCATCTGTCTTTATTTGTGATGAGTTTAATGAGTATTTGGAACTGCCTTACTGATTTACTTTACTTTCCTCTCCTCTTTTGTGCTGAGTGGCTTCTAAGGTGGTTCATACACAGCAGGGTGAATCCAGATTTCTTTTTTATCTCAGAGTATTTTACAGTCTCCCTTTGTAACTAGAGTAGGTTTAGTTAGAACTGGAGTTTACAGTGTGGGGTCTTTATTTTACCTTCTCGTTGAATGAAGGGCATCCAGAACTGGTGTATAGGGCCAGTATGTAATTTTGGGGGCCCAAAACAAAATAAAAATATGGGGCCCCTTGTTCAAAAATGATTAAGAATTTCAAGATGGCAACAGCAGAGCATTAAACAAAATGTGGGCCCTGGTTCAAAGGCACAGGTCACAGCCAGGCCCTGTTCAAAGGCACAAGTCACAGTCACGCCCTGTTCAAAGGCACAGGTCACAGCCTGCGAAGCCAGCCCACTGCATTCCCATCTTCGGTGCCAAGAAGCTGAGAGAGCCCTTGCCCAGAATACCCCAAGAAGAGTTTTCAGAGGCTAATCACCAGCACTATCTTCATATACCAAGAGTTTGTAAGAGGAAGCAAGGGCATGAGACTGGGCCCCAGGGGACAAAGACACTTTTGATATTTTGTTTATTGTGAATTTTTGTATTAAAAACATTGTATTAAATATTTATTTTGATTTTGGTGCTTTTTTCTGCTTGGGATGCCATAACTAAACATCACAGACTGGATGACTCAAACAACAAAAATTTACTTCTCAAAGTTCTGGAGGCTAGGAAGTCCAAGTTCAAGGTGCCATTCAGTTAGGTTTCTGAGGAGAGCTCTCTTCCTGGCTTTCAGATGGTTGGCTCCCTCCTTCTTGCTGCCCAATCTCACATGGCCTTGACTCTGAGCATGTGTAGGGAGAGGGGGAAAGAGAGGAAGATATTCTCCTTCTTCTTATAAGGCCACTAAGAAGGCCCCATTCTCACAAGTGCCTTACCCTTACGACCAAATCTAACCCTTATTACCTCCCCAAAACTCCCAAAAATCTCCAAATACCATCACATTGTGGGGTCAAGCTTCAACATATGAACTGGGGGCAGGACACGAACAGTCTGTTTATAACAGATGTCCCTATGTGCCAGGGTGGGTGACACACTCACTTCATCTTTGTCTTAGCCCAGTGGAAGATGATAAAAAAGTTATGTTCTATCATTATTTACTCTAAAAAATATGTTTAAAAGGGAAACATTTCCTTCATTTATGTTTTACAACTCACCCAGAGAAAAGCTAGTGCAAAATCTAGAACCATTATTGAAGACTTCACATAGAAGTGAAAAAAGTAAGACTAATAGATTATTCTCTCATTAGAATGACACTTGGTTTTCATGAGTGTTTGTTTCAAAGAAAAATTCCAAAAAAAAAAGTGGCAGCCTAACATATTTTATCTGCTAATTTATCTTCTGGGTGTCTTCTCCTTTCTTAATATTAATAAACAGTTATCTGATTAATTATAACTTCTGAGTGATGTAAAAGAGGCTGGTCTTATTGAACAAATCACAGCTTTAGTTTTTTTCTTGTTTTTAGACTACTGTTGGTTTATTGCTTTGAATTTTGCTTACTTGTGGTGGCTGTTTCTGCATGCCAAGGGTCCATTTCTTCCTATTTGGAGGAAAATGCTCTTTTCTTTAGCAGGTGAGCCCTCTTGTACTTTTAGCCCACATGCCTTCTGTGGGGCTAAGTCCCTTGCTAATAGGTTAGACACAGGGCCCAGCCTTGGCCAGTCAACAAATTCCATCCTCTGGATGAAGCCATTGGTTGGGAATCAGCCTGGATCCCTAGTGAGCCCCACGAAAGTTGGCCCCAGGCTTTTGATGGCACTACTGGGAAAGGGGCCTCCTTTTCTCCGAGGTTGCTGAGCAGGAAGGACATCAGCCTGGAGCTGCAGGTGGCATCTCGGCCACTCCTGAAGGTGGGCTTACTGAGAAGAATGTACGGAGGGTCCTGATGGCATTCCTGAGCATCAGGATCAAGCCATGGTTGAAGCAAGGTCTATGTCACACTTTTAGTTATAGGAGAAATAAAATCACTTAAAAAAATTCTGGTTTGAGTTTCGTCATTTACTACTAAGAAGTACTGACACAATATGCTGGCAATTTCAGAACTGGAGATGAGCAATGATTGCATTGCAAAAGTGGCCTCTCTCATTAATACCCGAGTCAGTCTGAAGGTGCGTTCACCAAGACCTTGCCCCAGACTCTGTTAAATGTCCCCTAGAAACACGTGATTGCTACACTTGTGATGAGGAGTTGTAGCTACTTGCTTATCGGTATCTCTCCTGGACTGTGACAAGCCCTTTAGGAGGCTTTTTTAGGGGGCAGGGACACGATGAGGGAAGGTATTCATTTTAGTGCTTACTAGAAGTATCTGTGCCTTTTAGAAATTTGTATCCTTTTGCCTGGCATGTAGCTCCATCTATGTGTGTCAGGGGCCAACTATGCAACTAGGAGTTCTCTGAATTTACTTCCCTTTAGAACAATATATTAAAACTCAACAGCAACAGCAAAATCAATTCTTTTTTTTTTTTTTGAGACAAGGTCTCACTCGGTCACCCAGGCTGGAGTGCAATGGCAGGCATGATCATAGCTCACTGCAGCCTTGAACTCCTGGGCTTAAGCAAACCTCCCACCTCAGCCTCCCAAAGTCCTGGATTATAGGTGTGAGCCACCACACCCAGCTGGAATCAATTCTTTAGAACAGAGGTGGATTAACTTTTTCTGTTGAAGGCCACATAGTAAATATTTAAAGGTTTTGTAGGTGGTAAGGTCTCTTCTGCCGTTGCAATGTGAAAGGAGCCATAGACAATATAGACACAAATGAGACTGGTTGTATTCCAATAAAACTTTATAGACTCTAAAATTTGAATTTCATACAGTTTTTACATCACAAAATACTGTTCTTCTTTTTATTTTTTTCAACCATTAAAAAAGATAAAACCATTCTTAGTTGTCGGCCTATAGAAAAACAGGTGGTGGACTGAATTTTGTCTATGGGCAGTAATTTGCATGCCCTGGTTTAGAATTTAGACCAGCACTTTCAAATGGAAATGTAATTTAAAATTTTCTGTTATCTATAGTTAAAAGAAACACAAAAAGGTAAAATTGATTTTAATAATGTATTTGACTGACTACTCCAATGCAACCAAACTATCATCATTTCAACATATATTCAATATAAAAATTTATTACAGTAGTTTACATTCTTTATTTTTTGTTCCAAGTCTTCCGAATATGGTATATATTTTACATTATAGCACATTTCCATTTGTATGACAAATTTTCATCTGAAATACTTGATTTGTTTTTAGATTTCACAAAATTTATGGTTGAAAAATAGATTAACATACACAAGGTGTTAGAAAACATTCTGAAAGTTTTCCAGTTGTTCAGTCAAGTGTCGTTTTTTAAATGTAAGTTAATTAAAATGAAATAAAATTTAAAATTCAGTTTCTCAATAACTCTAACCATATTTTAAGTGTTCAATAGCAACTATATTGGACAGCACAGACTTAGATCAACAAAAAGTTTTTGTTGTTGTTTTTTTTTTTGTTTTTTGTTTGCCAGGAGGAATATTTGATCACTGTCTTCATTTAGAATTGCTAGAAAACAGTGATTATAAAAAGCAGGTAGACTATATCCACCAAGTTGCCAGAGCACAGAGTTCTTTTGAAATCCACTTAAAATGCTTTGAAATCCTCTCTAGACAATGCAGATCCCCACCTCGGTTCAGCTCTGGAAACCCTCTTGCCTGGAGTGCAGTGACCAAGTTACAGAGGAATATGACACATTGCCAAAGAGGTATCAAGTTGAAGATCCTATAGGGCGTGGTCAGCAACAGTGAGGATCTCAAACTTTCTCCCAAGTGGGTGGCCAGTCACTGGAGGACTTTCAGCCGGCTCACTGTGGCTGCTGCTCTGTGGGGAATAGGCTTACCAGAGATGAAACAAAGTTGAGGGCAGTCGTGAAGTTATTGCAGGTGGACCATGATGGTGCCTGCAGGGCCACGATGGAGATGAAGCAAGTGAGGCACCCGGGGTCCTAGATTTAGGGAGGCACTCACCCCTAAGATCATGCAAGTGTTGCTGTACAATCCTGGCAGTGAGCACCTCATTAAATTTTGGCCCTGGCGGCTTGGACAAGAAGGGTTCCAAATAAAAAGTGAGAGAAGTAGCCAGAATTGGGATATATTTTGAAGGAAGAACTCACAGGCTGTACTGATGGATTGGATATGGGATGTGAGAGCAGAAGAGAGAAGCCGGGATGATACCACATTTCTGGTTTTCTGTAAACCCAGCTGGCCCCTAGTGTAGCCCGCTTTGCTCTTTCTGATCCATTGCCAAGTTGCCAGGGCACAGAGTTCTTTTGAAAGTAGGAGATCTTCAATTAAACACATTTTGAAATTGCAGAGAGATTTAGTTATGCAGCTCCAAGCTGCTTCATTGTAACAAAGGTCACACTGTACATAAAGCTGGATGGCTTATGGTTCCACTTCACTGTGAACGAACACAGGGATGGCTTGTCCTTTAATGCCACTTATCAGAAGTCTCAGCAGGCCTAGGGACCATAGGGTGGCATTGCAGCATTAACTTGTTTTTGCCTTTCTGGAATGCAAAAGCTGCTGTGACCCTTCACCCCATGAAAGCAGGGCATCAGCCCGTTCCCTCGGCTCTTCCTGGAGGCTGCGCTCTCCAAACAGCTGCTCCTCTAGGTCTGCAATGGAAATCCAGGCTTGCTCTTACCCCCCTTCCTCCAGTCATCTCTACCCCTTTCCACCCTTCTTAAATTCCATTTTACAACACACAAAGCAAGATAGCCTTTGTTAAAAAGTTTAATGTTCTTAATTAGTTGAATCGGTTGGGCTAATTAGAATACCAATTAGAACTGGCAGGGCTATCGTTAATTTGAAAGTGCTGTGGTCTAGTGTTAATCGCTATTAAACCTTATAGTTTGTGAAAGATAGAGAGGATAAATTCACAAAATACTATTTTAAATGTTAAAGGTCTGTGGTCAGAAGGATCCTGCCTGACAGTGAGTATTCTAGGGATGCATAAACCACAGAGATGGTGCAGTTGTCAAAGACTTGGGTGCTGCAAGGGGCATAAGTGCCTCCGTTTTGAAAAAATGTTAAAAAGTCTGAAATGTGTTTTGCTAAAATAGCCAAAGTGTTTAATTCACCAAATAGATTAATGATCTGGAATGATTCTTAAAAAAAAAAAAAAAAGGCCAGGTGTGATGGCTCACGCCTGTAATCCCAGCACTTTGGGAGGCTGAGGTGGGTGAGGTGGGTGGATCACAAAGTCAGGAGATCGAGACCAGCCTGGCCAACATGGTGAAACCCCGTCTCTACTAAAAGTACAAAAATTAGCCAGGCGTGGTAGCGATTGCCTGTAATCTCAGCCACTCGGGAGGCTGAGGCAGGAGAATAACTTGAACCCAGGAGGTGGAGGTTGCAGTGAGCCGAGATCACACCATTGCACTCCAGCCTAGGTGACAAGAGCAAAACTCCGTCTCAAAAAAAAAAAAAAATAGTGTTTAAGTTACCAGGGTGCAAAAAAATTTCTGCTGTTTCCAGAGCTGTGTGTCACCTTTGACTTATTACTTCCCAAGTATAAGGAGCAATCCACACAACTAAACCTCTTTTATTTCTGGCCACTGTCTGAATAAGAAATTAGAAACAACAACGAGGTCTTTGCACCAAAGCTTCATATTGGGGCTTGCAGGTGTGAAAGTCTTTATATTTTCATGTCTCATTTGGAGATGATTAAATGGATAAACAAGTCCTAATTTGTTTTCAGAGGAATATAAAAATCCTTCTTCATTTCCTCAACAAGCAAATATGGAATGGACAATTACAACTATTCTTACCGTGCATCCTCTGAGTTCTGACTTTATTTTTCCTGTATTCCAGTGATAAAGACAGAAGGTATTACCGTCTATTATCCTTGCTGGTATCTTCTCAGTATATCTGATAATTTTCCAGAAAATAAACCATGCAGTTTATAGAAAACAAATATAAACATATATTTCATCATATGTATTATGGCATAGTTAGAAAATAAGAAATCTATCTTTTTAGATGGTGAATTGCTTTACAAAGGATATAAAAATGTTCAGTTCAATTGCTACCTTAGATCTTCTTGGAGGTAAATTTAAAACAGACAGACAGAGCAACAAATACATAAATGACTGAGCAATTACCAGTGTAGTATGATGTGTGGACAAAAACTTGCAGGAAGGAAAAAGGGTTTATAACCCAGAATCTTCCCCAAGTGTGTGTGTGTGTGTGTGTGTGTGTGTGTGTGTGTGTGTGTGTGTTTTGGGGGGGGGGGGTGTGTGTTTTAACGAAACGTGGTGACATTAATATCAAGGATACTAGATTGAAGTAACATTTCAGTGAAGTTCCAGGTAGTCTTATCAAAATTGATTTTACCTTAATCAAATGCTACTGCATTGCAGGTGCTATGCTAGATGCCTGCCTAGGCACAGGAGAACATGATTAGGGTTCACTTAGGAAGCCTGCATTAATGATAGTAGAAAAATTAAACAAAATAATATTTGATAAAGAACCAAAATAAAGACTTGTGTCCTTTGAATGTGGGTTCCAGTATCACATTAAGCATTGTGCCTTCCCACTAAATTTTTTTACCTTGGTTTTTAATCCTGCTCACCAGTTCCAATTCTTTCAGGGCTGTTAGTTAAATGAAAGCTTTAAGTTATGGTTAAAAATTACATTCAGGCAGGCTGGGCGCGGTGGCTCACGCCTGTAATCCCAGCACTTTGGGAGACTGAGCCGGGCGGATCAGGAGGTCAGGATATCGAGACCATCCTGGCTAACATGGTGAAACCCCATCTCTACTAAAAATACAAAAAAAAAAAAAAAAAAAAAAATTAGCGCCTGTAGTCACAGCTACCCTGGAGGCTGAGGCAGGAGAATGGCGTGAACCTGGTAGGCGGAGGTTGCAATGAGCAGAGATTGCACCACTGCACTCCAGCCCGGGAGACAGAGCGAGACTTCCATCTCAAAAAAAATTTGTGAATAATAAGTGTTTCTCTTAAAATGATAAGGAATTAAAATTTTAACATCGATTGAGCAATTGTTAAACACCAGGAACTCTTCTTATGCAAAGCACTGAGAGAGGAAAAAATCCAAAACAAATGAACTCTATGGTTCCCTAATCCTAACCCTAAACCTAATCCCAAGTAAGAGTTCAAACTGGGGACTACACTGATCCACTGGTCATTTTAGTTTTCTCTCATTTTACTCAACTCATTTTGAGTTACACATTTCCTCGTGTGTGTTTTGTAGTTGCTTTTTTTTCTTGTAGGCAACTCCCTAGATGAATTTATTCTCTAATCAAACCATAAATCCCTTTTTTAATTCATTCATGCAGTAATTCAACAAGCATTATTTATCATCTACTATGTACCAGGTAGTGTGCTAGGCTATGGGATACAAAGATGCAAATATAAGATAGCTATGTCCAAAAAGTTTTCAGTCTAAGAAGTGAAGTAAAAATCTCCAGAAATGGCTGTAAGACTTCCTGGCAAGCAGTGTGTCAGGGTCAAGAACAAGGTGCCTGGGAGGTCAAAGGATGGAGGAAGGAACTTGCTCTGTGGTCAGTAAGAGAGGTGAGGTCAGGGTGAAGTCTGAAGGACAGGTAGGACAACTATGGGATGGTACCTCTTGGAATATACGGTGCAGAGTCCCTAGCTTAGGGTTTAGTGCGATGCGAGGCATTTCATGTCATTTGGACCTGGGCAATATAATGCAAAGGAAGAGATGCCACAACTCCGAAGTTGTTAAGAGAAGGGCATGTTTATGTTCTTTCTAAAATTTCTCCAGATCCTGAAGAAATGAAGTGATCCACAACATATCTAATTTCATACTTTAGAGAGTTATTTTATAAATTAACAAACTTCAGTGGTAATTTTTCATCTGCAAAGAATCTATTGCATTGAGTCAATATGACATATTTTCGAAATTTTCTTTTGGCATCTATAAAGGGTATATAAACATCAAGGAAAGTAATACAATTTCATTTTTAGAAAGAATGCTAAGAGAACAAATGATAATAATTTTATTTCTCTTTGGAATTGACTTTAGACTAAACATATTCCTTATTACTAAAGAAAGCATTCATACTAAGTCAGACTCTCTCCTAATTTGATGTGAATTCTTAACTTGAAAATAGATCCAGTGAAGTCAAATCAAGAAACCATTTCTCATTTTCCCCCAACCTCCTTGAACATTTTTGAGCAAATCCCTCATTTTACTATGGGTGCTGGATGTCTGTTGTTTGATGGCTGTGTATCTGCATGTCTGTGTGTATATTTATAGTTTATCTGCCCTGTGTCATTCTGCAGAAAGGGATTCACTCAGTCAACTGGATATGAGAGATTTGAGCTCAGTAATCAGCTGGAGGAACAAAGAGACTGCAATCAGGAGAAGCCCCTGAAGGGAAGGTAGTCTACTCATGAGAGTCCCCTGAGGGTCCTCATCAGCACTAGAGAACTGTTTTGACAGAACCACTGAATTGGGTGCAGGAGTCAAATTCCTGGGACATCAAACCAGGACAGATTTTCTGCTCGTCCACAAACAACAGAGACCCCTCTGCCTTTAGGGAATAGGAGGAGCCTGCTCTCAGGGGTGCAATGGCTTCCAGGGTTGGTTGGAATAACTTGCTGTAGGCAAAAGGGCAAGGAACATTGAGTAGCAGAAATGGAAGCAAATAATTTATTTTTTTTTTTAAATTGCAAACCCTGATGCCTGGCCCCAGATATTTGAGCATATTCTCCATTCTTCTAACAAAAGAAACACACATGCTTATTCCACCCTTTTCCGCCTCATCTGGCAGCCGCTTTCTGGTCCAGCAGACACTAACATCTAATGAGTCAAACTTCTCATTTTCAGACTAATCAGTCGGCTGCACTAATTGCAAATGCAAATATGCAAATTTATATTAATTAATTACTCTGCTAATTAGTTCTGCGGTCTTTTTTGGGTAATAAATCATTGTGCAGTGGAAGGGAAACAAGTCCTGTCCCATTTCACTCCACATAAAAATTTAATGTACTCATGGAAGAAAGTATATTAAAAAAAAGGAAATCGTGAGCTGATCACTGTGCTTCCACTGACGAGTCCTCTACAGAAAGGTGCAATTCTGCGAGGGCTTTCACATCTTCTGCAAATGCCATCACTAAGGTGCCTGTTAGCAATTTAATTATCACATTATGAGCTTCAGAAAAAGCCAGTCTGCTGTGCTGCAGGCTGTGACGTGGAGCTCGGCAGTTCACCCACTTTGCAGCAAAACACTTATAAATAAAATGAGAATATAGAGAGGGAATCAAATTTCTTTGCTGGAACACGGTAGCTTGGGAACAAATGTTTTCGGGGTTTCTTGTTGCTGTTGTTATTGTTTTAAGTTACAGTTATCATCTTGCTCTTCATGACCTTGGAGTAAAAGTTTTTATCATGTTTGGGATGCATTGAAGGGGTGTGTAATGGTAGGAAGGGTTTGGAAACAGAGAGGTGAGGAGTTGCTGGTATAAGAGGGAGGAAACAGTCTTTCACAATAGCTAGCAGTGATGCATACTCAGATTTATTTATTCCATAAATTCTTGTTGGGGACTTACTATGTTCCCAGCTGCCCACCGTGGGGGATGGTGTGACATGCATGTGATGTGTGAGAAACATTTCTCCCAATTAGACTGTGGATTTTTGAGGATAAGATGCTAAGTCTCATTTACTTCTGTGTTCCTAGCTCTTTGCCCAGATAGAATATTCCACAATGAATGGATGAATATATGAATGAAAGACTGAATGGCTGCAGCCTTCAAAAATCTCGTCTAGTTATAGTGACAATAACTGATACTTGTGTCCAGTATTGCCTTTATTGTTGGGTAGGTGTCAAGATTACGAGGTGATGGCCAGACACAATGACTCAAACCTGTAATCCCAGCACTTTGGGAGGCCATGGTGGGAGGATCACTCAAGCCCAGGGGTTCGAGACCAGCCTGGGCAACACAGTGAGACCCCATTGCTATATAAAAGTTAAAAAATAGCCAAGTGTGGTGGCAACATGCCTGTAGTCCCCACTATTTGGGATGCTGAGGTGGGATGATAGATGGAGCTCAGGAGTTAGGAGTTACAGTGAGCTATGATGGTGCCACTTCACTCCGGCCTAGGTGATAGAGGGAGAGCTTGTCCCTAAAACAAAACAAACAAACAAAAAAGTTTAGGAGATGAGAGGAGTGAGAATGTGGTGGTTCAGATTTAAATCCTCACATGTTAAATGTCTCTTCATTTCCCTCCTTCACTTTCCTTTTCTCTAAAAGAAACGTCTACTTCACTTCCTCGTGGTCTTGCCTTACTATTGGGGCATGTGACATTTGAGCAATAAGAGGTAACTGCTATCCTTATAGCTGGGCAACTTGCCCTCAATCTCCGGCTTGCCCCTCTCCTGGTTTTGTGATTTTGAGCAAATTATTTAACCTCCTCAAGTCAGTTTCCTTATCTGTAAAAGCAAGAGGAATGAGTGTATCAAGAATGGTGTGGTTGAGACAGGGCTCTGCAGCCAGGCAGCTCAGCACTGGTTTCTCACCCCGCAACTGCTCTCTTCATGGCTTTAGGTCTTCATTTTTTATTATTTATGAAAAAGTATTTACTTTCTAACTTTTTAAAAGATTAGAATGTAGGACACATGTACATGGTACAAAATTCAAAAAGCATATAAGGTATCCAATAAAAAGCGAGTCTCGGCCGGGTGCGGTGGCTCATGCCTGTAATTTCAGCACTTTGGGAGGCCAAGGTGGGCGGATCACGAGGTCAGGAGTTCTAGACCAGCCTGACCAACATGGTGAAACACCATCTCTAATAAATATTTAAAAAATTAGCCAGGCATGATGGTGGGTGCCTGTAATCCCAGCTACTCGGGAGGCTGAGACAGGAGAATCACTTGAACCCGGGAGGTGGAGGTTGCGGTAAGCTGAGATCGCACCACTGCACTCCAGCCTGGCGACAGAGTGAGACTCTGTCTCAAAAAAAAAAAAGCGAGTCTCCTTCCCTGACCCCTGCCCTCTCTGTTCTCTTCCCCAATGGCAACAACTAACTTCTTTGTAACCTTCCAGAGGTAGACACTGTATTTCTAAATAATATATATTCCCCAACACACAAATCATAGTGTACCATAATTCTATTCTGAATCTAACTTTTCTAACCTTAATGTATCAGTACATGCAGAGCTATTTTGATGCTGTTAAGCCTGCCTGTTTTCCATTGTATGAGAACATAGGAATGTATTTGTATCAGCCACCAATTGGTGGACATTTTACATTGCTTTCAATTTTCTGCTGCTATAAATAATGCTGCAAATAACGTCTCTGTACATACAACATTTTGTCTATGTGGAGGTAGACCCATAGGACAGATACCTAGAAATAAAATTGCTGGATCAAAGGATACATATATTAAACTCTGAAACATTGCAAACCTCCCCTCCATAGAGGACATACCAATTCACTCGCTTACCATGACCGTGCCTCCTCCTGACACCCTTGCTTGGGCAAGTTCTCTAAATCTTGGTTCCTTAGTGTTCTTATCTACAAAGTGGGGATAATAATGCTGCAGTCCTCATAGGGAGGTTGTGAGGAATAAATGAGATCATTCATGAAGAATCCTTAGCATTGTCATGTGTTACTGTCTTCAGCATTTTCATTATTGTTTTCATTTTCACCACTGTGTGTAATTATTTTGAGGGTAAAAGGAAATCACCATTGTGAAAGCACTGTGTATAGGGCTTCACAAATATTAGTCATCAATAAGAACCATTATGCTTTTCCTTCTTTGTGCATAGGAGTATTCCTCAAGTGTCTTTGAAGTTTTCTGAAGTTTCAGAACTGTCCACGTATATAACACATTTAACAATAGGAATAACGATTAACTTCATTCCCCCAAATTAATCAAGTGCCCAAAGTGCAGAATAGGAAAAAGAAAGAGGCGTGGATGATGGAAAGTGAGAAGACAAACCAAGGAATTAAACTGAAGGAGACAATAAGGGCAAGAGAACCAGGGTTGGGGAAAAGGGAACATGCAGTAACCAGAGCAAATGGCCAGCTGGATTGTGGGGCACAAAAGTGAGAGGTGGAACCAAGGTCCAAGAGCAGGAGAGCTTCCAGCTGAGAAGGTGGCTGACAGGCTGAGCTAAGTACTTGGTTAGCCTAGAGTGTGCCCAAATCGTCACTCCCTCTCTGGATAATACTGCCATTGTGTGACCAGCTAGGAGGCTCCCTTCTGTTTCTTCTTTCCACTCTATGCAGGAGTTGATTCCAGGGCTCTTATTTCATCTTCTTTCTCTACTCTCCTTAAACTTTCCTTCCTGAGTCCAGTCTCCCCCCAAAGTTTCAACAGCCACTGACTACTTCAAGGTAACTGGCCACTGGGTGTTTTAGCACCATGTTTGCGGTCACCTACTGAACTTTTGAAAGCCATTCTTACATGATCTGTGTTCATTTCCAGCACAACTTACCTAAAGCCAAACTCATCTCTCTGAAATGCCTTTTCTTTCTCATTATATTTCAGTGTATGCTAATAAACTGTAAGTGATATATTCCTTGGTATATACCTTGTTTGCAAAGACAGTGCTGCCAGGTCACGTGTGCTCAATAAGTGCCTGTGGATCAAAGATCAAAGAGTGTTTTCCATGCCCCTGCCCCCATCTTTCTCAGTGAAGCTTATTTCTATTTTATATTTTGATATGAACACAATTTGGAGATTATTTTCTCAAAGATAAAACAAAGTAAACATCTTTCCAGTGTTCCATGGTTTGTGCTGGATGACTAACATTTCTTCACTTGAATCCTCCAGGCTGCTGGTCTAGGAACAGCACTGGAAAGAGCCTGTGAGGACCTTCTGTGGGTTTATGTGCATGGGAGATTTCCTTTTCCTCCACTCTGCAGGGCATACGGCTGTGCTCTGCAGAGTCCAAAAGGGGGAGCTTCGCTGATTACTTCTTTAATGTGAGAGTATGAGAGAGCTGATTATCTTAGATCATAATTAGACTGATAGAAGTGAACAGTGATGCAAATTTTAAAAATACAAATGAGTATGGCTCAAACCCTGGTGAACCGAATCTTTACAATTCCGTTTAAAACCCCAAAATAAATGTCATTACTGTTTTGTGAAGGTGAAGTGGAAAAAAATATAAATTTGTTTCTTTAGATAATTAATTAAAAACCCTGTGCCACATGTAAGATGTTTGTATCTGAGTCATGTTTTTCTAGCAAAAATATATTTTTCAATAGATTATTTTTCCTAACCAATGTTTTAAATAGGAGAATACTGAGTTTTATGTTTGTTTTGGTCTCACATTTCTCAGCAATCATCTGTAGTTAAAGGACGATGCCAGTGAGTTGAGGTTGAATATTCCATGTCCAAAATGACCAGATGACATATCCTAAGAACTTGTCTTCTGTACATCCGCACTGTGGCCACCTCTTCTAAAAACATGTGCTACTGGATATGAGAAGAAATATATTAGGTTTTCAGGAAAAGCAGTTTAAAATTCATGCCCTTTTAAAACATATTATTTCGTATTCATGTTTTAGCATGAAGAAAAATAAAAACTCCAAACTCATCAAATATGTGCAATTTGTATATATCAATTATATCACAATAAAGCCTTATAAAAAGAAAAATAAACATTAGCCTTAATCTTACAATGCAACAATGACGACTATAAACATTTGGGCTGTACCCTTTTAAACGTTTATCCATAACTCTATCTAGAGCTCTAAGTATCTACATACATACATACTTCTCTCTACAGACCTGTCTCTGACACCCTGGTGTTTGCATTGATGCTGCGGCTCTACCAGTTATTTAAGACTTGTTCTGATTGACTAGAGTCAGTGTTGTACAGGTGATACATACTTTGAATATCACCTGGTATCTGTTCAACAAAAGTGGTGTCAGCCTCTCCATACCGGTTTGTTGTGTGTGTGCGTATGTGTGTGGGTGCATGTGTTTGTCACTTACTGGTGTCATCGTTTCAAAATGCACATCATTTTTAAGGCTACGGAGTATTCAGTTGTGCTGATATTCTATAATTTATCCAACTAGTCCCATGTTATGGGGCATTTTGAATTGTTTTCAATTCGATTATTTGGTATTTATATATCATCCTATTTTGGTTTTAATCTTCATTTTTACTTTGTTATTTTTGTTGCTAACATCTCTTTCCACCAATGGTTTGAAAGGGCTATAGAGTTCTTATTGTTCTCTAGTGGTCATTACAATTTTACTGAAAATATTTGAATCAGTCATTGTCTATCAGCATTAGGATTTTTTTTAACATTAGGATTTAATTCAATTCTGCTAATTTCCCCACCCCTACTTTTCCTGGCTTTTACTGTCACCTTTTATCTCCAATTGTCAGTTGATGTTTAAATAATTTGGGGCTTTCAGATTCATTTCTTGAAATAAAATTTGTATCGCTTCTTCCAAGAATAATGCTTGACATTTGCATTGTTTATAATTATGTTAGTGGTTATTCAGCTATTAACTCTGAACTTTACGGTTTTCATTGCTCATTGCCATTTCTTTCAAACAACATTTTACATACATTTAAATTCTTTATTTTGGTAGCTTTGTCAATGAACTGAAATACTGAACCAGGGTATTTCCCTGACTCCTTTGCAGAACTAGCGACAGGGTTGTCTTATTTACTCAGCCCGCTGCTCTCAACTCCTCACGGTAGGGAGCAGGTGAGCGAATGAAGCGGGAACTGGAGTGCACAAGCACTGGAATTGGCAGGCCACTTCAGTGCCAGTGGGATCAAACTCCACTCACTCAGACCTGCTGCGTTCCACCCACCTTGGGAGGGAGTGCACAGGTGAGTGGATGCAGGAGCTGGAGCAAGTGCTTTTGGGTGCTGGCAGAAGCAAATTACATGCAGGCCCTGCCGCAGCGTCAAGGCAGGGTGTCTGCGACTCTGGAAGCCCCGGAGGGCATGTTACAGTGCCCTTTTAGCTCTGTCATCCGTGGACGGCTTAAGTATGAACAGTCAGTGAGCCCTCTGCCCTTTCACGTGAGGCAGCTGCCCTCTGCCATTGAGGGCGAAGGGCCAGTGTAGCAGCCTTTTGTATCCACACTTGTGTCCCCCGAGCTCTTGTCCAGCATCCAGGAGAAAAGAAGTCGCATGAATAAACTGAAGGATGCTAAATGCAGGGAATTTTATTGCCAGTGAAAGTGGCTGTCAGTGGGAAGGGGAGCTGAAAAGGAGACAGGAGGTAGGTAATCTTCCCCTGGAGTCCGGCCGTTTCTGGCTGGATTCTTTTCCCGAGTTATGCCATCAAGCTGTCCCTCTGAAGTCAAGCCGCTTCTATCCAATGTCCCGCCATAGTCCCTGTCATCCAGCTGTTTCTCCTCTTTGCCGGCTGAGCCTGGGGTCTTTACAGGCACAGGATGCGGGGTGGGGCAGGCTATGTGTAATTTAGGAAAAGGCAACATTCAAGCAGGAAAACAGGGATAGAAGTTTTCACTTTAAGCAGTAGTTTCAGGCCTTTCGGTTTGAAGGTGGGGTTTTGTCAAGGACCTGCCCTTTTCTGCCTAGAACTTCTCTGCCCCCTGTTCATATTAATACTTTTGTGAGGACATTTTTCAGAAAGCATAGGTGAATGATAAACACTTTTAGCCCTTGCATGTCAGAAAAAAAAGCTTTCTCTTGTCTTCAAACACGATTTAAGTTTTTCTTCAAATTATTTTTACATATTTCTCCCAATTATTTTCTGGGTTTGAGTTTTAATCTGATTTTTTAAAAACTAGATTACCTTTAACAACAGCAACAGAAAATCACCGATGTCTGACTATGTATAGGTTGCTTTTCTTTGTCTTTCAAATACAACTACGTAAGTAGAATTTGCGTGCTATGTGCCATTCTTCACTATCTGTGTAATGGACCCATGAAACCCAGATGCACCTTGTATTTTTTTTCATCACAGGAATCTTTCTGCTGTTATTTTTATATTAGAGAATTGCTTCCTGCATGTTTCTATTTTCTTATATTTTTCTCACCATACTTAGGTTGTGTCTTGTGGATCTCATCCATGTCATTGATCTTTCTGCGTATCCTGTGTCCCATGTTTGTCCTTTTACGATGAGCTCTGGGAGAAGCTCAAAAGCTGGATTTTCAATTCATGAATTCAGTTTTCTGCGCTTTCTATTCTGCTGTTTACCACTTCACTTGCATTTTTATATTTGAAAATTCTATTTTTCACCTGAAAGCATCCACTCCTGGAAGTAGATTTTTCTTTTGCAGAGAGGCAATGCTGAAATATACCAAATTTAGAGTGCAACTCCAAAAATACAGTTTTTAAGTTTCTTGCCATTAATCTATATTGTTTTGGGAAATTGACTCTGCTACTTCTTTGGGTCAAGTGAATCTTTTCACATGTCTAGTGAATTTTCACCCTTGCGGGTGGGAGCAGAGATGGATGCTTGTTTATTTTAAAGTGTTGTTATGGCATTGTTGGCAATTTTATAAATCCCTCTTCACATGTATTTTAGTTCCAGACAAAAAAGAAATGAAAGCAGCTTATCTTTTCTGTGGTTTTATTTTTGGCAGATAAAGGTTCCAGATGCTTGAGAAGAGAGAGTGGGAAATATAGCCAGAAGCGATTTTGCATTCTGGAGCAGCATTTGCCTGCCCATGGCTCTCTGTTTCACTTAGTACCTGGCCTGCCATGTGCAGCCCAGGCAGCAGCAATGACGCCATTGTCAGTTCCATTCACACTTCCTGAAGCCACTGGCAGGGTGGTTTTTTTTCACCCTGCTGACAGCTGTGTCGCTCACTCCTGCCTAGAGGCCCTAGCTACTCCAGATTAGAAGTGGGAGACAGACCCCCAGGCCATCATGATCCCTATTAGTGTCATTTATAGTTGCTCCAGGTTGGCTTTGTGCCCCACCTGGCCAAGTACATGCTAAGAGCGAAGAGTGTAGACTACAAGCTACACTATTTCATGGCATCATTCAGAAAATTGAGATTTGTTCCTATGGCCGCCCCGCCTTGGCCCCAGCCCCAGTGCTTGTCAGTCTGGGGTATTCATGGGGTTCTGCTGGTGGTTTGCCTTCTTCACAGGAAAATATATTTTTTCCTGCCGAAAATTTCAGCCTGGGCATTCAATTCCTCAGTCTGGTGGTCGGCACTATGTCTGTAAAATATTCTATAACATTTCTCGGCTTTAGTGAACAGATTATCACCCATTTTTATTTTCGTAGGAATCGGCATAGTTGGGACACTTAACTGAAATGATTGGACCACACTGTGAAGGACATAAAGAGCTATGAAAAATCCCAGCTTTGTTGCTCTACAGAACGCAGAAATATCTGAATGAACAAATTCAGTAAGCCACTCTGATACGTTGTCTCTGCAACATGATCCATTCACCTATATATAGATATTTAGGTTTCTCATTTTCTTCTTGATGTTTGATATCATAAAAATATAGACAACATCCATGGATCCTGATGATCAAAAATGTTTTTCTCCAGGTCTTAAGATCGTTTAGTCAGAGGTGCATTTCAATGCAGTTGGTTCATTTCTGAGCCCTGGGACTCTCTTGTGTGTGTTTGTAGAAGGCATGGAATAACAGTTTGTTTTGCTCTCACCTTCACCCCTCTTCTTAAGGCGCAAGCTGAGCTTTATAGTTCAGAAGTTAAACACATTAGAATATTTATTTAAAGGCAATTGCACTTCCTGCTCTCTGGGTAGCTGGGCTCACCAGGCCACTAGACCCCCAAATGTGTATTTGCCTTCTGGTGGCCCAGCCTGCAGGGCCATTGTCTCCCTGTTGTTAGCAAATGGTTTCCTCCACAAGCCTTTTAACTCCACAAGTTTGCAACCATTAATTCTTAAGGGTTTTGACAAATCTCCCCAGTTAAATATTAAACAATAAGTATGGCCCGGATGGTAACAGTGCATTGTGAAGTCTGTTTGAAGTGTCCTTTAAAATATTAAATTCAAATAAATGATTGAATCAGAACAAAGGCTATATCTTAAGACAAATTCAGCCAAGTCTCTTTAACCTTTGAGCTTTCAACATAGATTAGAAAGCCAGGGCAACGCATGCTTTCATAGCAAATTGAAATGGGATTTTTGAAACAGTTCCTGCAAATACAGGTAACCCATACCTAGGTTTGATCTGCCTTTGCCATTTTGGGGGAGAGATTTTGCTGCTCATTGTTTGATAAAAATGTGATTTTTTAAAAAGCCCTTATGTTCAAAGAAGCAAATCCTTGAAAACGCTAGCTTTGGGTGCTATGTTTATTCCTTGTCAATGTCTTCCATATGAAATCTGTTCTGCTTATAATATCTACCACAGTTGGAGCCTTGAAAAAAATCTGTTTCATATCTGCCCTTTGTACTTAGCTTATTTTGTTTTATGCTTCCCCCAAGTTATACGTCTGTAAGCTGTCTTTCTTCTAAGCGGGCGGTCCTAGAGGAGGAGGAATTGGGGGATTGCCCTGCATTTAGGGGAGCCTGGACTTCTAACACATGAGTTATACCTTAGGTAGGAAGCAGGTAAAGGAGAAGAAGGTGGATTCACCAGCTGGGAAAAAAGATGAGTAAAGCCAAATTCTGCCTCCTTCTCACTCCTACACCCTGTGCGGCTGGTCCAGCACCCGTTGGCTCTACTCTTGGGTTTGTGCTCTGCCACAGCGTCCCCATCTGTTCCATCTGTTTCCTTGACACTGCACAACCTCCGGTAGCTCTTGATCCAGCCTGCCCAGAACAATGACTCCACATACCCAAGCTTCTTAGAAGAGAGTGTGACACAGTTGGCTACAGGGCATGCACGATAAAGAGACCCTGTTATAATAAACACGGGTTGCTCATTAGGAGCATATGGTTGACTTCGTGGGGGCTGAAAGGTGTGAGCATGTCGAAGACAAAGACACCCATCAAACATCTCTTGAATGAATGCTTGTGGGCTGCAAAGGTTTCTGAAAGGAGCAGAGTTTCTGCAAATGCACTGCACTCTGGGAGGCCTGTGGGTTTCTGTGCCCACCCTGGTGGGAGGATGCCCTAACACAAGGCAGTTTGGTCCTCAGCTAATGCCCTATTGTCTGAACACTGTTTTGATGTAGACCTGTTCCCTGCCCCTTGCTGATGCTCCATCAGGTAGACAGGGATCTCCCTCACTTCAGGAATTGACAAAGCAATTGTCTGATGCCGGAGAGGCTAGACATTGTCCAAACCAGCAAAGGGAGCTTTGACATCCAGAGAGAGAGCCTCCCTGAAAACCTAGGAATAAGATGCTCTTCTTTCCTCTACAAGAAAGAGAAATATCATCTGATGGGACAGCCCCCATGGTTTCAGCACCACCCGGGAGGGAGCCTAATTAGGAGCCTGTTGCTGACTTGCAAGGCTAGACTTCTCCCAGAATCGGGGTCAGGCTGGTCAAAGGCACTATCTGCAGTTCCTGCATGTCCATTCTGTTCATGCCACTAGGGGTCCTCGTTGGTTTGTTCAGGACAGAGCAAAAGGCAGCTTTTGAGATAGAAACCACCAGAAAGAGGCCTTCAATTTGACTTGTTTGTGGGTCTCAGGCTGTGTGGTCTTGGACAAGTTACTCAGAACCCCTGGGCCTCAGTGTCCTCATTTTTACAATGGGAAGAAGAAGGGGCTGAGAACTTACTTTCATGGAGGGCCTATTAGGTGCTAGACATAGCTTTTGTTTTAATAGAGGTTCCTCCAGAAACAAAGCCCGAGACAAGGATGTGATACAGTGGTTTCTTTGGAAATTGTGGATCCCAGTTGAGGGTGACACAGAATAAGGAGAAGCTGACCTTCGGGTATGTCACGGAGGGGCTGCTGAGCACGGCAGAGGCTCGAGCCCAGGGAGACCTCCTCAGCAGGGTAGAGTGCCTCCGGGAGGCTGGGCCATTTGTCTGCCAGCTCCTGTCCCATATGGAGTAAGGGCTGCCTCTGAGGATGATGCATTTTACCACAGAGTGGAGAAGTCCCCAGAACAGAAAGTGGAGACACATGGTACACACTTAAGGTGGGTGAATCTGAAACCAGACAAGCTGTCACTGAAAACAGATGTGAGTCGAAGGGCTGTGATGCAAGCACCGGGGCCACCATGCTCAATGATACATGTATAGATATACATAGCCTGCCAATGCATTGGACACAGACGAGGCAAGGCTACTGTCTTCCTCCCAGAGTTGAGAGGAGCATATGAAGGAAAGTGCTGATGGTGACTGATACAGGGTAGATTTTGACTAATAGAACTCAGCATCTTGCCGGGGCAGGGAGAGTGTAGCTACTCAGACATTTCCACTGCCACAGAACCCCTCCCTCCACCGGGGCCACTGTGTGTGAGGAGAAGGAGCAATGTGAGGAAGAAAGGGGCCCTTACCAAGGAATCATTTGGGAGTGATTCAGCAAACCTTCTGGCTGCTAAGAATGAAGGTCGTTTTAGAATTTCTCTGTGCTTACCTGTGTAGGTGCAGGATCCTAGATATTTTTGAGATGATTAATTAAATCCAACAGGCAGATAACTTTCAGCAGCACATCAAACAGCCACAGAATGTGTGGCTAGCATTACATTTATGTGTGTGTAAAATCTTTTTAATATAATTATTACTGCATTCCCAAAAGACATACTTTTCCCAACTAGAAGAAAGACAGAAAGAAAGGAAGGAAGGGATCAAGGAAAGAAGGAAGAAAGGGAAAGAAGAAAAAAAGAGAAAAAAGAAGGAAGGAAGGAAGGAAGGAAGAAATCTGTATTAAATGGAGAGGAACTTGTGAACATAGATCAAAGCATAACTGGCCTCACATCCCCTCCAGTGGAAAACGTCGTGAGCCTAACAGGAGAGCAAAGTTTTGAGTTGGTGGCCAGGGTGCAGACATAGCCTCATTATAATGAAGAATTACCAATGTAATTATTAGCACCTGACTTTACCTAGAAGCACACATCTGCATTTCTACTTAGGATCATTCATACCTCAAATTATCTGAGATGAATTGCATCAAATTCCTAGTGAGATTTTCCAGAGAATTTGCCAAAATTAGGTCATCATTTACCATCTCCTGTCTTGCTTACTTCCCTTTGGTGCTTGCCACCAGCAAAAGGTATTTTGAGTAAAAATAGTTACACTCTCTAGGCCAAAAGGTGCCCCTCATTTACCTCTGTACCCACAGACACTATCTTGGCTCAACCTCCTATCAGCTTTCATCTATGTTTCTGTGACCTTCTCTGTACCTAGTGATCCTGCCTCTCTGCTTCCAGTCTTTTCCCTGCTCCAGTCCAAACTCCTCACTGCTCCGAGAGGGATCCTTCCAAATTGCGTATTTGAACATATATATCACCCCTCTGCCCCAAATCCTTCAATGGTTCCAGATGTTTTCAGGTTAAGACTTAGGACCTCACATGACTGTGCCCTGTCTGCTTTTTTTGGCCCTCTCAGTCTCCACACACTTCTGCGGTTCTAACCAAACACCGTCCATTTACACACAATGCATCACACTCTGTGTCTTAGCTGGAAACAGCCACCCCACCTGTACCTGCTCAGCACTTCCTGGTAGGCTTCCCCAGCAAGGGCAGAGATTCTGTCTTTTTCATATCTGCCCCCTTAGGACCAAGTACATGGCTCAGTCAATATTGAATGTGCTCAACAGAAACACAAATAACATAAAAGAAGCCTGCTTCTTTCTAAGTGGTGACTTGGCCAAACTACAGCATGGCAAAGGAGAGGTGGGGGAACAGTCTAGGTACTGGTAAGAAAAATATGTGATATAAATTTTCAACTCCTCCTGCATCAGGTCTTCATTATGTGTTTTATCTATTTTATTTAAAGAGAAATCTAAGAGCGCCACATCTCTGCACATTTAAATACATGCACCTTTGCATGGACATATTGTGTGACAGAAGAAAACAGTAAAAAAATAAATATGTGAACCTTAGCAACAGAGCAAGACCTTGTGTCATAAATAAATACATCTTAAAAGCTCACACGAATGCTGTGTAACTGATTCTTGGGTTTTCCACCATTTAAAATTGTCTGATGCCCTTTATGATGAAGAATGAGAGTTGACTGGCAGCTATCTAGAACATAAGTATTTCTAAGCTGTAACTTGTGGCCAAGTTAACTAATAGAGACATTCAATACAATAAGATTTGGCATGTTTTTCAAGGCATGGGTGAAAATGAACCAGGTTGTGATTGAATAAGGTTTCCAGAAGTTAAACTCCTATAATTCCTACCATTCAATACAATAAGATTTGACATGTTTTTCAAGGCATGGGTGAAAATGAACCAGGTTGTGATTGAATAAGGTTTCCGGAAGTTAAACTCCTATAATTCCATGGATATAAAAATATGTAGGCTAACAACTGAATTTGCTGTCAAAAAAGTGCCTTTCACTCCAAAGAAGTAAAGTTATCCAAGTTCATCCCAAGAATAAATAGCAATATGGTTATTAAAAATAAGTGGCTTATTTGCCTTATATGACACATTGAAGACTATTTTTTATTATGCTTGTGCTACCAGCTGCAGGTCTAATTAATATTATTGGTGGCTTGAAGCAGAAGATAATGCACAGAAGTTTATTGTTGCTTACGTTGCTTTCTCCATGTGTAGCAGGCCCATGTGGAGGCAGCATTCATTTAGAGAACTCATTAAAACACTCTCTTCTTGGCCAGGCACGGTGGCTCACGCCTGTAATCCCAGCACTTTGGGAGGCCGAGTTAGGTGGATTGCCTGAGCTCAGGAGTTCGAGACCAGCCTGGCCAACATGGTGAAACCCCGTCTCTACTAAAAATACAAAAATTAGCCAGACGTGGTGATGGGCGCCTGTAATCCCAGCTACTGAGGAGGCTGAGGCAGGAGAATCACTTGAACCTGGGAGGTGGAGGTTGCAGTGAGCTGAGACCATGCCATTGCACTCCAGCCTGGTGACAGAACGAGACTCCGTCTCAAAAAAACAAACAAAAAACCAGTCTCTTCTTCATCAGGCACTGATAACACCAAACATATCTTGACTCATCCATTCATGAATTCACACATTCAATCCTATTCAAAATATTTATTGAACATTTATTTTTACCAGGCATGCTGTAACAAGGAACAATTTTTTCAGGGCCCATATGACAAGCTGATTACCCTCGGTAGGGAGCCTGGTGCAGACTGTCCCTGATGCCAGATGTATTAGGCAGATCCCAGGCAGAGGGAGTTTCTATCAATAATGTTTGAAAGAGAACCACCCAGCAAGGCTAGAACTAGGAGACAAGTGAAGCATTCAGTTCAGGTTCAGTTTCAAGGGAGGCATCATAATCCATGATGAACAAAATATCAACATTAAAACAAATCTTGCATTAAAATATTATCTTGATTACTGATTTTTTGTGCCCCCTTAAGTTTTTATTATTCAATTTTATTAAAATGTTTAAAAAATCAACTAATTATATTTTTTAGAGACAACGTCTCATGATGTTGTGCAGGCTGGAGTGCAGTGGCTGTCCACAGGCCCAATTAAAGCACACTATAGCCTCAAAACTCCTGGGCTCAAGAGATCCTCCTGCCTCAGCCTCCTGAGTAGCTGGAACTACAGGTGCACACCAATATGCCCCACTTTATTTTTATTGACAAAGAATAATTTTATATATTTTTGGCGTATAATGTGATGTGTTGATATATGTATATGTTATAAAATGATGAGATCAAGTCAATCAACAAATCCATCATCTCACAGACTTATTTTTTGTGGTGCAAATATTTAAAAATCTACTCTCTCAGAAATTTTGAAATACACATTTCATTTATGCAATAGATCTCAAAAGAAATTCTGTCTAATTGAAACTTTGCATCTTTTGTCCAACACATCCCTTCCCCAAAGCCTCTGTTAGCTACTATTCTATTATCCTCTTCCATGAGTTCAACTTTTTTTGGATTCTTCATGCAGTGTTTGTTTCTCTACACCTGGCTTATTTCACTTAGCATGCCTCCTCCCAAAAAATGAAAAATTATTTTATCTCATGGCCCTTATTTTTTGTTCAGGAGAGGATCCACGTGTACATTGTTTAACCAGTCTAAATATAGAGTATGTTAAGGAGAATAATGCCCTCCAGCTTCATCCATGCTGTTGAACATGGCAGAATTTCCTTCTTTATTAAGGCCAAATAGTATTCCATTGTGTATAATGATAGGGTTTGGCTATGTCCCCACCCAAATCTCATCTTGAATTGTAGCTCCCATAATCCCCACGTGCCACGGGAGGGACCCGGTGGGAGGTAATTAAATCATGGGGACAGGTTTTTCCCGTGCTGTTCTCATGATAGAGAATAACTCTCATGAGAGTTGATGGTTTTATAAAGGGGAGTTCTTCTGTACATGGTTTCTTGACTGCTGCCATGGGAGACATGCGTTTGCTCCTCCTTCACCTTCTGCCATGATTGTGAGGCCTCCCAGCCATGTGCAACTATGAGTCCACTAAGCCTCTTTCCTTTATAAATTACCCATTCTTGGGTATGTCCTTATAGCAGTGTGAGAACGGATTTATATCTATATATATAATCACATTTTCTTTATCCATTCATCCGTTGACAGACACTGAAAACTGATAAATACAAAGCTCCATAAGAGACTACTATAAACAATTATATGCCAACAAAATGCATAACCATGCCCACATAAATGTGCACCTGAGGCAAATGCCTCACTCTCCTCTCTTTAGTCCTGACCCTGCCATCACGCAGATTTCATGGCTGTCTAAATGTTGTGAAAACTCTGGGATGGCATCTCTCTCCCTGTTCTCATGGGCTCCTGCTTAAATGTATTTATTTATTTCAGGATAAAGCAATTCATTCCACAATAATAAATTATAGACTTAATATGTCAGGGAAAAAATACACGAGTGATTTTAGTTCATACTAATGAGTAAATGACTAATATCAATTCTTTCCACAAATCAAATTTAAGATAAAGATGATGAGCAAAGAATCCAACTAAATGCGTGTGCCCTGAGGGGAGAAAATGCACAGGAAGAAAAGGCTGGGGACACATATAAGACGGGCATATTTGTGTTACAGTCCAGGTCATGCCCAGATGGTAGAAGTGGTAGATTCAGAGCTCATTAAGGCAATGGCTATTACTTCCATATTTTTCATGTAAGTATGCATGATTTTCTTCTTGAGGGAGGAGCCATAGGTACAGCTTTGTATTTCCTTCATAATATAGCTAATTTTAATGGACAAGAACAAAGAAATTTAGAGTTAATAGTGAACATCTGTCCATGATTAACCCCAATTGCACTTAGAAATCAGAGGCGATCATGCCATTTTGAAATCACAATATTATCTTCCAGTGAAATTGGTTAGCCTGAGTTCTTTGTTACCAAAAGAAATCCTAGTACTCAGGTTTAAGTTCTCAGGTTTTTGGAAAATATTTATTTATAAATATAATGTTTATATATTTAAAATAAATTTTGTGATAATTGCCCTCTCCCCAACAAAAACTTAAAAAAATTTCATCTCATCACCCCATTTTTTTAAATCAAGGGAATATCTAAGTGTACATTGTTTAACCAGTCTGAATATAGAGTATTTTCAGGACAATAAACTGGACATTTTGGTAATAGAAACTTTATCCTGCAGCCCTTAATATATACATCAATGTACAATGTCACCAAAGTCAGAAAACTTTAACACAGAACTCCAAGCTCAGCCTACTTCAAGATTGAAACCCATTTAAATTCCAAGAATAAGTAGCTGACAAAGATAATTTTCATAGATTAACATTTTTCACCTGGGTTTTATATTTCTGGAAGAAATATACACTGCATTGGTTATGCATTGATCAAACTTTTATTGTGCCAGCTGTACTTCATAGACCTGAAAAAGTGATTCAAGCAAAACAAAAGAGAACATAAAAGCACAACTATAATGGTTTTAAATCCCAAAGAGGCAATTACAAGTTTGATTCCAGTGATGCAGCTGGACTCCATTGGAAAACTAAACACCTTATCCATATTAAGTAGTTATGAAGGCTAGGGCTCGGGATGTAAATAATAAATTTGCACTGCAGTCATATTTGTAAAGTACAGCCCTTTTAATAAGTGGAAAGAATATGGTAATAAATTTCACACTAATTCATGTGCAAAGGAGAATTTTACAGAGTTCAAATGTGTTAAGACAGGTAAAAAATGTGAGGTATGAAATAACTAATCATTGGGATAAAACAAATGAAAAAAGATTAGAATAATGTGCACAGGATTGGATTGTAACTCTTTAACCACTTGGAGCTAGGTTCAGCCTAATGCAGCTTTTTGTATGCATGATGTTTCTCTGCCTCTCTTTAAAAGAAAAATGAAAGTAAATGGGGCATTGTGCTGCTTCCCAAATTAATTCACAAAAGCCTAGGACAAGACACTTATAGAACTAATTGTTGCCTGGCTTAGAATATCTTTCTCTTCCCAAATTTTTAGACATAGGAATAAGAAGAGTAAAGAATTTGTACAGGATTCCATCCAGCATTAAGCAAGCAGAATGGGGCTCTTCCAAGCTCCCCTGAGTGCTTCAGATAGGCTCATTAATTCATTAATCTGCCAAAGGTTTAGTGTCTGTTACATATCAGGCACTAGGGGTGCAAAGATCAGAAGGCACACCCTGAAGTCTCAAGATGTAATGGATTATTGGGGACAATAGATTGGCATACAGAGAACCCTAGTAAAAAACAAAACAAAACAAAACAAAACAAACGAACAAACAAACAAAAACGCATTGCCAAGTAGAGAAATTCACTGTTCGGTTGCAGAGAGAAGGGCTACTTAACTCTTTATCTTAGGGGAAATATTTCAGACAAAGGCTTACTAGAAGAGTGAGACTTGAATATTTTGCCCTAAATCTTGCTGTTTATTGCAAATTACTGAGGGTTGCTCAATGTTTAGCCCATTTTTCCTTAATAGGCCATTCACAAAAATTAAGTTCTATTCTTACCAAGAAGACCAAGAAGAGTCTGATAATTATCCATAGAGTAAAATATGAAATTGGATTACTTCCTCATGCCAAACATAAAGGTAGATTTAAACATTAAACGTAAAAGGCAAAAATTTAAACATTTAGGAAAAAATACAGGATAATGTTTAATAAAGCTGGAGTAGGGAAAAAATTTTTAATCAATTTTCAAAGAAGTGCAAGACCTGAAGAAAAAGATAGACAATTTTCACAATATTAAGAGTTAAAAAACAAAACAAAACTGTGAGAAGACAACCCACGGCCTCGAGAAGATATTTCCAGCTTGTATAATCAATACAGAATTAGCACCCAGATATATGTAAATACATGGTATCAACAAATCCATAAGAAGAAATTTTAAAATAGAGAAATAGAATAAAGAAAACTAAACTAAAAAGTAAAGAAAAACATGAAGATGCTCAGTCTCTTCAACTATCAGGAAAATTCAAATAAGACCACAGGGCCGGGCATGGTGGTGCATGCCTGTAATCCCAGCACTTTGGGAGGCCAAGGTGGGCAGATCACGAGGTCAAGAGATCGAGACCATCCTGTCCAACATGGTAAAACCCTGTCTCTACTAAAAATACAAAAATTAGCCAGGCGTGGTGGCACGTGCCTGTAATCCCAGCTATTCGGGAGGCTGAGGCAGGAGAATTGCTTGAACCTGGGAAGCAGAGGTTGCAGTGAGCCAGGATCATGCCACTGCACCCTAGCCTGGTGATAGAGTGAGACTCCATCTCAAAAAAACCCACAAATTTCACATGTGTCAGATTGTCAAAAAGACAAAAAGACTAACAATACACACTACTGGCGAGGAAGTGGGACCACAGGAACACTCACATTCTGTTGGTGGGATTAAATTAGTACAACCACACTGAAAAACAATATGGCAAAATCTAGTACAGGTGAAGATGTGCATACTTTATGACCCAGCAAACTCACTGACGTATACCCTGGAGAAACTCTTATATATGTACATGGAAGACATGTCTAAAAAGGACATACTTTGGCTATGAAAGAGGTAAAATATCCATGAATAAGAAAGTGAGTAAATAAATGGTGGTAGTGTGTTCATTAATGAAATACTATACAGCAGTGAACATTAATGAACATGCTAGATATTTAATGAAAAGGGGAGATAATGAAAATGAAGGAGAAAGGAAATGTGCATGTTAAAGAGAAGCCGATCCTGGAGCAGCCACAGATTTTTCAGAATAAATGAAGGTCTTGGGACTGAGGTCTGGAGTTTGAATGCCCATACAGAGCAGGGAGGGGATTGCAGCCCATCCAGAACAGGGAAGCAAGACCAAAGCTCCACAAAGAAAGCTTCTAGCTTCAAAGTCTTTTCTTTCCTCACCATCTAGAAAAAATTTCCTTCACTGGCCTGGTGAAGCAGCAAAAAGGTTTGCTCTCAGAAGAAAGAAGGCACTCACAAAAACTTGAAATTCTAGGCCTATATCCCTGCACTAAGGAATCCCAAGTGAACCACAAACATGATTAGGAGACCCCATGCTAAGTAATCAACAAAAAAGTTATTCCAGAGTGAGGACAAAATAATAAGAATGTCAGTGAGTGACTCAGTTTACTATATGCAAATGCTCACTGGAAGATCTCTTGAAGGCTGAACTTTAGAAAGAAGGAAATTGGATCCAGGCCAAGACCCCAAAGAAGGATGAAGTCATGAGAGAATAAAAGATAAATATAAATTTTAAATGGCTACATAAGCAAAACTATAACAATAATGACTAAATGGGGTAGGGGTAGAGTGGTTTAAAAAAAGTTGAAATTAACATATGAGGTCAGAATAACATGGAAGACTGGTAATGGGAAAATGGATTTAAGGCGTCTGAAGGCCATAGTAGTGTAGAATAAATAGGTATGTAGGTGATTTCAGACTTCATTATGGGCCGTAGGCTTGCTACCTCTGCTCACAACTTACCAATAATCCCATTTTAAGCTCTTTCACTTGAGTCATTTGAATGTACTGCTTTCTCTCGTGACTCATTTTGGTACATACTTGAATACTTACATTAGAAATTGAGAAAGGTTGTAAATAAATGAGCTAATATTTCAATTCAAAATGTAAATAGAAGAAAATTGAATAAATGAGCTAATAAAGGAAGAACAAAAATTAATGATACAGGAAATAGATATGTGAGAGGATCAAAAAAATAAAAACCTAGTTCTTCAAAGAAATTGAAAAAAATGTTGGTATTGTTCATGGAAAACAGAAAAGAAACAAATAAATAATATCAGAAGCACAGAAGGGTCACGGTGACAGTGTAAATTACATATGTCATAAGAGAGCATTTTGAAAACATTTATGCTAAATTTTTATAAAGTGTAGACAAATTTGAACAAATTAGCAAGGATGGCTTGAAAATTATCAGAATGCTTTAATATTTTCAAAGGATTTAAATCCTAATATTCTGAAAGAATTTAGACTATTAATGAAAATCTACCTCCCAAAAGCACCACACCCAGTTCTATCAGTGTAATGAAGAAAAGAAGCACCTATCTTATAACACTCTTCCAGAAAATAAAAAAAGCTAAGCTCCCCACCTGCCTATATGGGTCTGCTCTACCTTTGATGCAATAATTTTAAATTTTTGTAATATAAAATGTATCAAAATGTATAAAGCAAAAATAATAGAAATAAATCAGGGCAAAGCTATGTTAACCTATTTATTACATGAATTCAGCATTGTTTTTGAGACAGAGTCTTGCTCTGTCGCCAGGCTGGAGTGCAGTGGTGGGATCTCAGCTCACTGCACCCTCCACCTCCCGGGTTCAAGCGATTCTCCTGCCTCACCCTCCCGAGTAGCTGGGATTACAGGCACCCACCACCACACCCGGCTAATTTTTGGTATCTTTAGTAGAGACAGGGTTTCACCATGTTGGCCAAGCTGGTCTCAAACTCCTGACCTCATGATCTGCCCTCCTTGGCCTCCCAAAGTGCTGGGATTACAGGCGTGAGCCACTGTCCCGGGCCAAACTCAGCATATTTATATATAGAGTACCCACCATGATGAAATTAGAGAAGGCAGCTGTCTGAGGTGTGAACCTAATGGTACAAAATGGCTGCCATGTGGCTACAACAGTGTCCCTGGAATGCCACATGTTGAGACATGTCCCTTTAAGAATTTTTAGTCTTAGGGGTTTGTGCACAACAGAGAGCAGAACCTCATTGTGAGTGAGAACATCATGGAATGGAGGCTGGGAAGTGAAAGGAGTTCAGGGAAGTGGAATTGATTTGTTTTATAATTTCCCCATGATCAGCCTGCCAATTTATTCCTAGAATCTGCACAGCAAGCTGGTTTTCCCTATACATATAAGATGACTATTTGTACATGCTTTGATTGTCATTTTTGATTTCTTACAAACCCAGATATATTCCTACACTTGTCTAGTTGCTTCTGAACACCAAATAGAGTGACTGTTGTCTACTGTCTTAAGAGTCATTTGGGTCATGAAATTAAAATTTGCAATTGTTTCCACTACATAGGCAGCGTCAAACAATGCCACCTAATTTCCTATGGCCGTGTTTCTTGTAGTTGTCTTGTAAAACTGCAATATTAAAAAAGAAGACATTTCTGACATGACTGTACACTTTTGAAAGTCATATTGCAAGTATACATGCGTTGAGTTAACACAGATCTTGGAGATTTTTCAGACTTGAAAAATGCCACTTTTTTTTAACCTCATACAACATCTCTTTAGCCTGAAGCCTTTTTACTCCTCTTATCTGGTGTGAGTGAGATTGGTCTGTAGAAATCAAAGTTACTAAGAAATGCCACAGCTCTGAGACAGAATAAATTATTTTATCATGTCTCCTTTCTTGAGTACCAGTTTAAAAGGAATGCAGTAGCTTTAAACCCAGGCAAGCGACAGCCCTGCAGCCTGTCTCCCTCTGCACGGGAGCCCTGTCTCATCTGTGTTACCCCTGGAAGGCATTCTGGCCAGCCATTAAGAATTTTGTTCTTGGTATATAGAAGACCTGAATATAAATTCTGACTCTGCAATATACTGGCTGACAGATGCTGGGGGAGGCATGCACTTCTCTGAGCCCGTTTTCCTTATGTGTGAAGTGGGGATAATTTCTATCGCAAAGGATTGTTGATTAAGTAAAATAACTCCTGTGAAATCTAGTGCCGGCAAACAGTGAGGCCGAAACCAGCAATCATTACTCTTCAGAGACTGACCTGGAGGTCCTCTCAGGAAGAAACTCATGCCAAGAGAGGAAAGGTGTATGAAGTCAGTTTGAGGTCATGGACCAAGGGGATTCTTTCTACAGCAAGGTGTCCACCACGCAGACTGTCCTACAGCCCAAGCCTCATAACTTCTGCCTAAGTTTCAAGATGAGCAGTATAATAAAGAACAAGTCAAAAACAGAAAACTGGGCCGGTGCAGTGGCTCATGCCTGTAATCCCAGCACTTTGGGAGGCCGAGGCGGGCAGATGACGAGGTCAGGAGAATGAGACCATCCTGACTAACACGGTGAAATCTCGTCTCTACTAAAAATACAAAAAATTAGCCAGGTGTGGTGGCATGTGCCTGTAGCCCCAGCTACTTGGGAGGCTGAGGCAGGAGAATCGCTTGAACCCCGGAGGTGGAGGTTGCAGTGAGCCGAGATCACGCCACTGCACTCCAGCCTGGGTGACAGAACGAGACTCTGTCAAAACAAAAAACAAACAAACAAAAAACAGAAAACTGGTTTTACCAAGAACTTTAGATGCTGTGAGCAGGAGCCAGCGCTGTGTGGCAGCTCATGTATGTAGGTGTAGCATAGGGAGATAAAGGACGCTTTCCATACATGGGCCTTGTGATGGCGAGAGTCTTGGACATGGTGATGTGCCATAAGAGACCTGGGGGACAGTATGCTTCAGGAGCTCTGGGTCCTGCTCACAGCAGGTGTCACTCAGTGGCTGGAGGACAAGAAGATGGCATGATAGATGCATGGACTACAAAGAAGGACCCATCCCCAGACCCAGTATGGAGGTCTTCAAGATGGTGCTCAGAAATGGGTAAAGGTGGAGCTAGAGAAAAAGGAACTCTTACCCAGGCTGGTCTGGTGGTGTGAACCCAGGTTACCTTTTACATCCTGAGTGACACGTAACAAGCCTCTACATTCTAAATTTCCAGGTCTAGTTCCTCTTGAGAGGGCTTGCCATCTATTTTTTTCCCTCTCTCTATTTGTCTGTCTCTCATTTATGTCATTTTAAGAATATGATTAATAAACTCTCATGTATTTAGACTTACTTGTTGGGTTTTGCCTAACTTTTTCTGTTTTACTTTATTTTGATTTTTCAATAGGTTTTTGGGGAACAGGTGGTGTTTGGTTACATGGATAAGTTCTTTAGTGGTGATTTCTGAGATTTTGGTGCACCCATCACATGAGCAGTGTACACTGTACTCAGTGTGTAGTCTTTCATCCCTCACCCCTGCTCCCACCCTTCCACCTGAGTCCTCAAAGCCCATTGCCTCATTCTTATGCATTTGCATCCTCATTGCTTAGCTACTACTTATAAGTGAAAACATACATGTTTGTTTTTCTCATTCCCACGTTACTTCACTTAGAATGATAATCCCTAACAACTCCATCCAGGTTGCTGTGAATGCCATTATTTTTTTCCTTTTTATGGCTGAGTAGTATTCCATGGTGTGTGTGTGTGTGTGTGTGTATGTGTGTATATATGTGTATATATAC